>NW_024962334.1:4742330-4787873 GCF_019238085.1 Lagopus leucura | reverse complement strand
TGCGGGACGCGCCGGGCCCAGGGCCCCTCCGGCGGCCGCGCGTCGACGGAGAGCGGCTGCGAGGTGAGGCGGGGCGGCGGGCCCTCCCGGAACCCTACCGCCGCCCCCGGGCGGGGCTGAGCCGTGGCGCTGGGGGCTCCGGCAGTCCGCGCCGCTGCCCTGTGCGTGTTCGCGCGGGCAGATCCACGCGGGGGTCGGCGGGAGTGGGGGCGAGGGGAGGGAAGGAGCGCTTTGCTGCCGCGACGCCTCCGGCCGTCCGTGTGAGTAACTCCGTACAGCGGTCCCGCTGACGGGCTGTGCCGAGCGCCTCCGCGTTGCCTGCTTGCCTCTGGGTTGGAAGGATGGAGGGTGGCTCGCGCTGTGAAAGTCTGACCTGGGAGAGCGAATCGCGGATGCGCCCGACTCCCCTTTTCACCAGTTCATTTGTAAAAGTTATCTCAGGATTTAAAAACCTGGTGGTTCGTGTGTTCGCCTGAGTAGTCTCCCTGTGATGGGAAGGCTGTCCGTGATGTTTGCGCAGCGATTTCATACTCACTGTATGAAATTCTTGCGGCGCTTCTGAAGTCTGGTCGAGATTTTTTTTTTTTTTTGCAGCACTCTAACGCTGCGAAGTTTGAACCGATTTGCAGAGGCTGGTTCTCAAGCGATGCTTAAAATACTTGGTTTCTTTTGACAGCGTTTGTTAATGATGGAATGGGCGCCGCTATAAGAGCTGACAGCAAGATATGGCTCACTTTCATCCTGGGTAAGTAGAAGGAATATGCTGGGGAGAAATGCCCTCTCTTTTTTTCTGCAGCTGTAAGTTGTATCAAAAAATATCCAGAAGTGTGAGTTGAAAAGAAAAAAAAATAACCTGGCTTACACTGCAAAAGGGAAGGGAAATACCTTCCTTCATCATTTTTTTCTAAGTTTGTACAGCAGTTGATGTGGTGTCAAGACATTTGCTTGAAAATGGTGGTTCACGAGAGATTTATAGATCTCCCCTATGCGGTCGTTAATTACGAAGAAAAAAAACTGTTGGTAAGTAATTAGTCAGACCAGCTTGTTTTGCAAGGCTGGAAGAACCTAAAGCTGGCAGGGGATGTAAATTTAAATGTTATCTCTGGGAATATTTGGGAGTAAATGACAAAATGGCTAATGGCCAAAATCTTGAAAAAAGCATCCAAAGTGCTTGCAAAATTATATAAAAAATGCGTTCCTGATGTCAGCAAATGTTATTAATGGCATATTTAACAGATGCAGAGTTATCTGTTCTCTGAAAGACTGTCAAGGAATTCCAATGGTGCTGGCAGTATTGATGACACTGCCAGTGGTCTTTGTTGCCAGAGGGAGTTTCTTCAGCTTGATGAATTACCTTGCAAAGGAATGGCAGAAAGGCAGCACTTAGCTTACAAACTAATTGATGAATAAACTGCTCCTGAATTGCTTTGCTAACTTCTGTTTATTCAGCATTTCCTAGACTAACACTTACTTGTATGACACAGAAACATTTAACAGATGATCAGAAGAGGAAGAATGCTTTCAGTTGTTTGAAATTTGAGACCAGATTAGGTAGAGAGCTGTATAATTTGTGGAGTTTGAACTTGGCTGCAAAACTCAGGTAGCCAGCTGAATGCCTCAGGGAGCTATTTGTAAATAGCTCCTTTTAATGGACCAGTATTAGTGAGTCTGTTATGAATAGCAGCGTGGTATTTGCAGTAGTAAAGGCTGTAAATATACTAAGTTTAGTGCTATTTGAATATTTGTTGGGTTTTTTTTTTTTTACTTCAAGGTCCAGGTTTTGTAAAGAGAAGCTTCTGCAATTGGAGCTAGTGTTGTTATAGAGTGTTATTTTTTTCCTCTAAAGACTAAGTCTAACATAGGTGCCATGTTAAAGTTGTCAGATTTTCAAGAACATTGTTCTACAATGCTTTTGCCATACTTTTTAAATGTCTGTTGAGTTGAGGCCTAATTCTGATTGCGTGGAATCTCAGAATCCTGAGTAAGGGGCAGAAACAGCCCAAGCTGACACGGTTCTTGTTGTTACCTGTTGTCCTTTATTCCAACCGTAGTCCCTTTGGAAATGTGGACAGTATTAATCAGTTTAACTTGTGTTTCGTATCCTCTTGTATTGCTGTGTCTTAGTGTTTATTGTTCTCTTGGTAAACGAATTGTGTATATCACAGCTTTTGAAGAATGGCTTCTTTCTTCAGTATTCAACTTTCAGAACCTGATTGCATCTCTTATGTCTTTCACGTTGGCCATTCTTAGAACAGAAAACACAGGATACAGATAAACACAGGAAGACTGAACTATCAGATTTTATGTAATAACCTCAGTCTGCAAAAATCTGATCATATGCTTTGCTTTTTACGATTCTTACGTAGAGAGAAAATGGCATCAGCAACTTCAGGTACGCTGTAGTTTGAAATGTCTTTCTAATGTTAGGACTCTAGTTTCCCTTCACTTCCCAGACATTAATGGGATCAAAGGATGGTAATTTTAAGAGAACTGATCTGTGTGCTTTCCGTCAGAAACTAGCTTATTGTACATCTGGATGCCATCTGTTGACAGGGGTAGATTTGGATTGGTAATGCAAGTCTATGAATTTTGTGCATTGACTTTAAATCTAAGCAATGACTTGAATTGCTGAGTGATTGTAAAAGGTCTTCTTTTTAATCATACAAAGGGGTAGTAGTGGGAAGTTTCATAAAGATGTTTGATATTAGAAAATCACTCTGATTGAATGTATTTACACTTATTGGATTGATTTTCAAGTGCAACATTTACAGGAATAACATTTGAATACGGTGTTTTCTCTGTGAAATAAGTGGACATTTGTGTTTTGAAACATCATTTGCTTTATAAATGGATGTATAAG
This sequence comes from Lagopus leucura, assembly GCF_019238085.1. NCBI lineage: Eukaryota > Metazoa > Chordata > Aves > Galliformes > Phasianidae > Lagopus > Lagopus leucura. Next base: position 4,785,013 of record NW_024962334.1, on the reverse strand, counting down.
CTGAAAACACTGTGTATTTGGCATATTTGGAACTGTGTGAATTCTGAGGTCATGAACAGTACCAGCAGCTAACGTGCATTTATTGCACTCCTACTGCACATACTTACTTAACATGTAATCTGTTTCAAAATGGATGTTTTTTTTTTCAGTAGTTGAAGTATGTGTGAGTATGTAAACTTATTTCAGCATCTGATTTTATTGGGAATCTTAAAACTGTTGCTGAGAAATGAAATGATGCCTTCTTCTTCTGTCTGCAAATGTGATTCTGGGTAATAAGTAAAAGGTAGGGATTCTTCTGTCTCTTTCTGCATAGTTGTTGCAAAACATGCTTGTTCATCAAGTGTGGTTTGCTCTGTTGCTCTTGTAGCTAATGTGCTTACCTGAAATTCCATGTGTCATCTGCCTTTCTGAAAAAAATAATTAACAACTTCTCCATGAGAACTAATGTAGATATTCTTAGTATAAAAAAGAAGACAGCTGCTGAAAGCTTAAGACACTGAATTCCACTTATTGAGGACCATACTGAGAAATCCTTCTGTTGTTTTATTTTTTTTCCTAGAAAGTATATGTAAAAAAGATACAAATCTAAAAGAAAGCTTATGCTGTTCATTTTTTAATGGATATCCATGCCTCTATTTGAGAAAACAACTGAAGTGGAGTTGAAGCGCTCTTTAAGAAAGTCTGAAAGTGGTATGGTGTAACCTTAGTATGTAAAAATATGTAGCTTGAAGTAAATGTTTTCCTTTATGATTGTGGAGGCAGGTATTTAAATATATTTTTTTCCTTCTAGTTTTTTTTTTTTATCTTAGCATTTTTTTCTGTCTTAACCATTTTCAATTCACTTATCTCTGTATACAAAGCTTTAGCACTAAAATTGAAGTTTGTGAGCATAGCCTGTTGCATTGTCACATGTAGTGACAAGAATAACAAGCACTGCCACTGACGGCAGGAGCAATTTCAGGCTCTGTGTTAGAGGAATGTGTGCCTTGGGGTGCCAAGGGTATATTCAGTCCGTATCAGTTTTGGTGCTTGCAGATGACTTTTTTTCCTGTTGTTCCTGCTTCTTGCCAGAAACAAACCATCGTACATGTGTAGCACGCAGTCTGAACTGTGTGAACAACTGAGATGTGCCTTCAGTAGCTCTCTGACTGCAGTGTGAGCGTGGAGGTGCTTGCTGTAAGGCTCCCCTTTGTGCTGTGCCGTGCCCAGCCCTCCTGCCTGCTGCTGCTGGAGTGTGGGGATCAGCACCCTGGAGAGAGGCGCGGGCTCAGCACCTCTCGGCCCCCTGCTCCATGTAAGCCGTGTAGACAACAAGACCCTCAGCCACAAAGGTTGCCTTGGGCCAAAGGCCACCTGTCAGCCTGTCCTTTCTGTGGTGGAGAGGCACTGTGTGCACAGAGAGCAACCAGGGCACTTCAGTCTAGGAGTGCCAGACAGAGGTATCTCTGTCTTAATGTCTGTTATTTATTCCTTGCTCGTGCTGGGTTTTCTTGCACTGTGAACTTTGGATGCAGTGGGAGTGCTGCTCATGCAAAGTAGAGTGATTTCTGATCTCTTTGGATCTATCTTGTAGTGCTCAGAACGTCAGACTCGTATGATGTTCATCCACCACTTTATCACGTGTTTTTCACATCCAGTGTTCCTCTGTATTACCTCCTTATTCTGCAACTAAGTGACAATGCAGATAGTCTCAAAATGGTCAAATGGAACATTATTACAGGCAGTGTTTACCATGTTCAGCAATTAAAGTCTCAATTAGACTTGGTTTGACATCTTAAAAATGTTCAAAATACGCTATGTATAACTTACCTGTGCTTATCACTCGTGTTTCTTCATAGCTGAAATGGCTATTTTAGATTCTGATGGATCACACTTGAATGATGCACGATACAGGTGGGAACACTGCGTATTGCTGAATGTCATTGGCATGATTTCAGATTTTCAAAGAGCTGCCCATGAAATTTAATTCAGATGTGCTATTCTGCTGCTGCTCTGGAGGCTGAGTACCTTCTGAGCACCTCTGAAGTAGTGCTGAAATTATTTAAAAGAACACGATTTAAATGTTTGAGTAACTTGACACCTTTTGTTTCCTTTACAGCTGCTTTTGCAGGAGTCCTACATTGGTAAGATTCTATTTACTGTTTGAGGGTAATGTGGTGCTTCAAAGTGTCATTTTGACTTATATTTAGACAAGCTATTTGGATAATTTATATTTAGATCTTTCCTCTTGAAACCAAGTTGTCACCTCTAAGATGCGTAATTCTGTTCTTATGAAGCTGATTTGAAAGCTTTCTTAAGCTTGTTCAGCTAAGAGTGAAGCCTGCTTTCCAGCTGGTAAATTATTAGACTCATAGAATATCCAGAGTTGGAAGAGATTGACAGGAATCGTAGCTTAGCTATGCACATTCAGCAGCTGCATTTCCTGTAGCAGATTTTTTTTAACCTGAGTGGGTTCTAAAGGTCCAGGTAAATCCTTTCAACCTCCTCCTTCATTCTGCTTATTTACATTTGCTTTAATTTTTCAGTCTTGTTATATTTTCTTTGACCTTTGTCTAGCCAATGGTTTCTTTGTATGTAGAGAAATGGATTTTGAACTAATTTTTGTCCGTGTAATTACTGCGTTTCAGGTTCCATCCTAAGCCTCACCTTTAATTTTTGTATTCTAGACGTTGAACAGAATGGCTTCTATAGCGATTTTCACCCAGCTGCTTTTGTAGAGATAAAAAGTAACAATTTCTGCCACTGTATTTTTGTTTCTTAGCTCAAGAAGAGCCTATTGATTTTTGGTAGCCTGTTTCTTGATAATTTCTATTCCAAAGGAGGATTGCGTGCAATGCTTTGCCTTTTTTTCTTTAATCCATCCTTTCCAATGAGGAAGCTTCACTTGGACAAATTTTGCCTCCAGTTATTTGCATTTCTCCTGTTTTTTTACATTTAATGTTGTAGTTTCATCCTTAATAAATAACATTGATAATTTCTGTATATAATCACAGATATCTGAATTAAAAGGTAATAGAAAAAATAGAAAAAATGAACACTGCTTACATGTGCATCGTAGTAGTTCCAGCAGTTTTTAGTCTGTGCTTCTTTTTATTAGTCAGATACTTGAATTTTATTTACCAATATGTATTCTTGCTAATTTGAATAGCATTGCACTTTTGTCTTTAAATGTCTACGCTTCTGTTAAAATGCATTTGAATATTGTAACTAATTCCATAATAGCATTTAATGAGTTGTCTGTGGATTCATGTTTTTTTTTCCAGTTAAAATTATCTGAACAGAAGAGAATGTTGATATGACACCTGAGTAAAATAGCAGTTTATAAGCAGGCTTTGGGTCTCAGTAAATGTCTTGCCAGCTCTTATTTGGTATATGTGACTTAATACAGGCTCTAAAACTTCATTGAATCTTCATTGTTCTTTGTTTTTATTTAAACAGGTGGCACATAACAACTCTGTTTGAAAGTGATCGTCACTTTTCTCACCTGTCAACACTAGAAAGAGAAATGGCTTTTCGCACAGAAATGGTCAGATTATCTCCTAATAACAGATGAAATGATTGGAAAAATTCATGATCTCGTGATGATGGGTTTTACCGAATTTCTTAATACCTTCTGGATAAGAAAAACGTTTTTCTGTCTTGTAACTAACATACCTTACACTTTCACATTTCTCTCTGCTGATCATTGTGAATTTTTCTCTTCACAGTTTGCTTAAAATAGGAATTAAAGAAATTGTGGAGAACCTAAAGTACAAATCTGCAAATATCTTGCGGAGTAGCTTTGATTAAAAATGTGGCATAGCAAGAGTATGAAAGTCATTTTTAATTAATGTTTGCATATGTGTATTTCTTTTGGCAGCTTTTATTTAGTTTGAGAACTATGAAGTATTATGCTAGTGCATAGTTAACTAAACAAATGAGAGACTATGATGTGTCATGAAACAAAATGGAAAGAAACCCACGTTGTTTCAGTAACACTAATAGAGAGGATTTGGTAAATTGGGAAGTCTTGGGTCAATTTGTCCTGCTTCTTAGAAATACGAAATTGCTTTTAAAAATGAACCTTGTACATGGTGATCTGTGAAGCAGATCAGAAACAATCATTCTTCTCCCCTTGTAATCATTCTTCTCTCCTTGTAGGGTCTTTATTATTCCTATTTCAAGATCATTATTGAAGCACCGTCATTTTGGAATGGACTGTGTACAATTATGAATGACAGACTAACTGAATATCCTTTAGTGATTAACACCTTACAAAGGTTCAATCTTTACCCAGAGGTAAGCGGTGTTTTAACAAGAAGATTCTCAATGATTTGAGAAATCTTTGGTTTCTTTAGGCTTGATAATAAATTTATAAGAAATGTTACCGTGGAAAGTGCAGTTGTAAAGATAGATTGAAAAACAAAGTGTAGCTGGGATATTGCATTTCAAATTTAATATCTGAAAGTAACTTTGTATGCTGTGGCCAATTGCCATTGTTATTTACTGTTCTCAAACGTCATCACGTACTTCATATCAAAGGTGAATAATCTGGGCATTTTAATATATCGTGCCCTACAGTTGCAATCCAGTTTTATCTTCTAGCGTAGTTTTCTTAGCTCTGGAAGTAGGTTGCTGACTTTGTGCACTTCAGGAAATAGGACATGAAGTGAAAGTGGTACGTGACAATGGCTGAAGGGATAAAGATACTGAGAGGTTGTTTTGGCTTGCATTTTGTGTTGGACAGTGAGCTAATGATTAATCACAGTTTACTGTGGCCCTTAAATCCAAGAGTGGTGTGAATTTCTTCCGGAACAAAATAAATTCCTCTTTAGAAGACTGATTGCAGTTGTTTTGCATGGGTTTGTTACCTGACTAGATAAAGCTTTTAGTCTGGCTTTTTTGGTCACTAAGAAGATGTCAGTAATTACAGAAATGTTTGAGAGACAAAGGCAAAAATATCATAAGAGAGAAAATCAAACATTTTGCAAAGGGGAAACTCCTTTGATTAATCTTCCTTTATGTAATTCTGTGTGTCAGGAACAACTTGTTGGAGAATCAGGGAGTAATAGTGGCTGTAATTGCCTGGTTACTAGCATTTATTCTCCTGCTCTGTGAGAGCAGAGCTGCTTCCAGGAAATAAATGTGTAAGAGTTCCTGGCTAACATGTATGTATACAACTCTCATTTAGCAGTTTCTTTTGCTTTTTATTTCCTTGTTAAGGAAGAAGTAACTGCTATAGACTAATGCTTCTGGTATCCTCTCTTGTTTCTTGTGGTTGGTTGTTTTGTTTTTAACTCCAAAGGGATTGCAGTTCAGTTCTAGAAATGCAGTGTTAGCAGCGTATGCTGCATTTGAATAATATATTCTCTTTAGCTGGGAAAGATTTATTGACTTCAGCTACAATCTGACATGGAAAAGACAAAGGTAACTGATCAAGCGAACTTACTCTTAACAAAATCCTCAGTATCACCATGAAATATGGTATGTTGGATGCTGAAAGCAAAACGAGAGTAATGAAATACGATGGCTGGCATTCTGTTAAAACATTTAGGAGATTGCTGTGCAAAATATGTAGGCTTGTCTGTTCATTTAGAGTTTTCTAGGTTCTTACTGCCACGTTGAATTTGGTGATAAGTTATGAGTTCATTCATCTTTTCTGTGCCTGTGTGGGCGTGAAAAGCAGACAGTGGTCTTCTCAGCTCCTTTTAGTCACTTAATGCATAATATCTAGCTTCTGTGTAAATATTTCACGATATTGTAGAATTACAGAATGGTTTGGATTGGAAGGGACCTTTAAGCTCATCTAGTTCCAACCCCCATGCTATAGGCAGGGTCACTTCCCTCTAGACCAGGTTGTTCAAAACCTCATCTGGCCTGGCCTTGAATGCTTCCAGGGAGGGGGCATCCACAGCCTCACTGGGCAACCTGTTCCAGTGTTTCACCACCCTTTTCTTAAATTTGTTTCTTGAATTTTCTTGTTTTTATGTAATTGCTTCTAAAAAGCAATTGATAGGAGCAACTTGACTTCTAAAGCTTGTTCTCCAGATTTATCTAGTTTGACTTGTGATGAGTGGTAGGAAAGTGCTTTGTGGACATATTTGTTGACAGTTAATTTTTTTTCCTCCTGATACCCAGTATCCAGTTAAGTTTTTGGGGAGTGTTTCATTTCCATTTTAATTTTTAGGAGCTTTCTAGCTTTTTTGGTGCAATAGCTGGCATTAAAACTGAATTTTAATAGTAGTAAAGGCTCTTCCAGTGGCTGTATAGTGAGTGATGGAAAGTGACAGAGAGCTAATGTGTTAATTTCATGCTAATAGCAGTTTGCTGTCTGGCTGTTCACCTTTACAGGACAGGAGGTATTTCTGTGTGTGGCAGTAGTGATGAAAATCTGAGTTGGAGAAATGAATGTTTCAAAGACCCCGTGTAGTTTGGGGTTAAGTATTAATCAGTGGCAACCAGTAAAAGGGATCAATTTTCCCACATGGTCTTTAACAGCAAAGGACTGGTCCATAGAGGTATCCTGGGTCTAATGGCCAGTCTTTTCTTTCCCAAGTTCTGCGTTTATCCAGTACAATACAGTGCAAATTCCAAAAATGCCACTGTGTTCTAATTGACCTAGCAATTTTGGCTGCTGGCTTGCTTCCATTTTCGTGCTCACGTTTGAACTGTTTCATGTGAAGCAGCTTTTGGCAAGAATGTTTCTGTTCTTCGTATGAAGTAAGTAAAAGTCTTGGGAGTGGGGAGACTGGGGTTAGGGGAGTATTCATGTGTAATAACATCTGCAGCTGACATAAGCACTTGTGACATAAAAAGATTAAGCTGTAATTTTTTTTGGTGCAGGATTTGTTCAGCAAGAATGCTTTATTCGCTCACTGTAAAGTCAGCTTCGGGGCTGGTGATGCAAGTATGATGGACAGATGTCTCTAAGCTTGTATTTGCATTCTGTTGGCAGTGTACAACCACACTTAAGTGTTAAGAGAAATGATTTGGTGTTGGTTCAAGTCCTGTTATTGCTTATGTGGAGAAGGGTGAGTGTCTCATTTATATGCACATATGCACAATCAGCAGTGCCAGGACACAGATGTTCAGGAAACCCTCAGGAATTCAGGGTGGTGTACTTTGCAGGTCATGATGTTAAGGCGAGGAGTATGGGTCTAGACAAAAAGGTGTAGGTGTATTGTGAATATACAAGGTTTACATTATGGGAATGTGAAGAGCATGGACAAATTGAGTTAGGATATCGGGAGTCCTAGTTTGAGAACATAATCTAACCATAGAATCGCAGAAAAACTGAATGAAGGGGTGTCTGAACATCACTTAGTTGCACCACTTTGTTTTAAGTGAGATGAAATAGGTTGCTAAGGACTACCTTTGATTTGGTTTGGAGTGTCCCCACCTCACTGGGCTTCCAGTGTTTGACCATCTTAATAATAAAAATAAAATAAATCTTGTGTGTAACTGGAGGGTCCTGTATTTCTGTTTATGCTTATTGACTCTTTTCCTGTCACTGAGTGCAACTGAAACCTTTCTCAGAATTCTTTAGAATCATAGAATGGCTTTGCTTGGAAGAGACCTCAAAAGATCATCTAGTTCAGAGCCCTCTGCCTTGGACAAGGTTGCTAAGCCCTAAAACAGGCAGTAGGTCAGGTTGTGTAGAGGCCCTTCCAACTTGACTTTGAACACCTCTAGGGATGGGATGTCTGCAACCTCTTGGGCAGTCTGTACCACCACCATTTTCCCCAGCATCGAATCTAAACCTGCTCTCCTTTAGTTTAAAACCATTCCCCTTGTCCTATTGCTGTCTACCCCTGTAAAAAGTTTGTATCCATCATGTTTATTATCTCTCTTTAAACACTGGAAAGCCATAATGAAATCTCCCAGGAGCCTTCTTCAGATTGAACAAGTCCAGTTCCCTCAGCCGGGGCTGCTGTCGCAGCCTGGAAGTTGAACAGGGTACTGTGCTTCATCAAAAGAAGAATCGCATCAGGGTGAGGGAAGTGATTTCTCCACCTCTGCTCTGCCACTGTGAGACCTGGGCCACCAGTACAGGAAGGATGCTGTTGGGTTGAGTCCACAGGACAATCCCAAAGATGGTCAAAGGGCTGGAGCACCTCTCCTATGAAGAAAGATTGAAGAAGCTGGTCCTATTTTGCTTGGAAAAGAGAAAGCTCCTGGGATACCTCATTGTAGCATTCTGTTGCTTGAAGAGAGCGTACAAGCAGGAAGGAAATTGACATTTTATGTGAAGCAGCCTGACATGGAAGTGTGTATGAAGCAAAGATGTGGAATTGAATTCTGCCATGTGGAAAAAATGGACCCATTGACATTCATTGTTGCTTGCTGAACATTAATGGAGACCAAACGGTGTGTGTGAATACAGTGAGCCTGCCTACAGTGGGGCTCTTGTTCATTGCTGGTGAAAATGCATAGCTAATGGTGGTGACTATGCTGAAAAACAGTGTTTTGTAGCTGAGAATTTGCTCTATCAATTAGTGTTGTTGTGCTTTTTCTGTTTTAGTTTCCATGGGAACAAATAGAAGGCATTACTTTCAACATGATCCACGTTTACTTTATTACCTAATGATAGAAGACTATAGCATTTTATGAAATGTAGCTATTTCAGTGAGAACTGAAAGCAGAGTAAGAATGATTGCCTCCTCCACTTCTACCTGCTGTTGGCTGAGCCCTGGGCAGTGGCAGGGCACTAGCAGCTGTCTGGATCTGGCTGTGATCTGACATGGGGCAGCTACTTGGCTGTGCTCACAGAGGCCACCCTTGCAGCCCCCCACTACCAAAACCTTGTTCCATAAGCCTGATGCACACTTTATCAGGGATCAAGTTCTTATTTCCTGTATTGTATTCCCTTCTTGTCCTTCTTAAAGATGTGACATAACAGTTTTATTAGTTGCACAAGGAAAGAGTAGGTGGAATCATGCTTTCTGTACGTGCTTTTTTTTCTTTTGGCACGGGACTGGGACCAATAATGCTGCAGTGGTTAAATATCTTTTCAGTCTAGGGACCTTTGGGTTGTAACTTTCAGAGCAGCTTGACTGGAATGGTCACGTTATTTATTTATGAACTCAATAAATCTGTTATATCTGACAGAACATCTTGGTAATTTTATCCAATGACTTTGCTGTGAGATGAGTCACAGGTTTTCTGTGTGTAAAATACTGGTGTTTTCTATGTCAGGCGTTGAGTTTTTGGAAACCTGTAATCCTTTTTTTCCCACCTAGGTTGTCCTTGCCAGCTGGTACCGCATATATACTGCTGTTATGAATTTCCTTGGTGTACCAACAAAGACGTGTTGGACGATAAACAGAGGAAAAGATCTTAGTCCTGTTGAAAGTTGTGAGGGTGAGTTGCATTTTGTTTTACTTCCTTCCTGCAAGCATTTTGTTGTGGCTTCTAAGAACACCAGCAAGTAGAATGTGGGCTTTATTTCTTAGATATTGCCCCTATCTAGGCTGAACTTATATACTGCCCTTCAAATGTGCACAGCTGTAGTTTGAGCCTATACTATATTGCGCTGTTATAAGATCTGCTGTGTACAATTGAAGGCTCTGTAGATGCATGAAATTTTTGTAGCTATTGTAGAATCTGCAATTTGTTCTAAGACAAAAATTTACCCTCTGTTTTCTTTTGTAACCAGAATGTGAGAGGGAGGGGAAAAAGATAACTACAAGGCTCCCTTTTGGTTAGTATTTTGTGTTGTGACCTAATATTCAGACCTCATATCTTGGATTTGATACCAAAGCTCGGATGCTGCCACTTTCTAGCTTGTTTAAAAATTCTTTTTTGAACATGTAAGGTGTTGTCTTCTGAACTGAGCGTTATGCAGTGGAAGTACTTTGCTGAGAAACGCAGTCGAGACATTCTACAGTCAGTTTGTAAAGTTGTTTCATTTTACCATTTCAAGTGCCTTTGTGTGGTCACATCAATATTTTTCTTCTTTGCACCAAACTACACAAGCTCTCTTCAGAATGGTTCACTTACACATATATTTGTTGTTTACTGCTTGTGACAAAATTAAATTACTGTTCCTGGTGTTTTTAAGAGACAGCAACAGTAAAAACGCAAAAAGCCACCAACAACCAAATCCTACAGCTATTGAAGCTACTAAGTCTGCTGGGCATATCATCATCTTTTTTTTCTTTCTTTCTTTATTTTTTATTTTTTTATTATTTTTTTTTTGGAGAGCCATCTCGCTGTAATTTCGACAGTGTTGAATAAACATTTCTGTGTACCAGACTGAAGTTTTGCTAGTTTCTCTATAGTGAACAAGGCTTTTTGAAGCTGTTGTGAAGAAATCATTAGAGGCTGGAGGTTTAAAGAAAGAATAAGAGGAAAAAGGATAGGCATGTGAACACAGAAGTGTTTGTGAATGGGTAAATTGAAAGACGTGCATTATTAGAACTTCTCTTGGCAACTAATGGAACAAGAAAAAGCTAAGAGCATTATGTGTGATACATTTGAATATATGCTTATGCTGAAGTGAGAGTATGGTGAATACAAACTAGATCTAAAAGCCTTAATGAAGTCAAAGCATCTTAGAGAATGTTGCTATGGCTATGCTTATCCTTTCTATACATATCAGGGTTTTTTGGAGGTAGTGCTTCCCTCCTGCCCAAGTACTATGCCTTTTTCTCCCCTTCTAAATTTACTTACTTATTTTTAGGAGTGCAGTCTTTTCATTTGATCTTTCCAGTAATCTTTGTGACTTTTTTTTTTTACCCTTTCTTTAAATATGTTAAGTTAGCAGTGTTCTTTATTATAATGATTGTGTTTTGTTCTCTAAACTATATGACCATTCATGTATATTTGCTGTTTGTTTATTAGGGTGGGGAGACCCTGCTTCCTTTTATGTTGCTGTGATTTTTCTTTTGAATGGACTGATGATGTCACTGTTCTTCATATATGGCACATACCTCAGGTAAGGGAGTTGAGGCTGAGTTATTTCATTGATATTACCAGTTTGCTTTTACAGTAAAACAGACAAACAAAGTAGATAGTAAAATATTTTGAGGATTTGTAGTTTGTTTGTACGGTGCATTGCAATAAAAATACTACCACATTATCACTAAAAGTTACTAGGACAAACAATATTGTTTATTAAGATATATGCTGATGATACTACAAAAACTTACAGGAGATTTCAGTGAAGTGTATAATGTTGATAGCACTGGGTTGTGGATCAAACTAAATATTATGGAGTTTTTAAGCCAGTTTTTGTATCTCTGTGCTCTTAAGGTTATCAGTATAACCCATGCTTAAAAAAATACATTGAATGACACTGCACTTTTAACCAAGACTGGAGTTTTTACGATGCTTTTCTTCCAATAGTACTGAATTTCTTTCAATTTTAGTATAATGGAAAGGATAAAATGTTTTGGAAGATAATCTGTTACTTTGCAGACATACTTCCCTTTTTCAGTGGATTTCTGTTTTCAGTATCTGTCCTTTAATTTCAGGAACTGTAAGATTATTTCGTATGTAAAATTGGCTCCATGTTCAGCAGAAAAATAGAAGCAGGACTATTTGTACCTCTATTTTCATTTGCCAATTTTGGAGAAATGCAAAAAGCTGCTACGTTTTCCTCTAATAGATGTGATTGTTTCTCCTCTTCTTTCCCTGACTTCACTACCTTGAGTTCTCTTGCTCTCACTGAAGCATGTGGTGAAAGTTCAGATAAAGAAAAGTGGGAGCCCAATTGACAGTGGAAAGAGGAAGTTGCCTAGTGTAACTGTCAGGCATTTTGTGGTAAAAAATGTATATTTGTGTTCCCTAATGTGGAAAATGAACCTCTCACTTCTTGAAGAAGTGGGTAAACTTTGAATCTTAATATCATTAACTTGCCATGTTTCTTTAAAGGAAGATGTATGTAAAGCAGTGTTACATATATTAGTGTATAGAAAACTCAGCACTATCTTAATGTTGCAGTGCATTTCTCAAATAATTCTTGAGTATCCTAAGCAGGTCAATTGTAAATGATCTGCAATTTAGGTAGTCAAGATGACTAGAATATAAATTAGAATACTTTCAGCTGGGATTTTGAAAAGTAACAAGTGACTCTGCAGTTTCCTGCAGGTAGGATTTTGTCCTTATTTATTCTCAAGACATTTATATTTGGATACCAGATCTAGATGGCTGCCTAGATATTGCATAAGTTCAAAGGTTCCTCTAAGCCAAGGAAAGCCATCTTTAGGCTTTTCTCAAGGGTATAAAAAAATAAAGGAACTGAATCTAAAGCAATGCCTTTCTACTGTGGTGAAATAGGTAATCTTATGAATTGGTGTAGCTCTGTCCCCTTAAGGTGATCTTTAGTTGGTTGTCTTTTTGTTTTGTTTTTTTTTGTGACTACTTGAAGGCTTCTTGAGACTTCTTCTCATAGTGCCTTCTCATAGTGATGTTGGGGAACCATCCTCTAATATTGTCTAACTGGCCCTATATGATGGAGTGACAACGCTGATGGACAAAGCAAGGGCAACTGATGTCATCTGCCTGGACCTGTGGAAGGCCTTTGACATGGTCCTGTGCCACATCCTTATCTCTAGATTAGAGAGATATGAGTTGGAAGGGTGGATTGTTCAGTGGATAAGGAATTGTTTGGAAAGTCACAGCCGGGATGGTTGTTGTCAATGGCTCTATGTCCAGGTAGAGGCTGGAGATGTGTGGTGTCCCTCCAGGAGTCTGTCTTGGGGCTGGTACTCATTTTTATCAGTGATATAAATGATGGGATTGAGTGCACCCTCAGCAAGTTTGCAGAGGACACCAGGCTTAGTGGTGCAGTTAACATGTCAAAAGGAAGGGATGTTCAGGTTTGGGCATCTCAGTGCAGAAGGGACATCAAAGTGCTGGAGCAACAAGGCTGGTGAAGGGCTTGGAGAATATTCTCTGTGAGGGGTGACTGAAGGAACTGTTTAGTCTGGGAAAGAGAGGAGGCAGAGGGGAGACCTTATTGCTCTCCTCAAATATCTGAAAGGTGCTTACAGTGAGAGTGAGGCTGGTCTCTTCTCACTGGTGACAGGATGAGGGGAAATGGCCTCAAGTTGTGCCAGAGGAGGTTTAGGTTGGAAATCGGGAAAAACTTCTTTACAGAAAGGGTTGTTAAGCACTGGGACAGGCTCTCTGTCCCAGTGAGTTGAGTCACCATCCCGAATGTGTTTAAAAACCATTTGTAGTGCTCAGGGACATGATTTAGCAGTGGGTTGTTAGGGTAGGATGGTTAGGTTATGGTTGGACTTGATGATCTTGAGGGTCTTTTCCAACCTGAGCGATTCTGTGATGCCATCCAGAGGGTCCTGAACAAACAGGAAAGCTGGGCCCATTTGAACCTCGCGAGGTTCAACAAGGTCAAGTGCAAAGTGTTGCACTTGAGTCAGGGCAATTCTAGGTATACATACAGGCTGGGAGAGGAGCTCCATGAGACAAGTCCTGCTCAGAAGGTCTTAGGGGTCCCAGTGAATGAAAGATTTAACATGAGCCAGCAGTATGTGCTTGCAGCTTAGAAGGCCAATCATGTTCTGTGCTGCATCAGAACAGGAGTGGCCAGCAGGGTGAAGGAGGTGATTGTCCCCCTCTACTCCACCCTTGTGACGCCCCACCTGGAATACCGTGTTTAGATCTGGGGCCCCCAGCACAGGAGAAATGTGGAGGTTTTAGAACAGATCCAGAGGAGGACCATGAAAATAATCAAAGGGCTTGAGAACCTCTCCTGTGAAGACAAGCTGAGGGAGCTGGGCTTGTTCAACTTGAAGAAGAGAAGGTTGGAAGGGGTTCTGCATGACCTCATCTATTGCCTGTTACAGGAGTTGGCAACACTGCCCACTGCAGGGGGGATTTGAGCTGGATGTTCTTTGAGGTCCCTTCCAACCCAAGCCATTCTATAATTTAAGTTTGTGAGCAACAGACATCTCAAGCTTACATATTTTTTGTAGCTATTTTTTTCCCATGTGTTCATGAGATGAGTCATCTTTTTATTCCAGCCTTGATTTGCCTTTAGTCTCTTTTCAGCTGGTGAGGAAAGATGATAGGTTAGTGGAAGACCACTTTGTTATAATTTATTTGTAATCTAGCTCGTGTTCTCACATCTATGCATGCTGTAGTCTGTTGTTCAAGGATTTCAGCTAGCAGAAATGTAGTTGGCTTTGTAGGAGTAGTTTTTTTGTTTTATAACTGTTTTTGATGTTTAACTCCCTTAGCCAGTTTTTCTCCCCAGCTTAGAAGATGACCAGACATTGTATGTCCCTGTCCTAGCACTCACTGTCTATGGCCAATGTTAAGAAGGGTAGCCTTTAGAAGTAGCTGATGAGCTGGGTTTGCTGTAGCATGAAACTGCAACCACTGCTTAGTCAGACACTTCAGAATCTTTTTGTATGGTTTGTCAGTTTCAGGTTTAGGAGCATTCTCTCCTACTACAGTTGAAGGAATTTGTTGAAAACTTGTTCTAAGATTGTTGGTTTTTTTTTTTTTTTTTTTTTTTAAATGGACAAATGAATGGTATTTATATGATAAGCACTTTATTTCATTGTAAGATTCTCCCCCATTCCTTCTGCTCTTGCAGTTGAGGGGCAGAAAGTGTAAAACAATTGTGAAATACTGCATCTCAAGGAGCTACCCATAAATTTCCTGTATCTCCTTCTGAAAGTACTTTTTTGTTATTCTGTTTCTTGCATGTTCATAAAGAAGGAATTAGTGCAATTCCCTAAAAGCTTTCCTTAGGCTTCAGCTTATGGTACGTAGGAATCAAAGTTCTTTCAGTATTTCACACCTGATTCTACTAGACAAAGAACTAACTGTTGAGGTCATCTGGAGTCCTTTAAAACAGAATAATTTAGATTTATTAAATAATTAGTAAGTTTTTATACATGGGTGGATGTAGGTTCTAGTGGAAGGGCCACTAATTAGCTAATCCAGGCATGCTTAAGTTAGGTTTATGGAATATGCACGTTATACTTGCATTAATTCACTTTTTCTCAGAATATGTAGATTCAACATATGGTGTATTTAATGGCTGCTTTGTTTGGCATGAAAGTAACATAGGTTAAATGAATCATAGAATCATAAGGTTGGAAAGGACCTGCAAGATCATCTAGTCCAACCGTCCTCCCATCACCAATGCCACCTCAAGCACTAAAACAGATCTCACAGCTCCTCATCCAGGCACCTCTTGAACACTGCCAGGGACGGTGACTCCACCACTTCTCATTCCAGTGCCTGACCACTCTCTGAGAGAAAAAGTTTTTCCTCATGTCCAACCTAAACCTCCTCTGGTACAACTTGCAGCCATTTCCCTGGGTCCTGTTCGTTGCCTGGGAGAAGAGGCCAAACCCCTCCTCATCACAGCTTCCCTTCACGCAGTTGTAGAGTGCAGTGAGGTCTCCCTGAGCTTCCTCTTCTCCAGACTGAGCAATCCCAGCTCCCTCAGCTGCTCCTCATAAACTGAAACTGAACACAATACTCAAGGTGCAACTTCACCAGTGCTGAGTACAGGGGGATGATCACCTCCCTGCTCCTGCTGGCCACACCATTTCTAACACACGCCAGGATGCTGTTGGCCCTCTTGGCCACCTGGTCACACTGCCGGCTTGTGTTCAGCCGAGCATCAACCAACCTCAGGTCCCTTTCCTCTTCACAGTCACCCAGCCACTCATCCCCAAGTGCTGCATGGGGTTGTTGTGCCCGAAGTGCAGGACCCGGCACTTGGCCTTGTTGAACCTCATCCCATAATGTTCTGTGTTAAAAACAGATAATAGTAAAATTCAAAATGTTTGTATATATTTGAAAGAAAGAGATTTGTTACTTACATGTATCAATGATGCTATGTATTTCCTACATGGCCCAAGACAACTCCTTCACTCAGCGGCAGTGATTCCTCTTCACTCAGACAGGCTGAAAGGTTGGACACCCAAGCTTTGATGTTTCATCACACTGTCAAAGCTTTGCGGAAAACTTGAAGGCTTTTTTCTTTTTCTTTTTTTTTTTTTTTTTTTTAGCAAACTTTTAATTTTGTTTCTAAAACTAAAATTTATTTATTTATTTAAATATTAAGCGTATTCGTTTAATCATTTTGGACTTAAGTATTGATGCTTTTAGTATTTGCAGAGTGAAAGGTTATGTTTCATGTGTAAGAAAGCACGTTTCCTGGAGATTGTTTTAGCACTCATCTGGTATCTTTAATCCCAGGACTCAGTGATTCTGTTTGGTCTGCATGTTAGTGATGGGTGAAGGATCTGAGAGGATATAAAGATTTTGTTGGTTTTTTTTTTTCCTTAATCTTGAGCAGCTGGTTGATACTTTTGTTAAGCAGCAAAAATAGTACTTTCCAATTCAGAGTAGAAATGCAAGTTCTTTTCTCACAAAGAGGTTGCTTGGTTTGTGCCACAGAACATTGGTAATAAGGTTTTATCTGTTTGAAAAGATTTGTTATCTATGCTATTTTCAGGTGAGAAAAACTAAGTACTATCTTGGGTTTTAGTGTTGGCTCCATGGTGCTTGTTATTCAGCGCATAGATCTGATTTATTTAGAAACCTATAAAAATTCCTTAGGGGCTTAAAAAGCTTTTACACGTCAATGTCACAGTACTGCACATAAGAATTAGGCTTTGTCTTATACTGACTCTTCTATATGAATTCATTTTTATATATGTTTGCTACCATGCTTGGTTTGATTGTCCTAATAAGATCTTAGGTTCAGACTGATATTTGCAAAGTCCTGTGAGTGATTGCACGTGCAGGTTCTAGAATTTTCTGATCAGTGTCCTAGGGAAGAAATATTTCATTTATTCTGCTTGGGATTTAAAAATGAATAAAAAATGCTCTGCACTTCTTAGGAGCAAGTTCTATGTACAGCAGATTAAACACCAGAAGTTGAAGGCTGTAATTCGTAGGGCTCATTTTTACATCAGCTCATCATTGCTGGCGTAATGATCACAACCAAAGCTTGTGACGGGCAGAAGAGCAACTTCACAAGTAATTTACATCAAAATTGGTGCTCTGCAGAAGAGAGTTGATGTATGAAGAGGTGTCTGCTCTGGAGTAAACACTAGCTGTGTAGCTAGTCTTTTAATATCTTCTGTGCAATGTGGATTATTTTTCTGCGATGCCCAAAAGCGTTTTTGCTTTCCCCAGTAAACTTAGCTATAAGCAAATGCACCACATTTTTGAAGAAGCATCAGCTGTTAGGAAGTTTAGGAAGTTCTCTTGTATTTATATTTTATGTTCTTTTCACAGTGGGAGCCGTCTAGGAGGCCTCATTACCGTGATGTGTTACTTTTTCAACCATGGAGAGGTAGGATTACCACCTTATTTTTCTTCCCTCTTATTGAAGAGTAAGATCGATCTAATTTCCTTAAAGACAATTATGCTGCTGATTTAAATGAGGATGAATGTAAAAGGCTAATAGGAGTAAGACATTACTGAATGCGAAATAGGTTACAATTTGTATGATGTATAGCACTGTAATGTATCACTTTAGATTTAAAAAATAAATAAAAATCAGAAGGGAAGTGTAAAGTAATTCTGAGATTCACGTCTTAGTAGCACAACAAGTTCAAGTTTCAGAACATCAAAATCTTTCTTCCCTGTTCCAGACATAATTGGACTTAGATGCATCATGTGCATAAGCCTTAGAAACTGTGGAAGTTTTCTTTAGATTGCTATGTATTTTATCTGAAATTCATGAATTCACATAGTGCAAATAAACCCCTGTTCTACTGCCGTTCTTTTTGGATGATAATTTGGAATTAGTATTTTATCCTTTGCTAGAAAGCTCTGACAAGAGTACACATTGTTTTGGCACACTATGGCACAGTGAGCTGTGCTGTCCTACTTGGCACAATCTAAGAGACTTCATGTCAGATGACAGGAAACACACATAAATCTTTCACAATTATGTGTACTAATTTTGATGGTAATTGGCAGACAACTTTTCGTTTATTTTACATTTTTAAGCACCTGTTTTACACTGTTAATTTAACATATTAGTGGAATATCAGAACAATAAGCAGATAATTGAATGGTACTGATTCTGGTAATATCTTTGATAAAACAATATTTTTAAAATGTCTTTAAGGTTCTGGGAATCAAAGTAGAAGGGACAAGATTGTATAAACATGCTGTAAGGTTTCATAAATTCATTATTGTCTATGTTAAGTTTTTGGCCTTCAGTAATAAAGAATCTTTCTGATTTCTAGTATGAATCTATTGATAGCCATTTTCTATCCATTGGTATGTCAAAAATGTCCTCTCCTTGAAATATTTTCTTCTTCCATAATGCTTATGTCCAAAGCTGTGTACTCAAAACAATTTTATCCCCTGGTTAGCCTTCATGTAAGGTTTCTGAATGGACCAACCCTTTCATTTTCCTTAAGATAGGAAGTTACCAGGCTTCTTCTGCATCTCTTCTTGCAATTTGTGAACACAACTCTCTTTTCAGCAGTCCTCTCAGGAGTATGTATTAACATCCATCAAAGTATTTTTCTTTTTTTGCAGAGAGGAAGGGGGATTAAGCCTATGCTAATTCTTTTTTGCCTTTTGTTACTTACAGAGTCAGCTTTGTTTTGTGTGCAACAGAAGATAGGTAGAGGGGCTTAGGTGCTTTCTGCATTGAAATTGCTCTATTTACTTCAGATTGTATCCTGCTAACTGATTGCCACAATGCAAAATGGTATTTCGGGCTATAGAAGTACCTCCCTATCTCCTGTAGGCTGTGTTTGTGTGTTTCCTGGGCACAGGTTCAATGCTGTTTGTCCTACAGTGATAAATTGCTGTCTAAGGGAAATGGAGTTAGACAAAGGAGAGTGGCTAATACTATTGTGAAAGCTACGTTTGTGGAAGAAAAGCTACAGAAATAATTTGTCAAAGCATGCTTAGTAGTTTTGCAAAAATTTTGCACGCTAAATAGGATGAACACAATTCTCTCTGTTGCAACAGTAAGTAAATACAGTTTGAAGATGCATTTCGTTCAAACTATTTCTGCTAACTATTGGGTGAAAGCCGTCTAGGTGCTAGCTATGTAGTTGTAATCAAAGATTTTGCTTACCTTCACTTGTAAACCTTGGATTTAAATGTGATTGTGTTTCATTCGTCCGGACGCAGAGTGGTTTGGTGTGTTGTGTTCTTTTGTTGTTTTTTTAAACAGATTCCACTTAAAATATGATTTCCTGCTGGTAGGCTGCTTATGCATCTGAAAGAATGCTGTGCAGAATTGAAATAATCTGAAGGATGTTTTTTAATCATATAGGAACATAAATTTTAGATAGTAAATTAGTATTAAGTAATGTTCCTAACTTTGAAGTTACAATTTTTTTTTTTTTGATGACCAGTGCCATGTGCACACATTTTCTAAAGAGCTGAGTATAAGGATCAGAATATCAGTGAAGCGGGTGAGCTGTTTGTCACAAACCCAAAGAAGTTAATGAAGAAGATATTGGGTTGATTCAATTGCATTATTTTTGACTTCAGTAGGCTAAAGAGTGAAGGAAACAATTTAGAATAGCTTTGTAAACTTCAGTTTGGTTTTAGTAGCCTATCCTAGAAAGCAGATTTTATAAAAATTTTCTGTCTTGCTGCTGCTAGAAATGTAAAATGTTTGTAACCTGAATGGTCTAGTGTGGTGAAGAGTGTGTTGGTTTTTCCTCTCCCCACTCACATTGTCCATGTACGTGTGGCAAGTGACTGCCTGAAGTTGGAAGTAATGTCAGTTAGCTGAATGACTTGTTAAGTTCAGCAGAAGCAGAGACGAGCAGAGGCTCTCCTGGCTGTTTTCTTAGAAGTTCTCTATCTGTCACACTTAGTTTTGGAAGAGTAGTAATTTGTCTTTTTGTTAAACAGTGCATCATCGACCTCAAGTCTGAAAGCTGCATCCTTTCTCCTTTTCTTTTTTGCATCCTGTCTTGTTGGTTTTCTTCTTGTGGGGTGTTTTGTTTGTTTGTTTTGGTTTGTTTATTGTGCTGTTGGCTTTTTGTTTTCCTTTGAGGTTTTTTTTTGGCTTGTACATAGAAGTTTTGGGGTTTGCTTTACTGAAGAGTTTTTGGTCTTTCATTTTCAAATGCAGATGCATTGCTTTATGAAAGTACAGCACCAAACATTATCAGCTAACCCAGTTCTTATTTTTAGTGCACTCGTGTCATGTGGACTCCCCCTCTTCGTGAAAGTTTCTCATACCCATTCCTTGTGCTTCAGATGTTGCTTTTGACCTATATTCTCAGGTACCTCTCAATTTATACTTAGCTTCTAAAAGTGAGTTAAAAAAATGGAATGTGGGAGGAAACATATTTGAATGCATTTGTTTAGATATTATCGTGCTGTAGGAATATCATTAACATAGAAACTTTCCTGTGGCTGTTACATTGCAGATGCTGCACTGGTAGAGCTGTAGTCATGTTACTCATTTATTAAAAGGAAATTGTTTCAACTTGAAGACATGATTAAAATAAATATCAGAATTACTATGTTGGGAAACACATGTCTGAATTTTAAAAAAAAAAAAAAAAAAAAAAAAAACAACACACAAAAAAGAGAATTTTTGGTTGATGTCACTTCTATCCCATGGAAAGCAAGCTATACTCCAGGAATTGGTTTTGTCCCTCTTGGAGAGTGGTACGTTGATTGCACTTAGAATAAGCTTATGCTATGAAACAGCGAATGCAATAGCACCCATAAGCTGTTATGTTCTTTCAATTCATGTGTTTATTAGTTCAGTCTTTCAAGCAATCTAATGATAATAATGCAGAGATGCTCTTGAGTTCATTAGCCCTGCTTTTCTGTGGTTGTTTCTGGCCTGCAGTGTGACTGTGTCTTGCCTTTGGTTTGAAAAATAAGCATGGTTGTTAATATGAGGGTTTTCCACTGAATTCTCTTGCATCAGATTTGCAGTGTATTTGTGTTTCAACTGAATTTTGCATAACCACAGATTTTCCTTTATTAGGTTATACTGACTTGTAGTTATTGGTGATTAAACCAAAAATGCATCACTCTCATCTGTCACTATCTTGTATTTTTTAGGTAAGAAAAAAGATACAAAATGAAAGATAAAAAAATATTTTAAAATACATCATTAGGAGTAGTTTGTAGAATGATTGCTAGATTATTTGAATGGTAAACATTCATTTGAGGCTAAATAGTTAAATGTAACAAAAAACAGTGAAATTAAATACACTGATCCCCGTGTATATGTTCTGTATCTATAACTACGACACTTGATTAGATAGATGTGCTACTGCTTCAAATCCTGGTGTGTGAAGTAGTAATGGAGCTTGTGTGCCTACCAATGACCAGTGAAGGGATTTCAAAAAGTTGGCACGATGTTTTAAGACTTAACTTTCAGATTTTCAGTTCGAGTTCCTACTTCCAAGAGCCATGCATGCTGGTCTTCTGACATAATGGAGGAACTATCTTTGAAACAGAGTCTAGAATATGGTAGAATCATGCTCAGCATGACTTCCAGTACTTAATCAAAAGACTTTTTAGGAGAAACTGAAGAAAATTTTACAGAATTTGCTGAGACTTGTGTTATCTGTTGGGTTTGGGTTCTTTTCAGCGACTGTTTATGATCTCCTAATCTTTCGGAGGCCACTTGGTGTGAATTTAGAATCATGGCATGTTTCTGATATGATCTCTAAGCTAGAGTTAAATAAATAAATAATAATAAAAACCCAACAACTTTTCAGCAGGAGATGGAAAACAGGCTATTTTCAGTCTAAGGTGAGTTTTGTGCATTTGTCATTGCCCTGGAATCCTGTGCTAGGATCGCTGGCGAAAAGTTGTGGAGAGGAGATACAGAAGAGATGAGAGAGAATGCTGGAAGAGTGAAATCACTGTCAGATACAGACTTTTATGAGAATAATTGTGATTCTGGCTGAAATAAAAGTAGTTGTGACCTGACTGCAGTTGCTACACGAGGGTGGACTACACAGAGTGCTCCAGGTTGAATTCCTGCATTGCATGCTCTCAGAAAAATACATGCTTGGAAAAGGGTGACTCATCAAATCATTAAGAAACATTAGAACTATTGTTTTTGGAAGTTGAGGGAAAATGATGCTAAATTTACTTGAGTGTTACTTTGCAAAGACTGTTATTGCTTGCTAACTTCCAAGGTAACTTTTGTTTTCGTTCCATGCATTCTGATAGTATGCAAATATCTGTGTAGTTTTAACTTACTGATACCTATTCTGTCTCTTTTTCCCAAGGATTCCGAATGTTAATAAAGGAAGCTTGATTGCACTGTGTGTTTCTAATATCTTTTTCATGCTTCCCTGGCAGTTTGCTCAGTTTGTTCTTTTAACTCAGGTAAGACCATATTCACCTCTGCATGGTCTTTTTCTTTACTTTAACCAAATTGACTATTTTGTACAGGCAGCCATTGCGTGTACAATTATCTTGATGCTTTCATTTCAGCTAGACTTGCCGTCAGGGAAGATTCACTCCACTTATCACACCAGGTTTTTTCTAGTCTTTAAAGTTGCTCCATTTAAAAGTCTTTTTTTATTTTTTTAACCAGGACTAAACAAATTCTTTTTTCCTTAAAAGCAACCTTCAGCACAGGATCATTACATTAGAACAAACGCAGAACATAAGAAAACTTTGTACACTGAAATACAAAAATAAAAAAGGCATTGATCTTGCATTGCTTTGGGCTCTTCACAATTTTTTGAGTAGAGCAAAGTTTGCATGGATGTGACAGCTGGCATAATTTTACATGGTTTCCTATTTAATTTTAAAAAACCTGACAGCAGTGGCATAATTTTACTGCATGAGGGTTCGTACAGTTGAGGTAACTTAAACAAGTGCTACAAGAAAAGTAGTAAATGCTAATGTGGGCAATAGGTTACTGTCACGCAGCACAATTTCTTAATGTTTAAATTGACTGCAAAGTAACCTGTTGTTTAAAACCTGTCCACGCCTCCATACCTTTTCAATTGTCTGCTGCACTCAGAAGAGGTGTTGATTGATTGGAGTTGATATTTTTGAACAATCTGTATATACTGTGTATGCAGATTTTCTAACTAGAGATGAGGAAGCCATTTAACAATGTAAAATATAAGAAATGCATTGCTGTGCCCAGTTTTAGATGCTGGCCTTGAAATTTGATATTATAGTTTCATGATTTTTCCTTATGTTTTTAGCAAGCTACCAAATCAGTGAATCCAGTTTTTTTTTTTCAGCACCAAATTGTGGATGCTTTGCTGAAGATGTGGGGCTAGATGATGTTAATTAATGCTTATGTTTGTGTTTTGTTTTTGTTTTTAATCTGTTTTCTCATGGGTGAAAGATGATGTGTTCAGTGCTGGATTGTGATGACTTACATTTCTGTAAAGCTGAATACTTGCTCCTTGGATGCTCAAGTGTGTTTGATAACTGTTACTAAGAGCTGCAAAATTCATGTTTCTTGAAAGAAGCAGTTATAAAATGTTGACATATTTATTTAGCAAAAAAAAGCAACGAAAGTTTGTGTATGATTATTTGAACACTTACATTTGTGTATGAATACATATCTGTTAGAGCAACTTGACCACTGCAAATTGTTTTAACTTTCTTTTTTTACTTTTGATTCTAGATAGCTTCATTGTTTGCTGTGTGTATTATGGGTTATATTGACTCCTGCAAATTACAGAAGATACTCTCTGTTCATATGGTATATATTTTTTCTCCAACTTAAGTCCTATCAAACTGTTCAGAGCTTCAAAAGGCATTGTGTCTGAAGTGTTTTCCTCAATTATACGACAATTTAAAAGATAGAAGAATAGAATAGAATCGTTTATTTGGAAGGAACTGTCAAGTATCATCAAGCCCAGCAGCCTAGCCATTTAATCAAAAGCTAAAGCACCTGAACAAGAGTGTTGCCCAAATGCATCTTGAGTACTGGCAGGCCTGGGGCATCAAGCTGTTCTCCAGAGTTTGACCACCCTCACAGTAAAGAAATTATTCTTAATATCCACTCTGGCTCTCTGTCGATGGCTTTGTGCCACTCCCACCATGGAATCTGTGCCCAGGAGCAGAGCCTGACAACTCTCTGCTTCCTCTTCTCAGGGAGTTGCAGAGAGAGGTGAGGTCTCCTCTCAGCCTCCTCTTCTTCAGGAGGACACAAGTCTAGTCCAACCCAAGTGTCCTCAGCTTCTCCTTCTAGCCCTGTCATCAACTGTGGTGCCTCCTCTGGAAGCTTTCAAGGACCTTGGTGTCCTTTATTATACTGTGAAGCCCAGGGCTGCATGCAGTATTCAAGGTGAGGCTGCACCAACACTAATTACAGCAGGAGAATCATTTTTTCTAACCGACAGGTTATGCTGTCTTTAATACACCTGAAATGCGTTTTGCCTTCTTGGCTGCTGGGCACACTGCTGGCTCCTTCTGAGCCTGCTGGCACCTACCTCCCATCTGTACTTGTGAGAATCATTCCATCTCACACGTAGAAGCCAGCATTTTCTTTTGTTGAACTTCATGCTATTGATGATTGCCCAATGTGCCAATGTATTTAGATCCCTTTGCAAGGCCTCCCTTGCCTCAAGGGAGGAAACAGCAAAGGCTGGAGGGGCCTGGATTTAAATATTTGATCTTAAATGTGTATATCACAGTGACAGAAACGACAGTCTGTCTGATGCATTGGAATTTCCAAACTCCAGAACCATTTTCAACCTAAAAGGTCTATAAAAATATTTTCTATCTCTGCTTATTCCGTGAATTCAAAGATGCATTCACAAACAGCAGATTAGAAAATACACTAAGTAGTAGAGCATGAGCAATAAGAAGTTGAAAAGGTAGCACTCACTTCATGCCTTTGGTTAGTGGAAACAATAAATGAGATGTTTGCAGTTCAAAATGAGAGAATCCCAGCTCAAAGTGGGTTTTGAAAACTACTGAAGTCTGGATCGCACAAAGATGTTGTGGTTGTTTGGAGAGCTGTTCAGAAAGGATGACAAAAAAGGTATCAATTTGGGGGAAAAAAAAACCTTTTGTAAAACTGATCAGAAAGTCAAGAAAGGCAGGAGATGACAATAAGTAAAAGACAACTGAGCTTCAACATGATATACCTGAACTTGGTTTTTAAAGTTAAGAAAATGATTGAGTTCTGCTGCCAGGAATTTTTGCTCCTCGAAGAGAGACAACAGTCATAAATATATAGGAAGATGTAAGACTACAGTCATAAATATGTAGGAAGATGTAAACAACTTTCTGAAGAGTTGTGTCCATTTTTAGATGAATATTTTTGCTAAAATTATGCTATGCAAACTTAGTGAACGGAAAGCGAATGTTTACCACATGAAAGAAGCTTAGAGCTAAACTGTTTCATATTTTTTTTCCATACTCTTTGAAATATGGTAATTGGTAAATGAAAGGCAGTGATAAGTTCTGTACAGCCTAATTCCAGTTTAAGCCTGGGACACTAAGCACGTGTTCCTAGTCATGCTTAAAAGGGAAATTTGCAAGTAAGCATCTTGGCTTAGTCATATTTTTTTCTGCAGAAATGGGATGAAATATTTGTACCTTTTGGCTTACATCAATAAGTGTATAATACTGGTGACAAAGTGCCATAAAAAGCCTAAATTCAGTATTTGTGTTGTATTATAGAGATATATACTGAGATTGGGGAAACTGCCAGTCTTTCTTCTTGGAGTTTATGATTCCACCTCTCCACTCCCCTAGATTTTGTGGAAAATTCAAGTCTAACTGTGAAAAAAAAAATACAAATGGCTACATATTTTATTAATAACTATGCTGTTATTACTTATTCCTGTGCATAGAAAGAGAAGGCAGAAATTTTATTATTATATTAATATAATAATAATTTTATTTATAAAATTATATTATATAATAATATTAATATTATTAAAGATACTTTTATTATATTAACATATAATATTATGATATTGCTTTATTTCAAATTAATTTAATTGTTATTATGGCTTTCTTAAGTTTGGAAATTAATGCAGCTTGCTTTCTCTTAATAAGAAAGCACAGCAGGAGGTCAGTGTGGTGCATAAAAGTTGTATTGACTTTCAATGTGCTATAGCTGTGCCCATGATGAAATTTCATTGAATTTGACTGCAATTCTCAGTTTGTAAGAAAGAAAGCAACAAACTTGTTTATCCAGGACTCTGTTAGATAATAGAATAGAGAGGTACTCTTTTTTATTTCTTTCTAGTTATTGCATTAAGTTAGGAATAACTTCACAAATATAAGTGGTATCTCATGTAAGATGAGTTTGTCCTGTGATCAATATTTTAATGTATATGTGCTTTTAAATATAAATTAGTATAATACTCTATACTTTTCTGTCTGCTACAATGAAGTGATTATAATTATAATCAGTGTTTTCAGAACAACTCTTCAGAATAACTCTCAACAAGTTATGAAACCTGCAGCTGTTGGGTGGGGTGTCTTTAAATGTCAAGTTGTTGGTGATAAGGGTAATTTCTATATTTAGCAATAATTTTCTATTTTAAGTTTAATTATTTTTCTTCCTTCAGGTATCTCTCGTAGTGTGTTTTATTCTGATGTTTGGTAATTCAATGTTATTGACATCATATTATGCTGCATCTTTAGTAGTTATCTGGGTAAGTTGTTTAAGGACCACAAATCATAAGACATAAGAATGTAATGCTGTGCTGTTTTGTAAGCGTTGCTGTAAAATGTGAAATTGTTGCATTAGAGAAAATCTTCAGATGTCAAACAGATTTTAAATACATTTGGTGAATGAATGAATAAATATTAACTGAAAAACTGCACATTTTTTTCCCCACCAAAACCTCTTTGTAAGGGAGATTGCGGTAGGGCTCAGCTCTCTTTGTTTAGGTCAGCTTAAATTTTACAGGATTATGTGCTCTGGTTAACACAGTCATAAGATTTGACCAAAGTAATTTCAAAAAGAAAACATGAGCAAGGAGGAGTTTTGTTTCAAATGCTCTTCTATCAGTTGTGAAACTGCAGATGCAGTGCGGATGACTGTGATGTGTATTACAGTGGTTTAAGACTGTCTGAAACTGCTGTGCCATTCCCCAGGTGTGAAATTATTCAGTGAAGGCTCATCGTGTTGATTCACTGTTTTCATTTCGACTTGAAAAGTTAAAAACAACCAACAAAAAGCAACTCCCCTGATGATGTTTAGTTTCAGAATGGTTTTTCTGAAGGGAATTATGTACATGGGGAAAAAGGAGTTAAGATCGGGTGAACCTTTCTGCTTCAGTGTGCTACAAAAATACCTCAATTCCTCAGTCTTTCTGCCTCTCCTAGAGATTTGGATCTCAGTGTATGCCACATATGGACTTCAAAAAGCACTGAAGTTAATTATGTTTTTCTTAATTACATTGTTCATCAAGTCAGCTTAAAGTTTTCTGTATACTGTAAAATGAGAAACAGTGATAAACAGAAAGAACCAATATTTTCCTGCTTATTCTGTTGTCCTGTTTGGAAATTGTCTATTGTTCAGCTAGTAATTTACTAATTTCTTCAGAAATCTTTTGAGCTTTGGATTTGATTTAAGGAGATGTAGAACAGTGTAATACAGAATTTTGGTTATTAAAAAGAAAAACAGTCTTTCCTTAATCACATATATAACTTCAGTAAAAGTTTTTGTTTTGGTGGGTTTTGCCATTGCAGAGCGAAATCACAGGACTGTGCATTCATCTGTATTTCAGGTTGCGTTGATTCTGTAGTCTGGTGTGTGGTTTTGTTAGTTTGCTTTGAATAAATGGTTGCATGTTAAAATAGACACTTAGCATCCTGGATGATTTTTTTTTATTGGAACATTGGATGTTATTGGAACATTTTGTTGTTGCTGTATCTTAACTGGAGATGTGCATTCATTTTATTTGTAGGGAATTCTTGAACTGAGCCCACGAGTCTTTAAAAGGAGCAGAAGTCAAGTGTGCCTGTGGGTAAGGAATTTCATACATCTTGAATTCCAGAAAAAGAACTATGCCCTATTGTTTTGGTTTAGTGAAATAGAGGGATAGCATCTAGTTTATTTGCTAGCGGGAAAATCAAGAAATACAGATAAACTACTCTTTTTCAAGTAAATTGTCCCTATTTCCAGAAATTCATTTTAAATTACTGAAGGAAGAAAAGGTGTATAAGTATGCATTTATTTCACAAAATTGAAGCAGCCTTGAAATGACAGCACATTCAATTTTATACTACCAACTTAAATCTGTTTGCAATACCTAACATCTGTATAAAAACTCTTTAAAACAAAAGACATTTAAAGAGGTGGTTAAAAGAAGTAACAGTGCTTGCAAAAATAACAGTTAAGATACTACTATACAGAGTCATTAAAACTGTGTCCTATACTGTCATTATTTTAGAATAAGCTTGGTAACATCAAGCAGTATCTACATAATTACTTAACTGAGTTTAGGAAAATCTGGTCTTCTCCAAAGTTCAACTGTAGTAAAAAGAATATGGTGGCAAGTATTAAAAAAGAATTGCTAAGTAGAGGTTTTAAAGTAAGTTAGAATTCTGCATCTTGTAAGGCTGAGGTAAATATGACAAAGCTAGTGAGTAGGATAAGATTATAGTTGCATTTTATGTTGTATGCAATGGTAAGTTTACGAGAGAGAATTTTTATGCTGTGGAAGTGAAAAAAGAAACAAAAAGCAGAGGCAGTCAGAAAAAGATTAGGTGCCCCTCAGGTATTCATGTTCATATGCAGCCCTTAAATATGATGAGTGAATGCAACCTTGGTTACATTAGGTTAAAGATAGGCTTGTATCTTTTTATTATATTCTCTCTGAAAGCATCTGCCATTGATCCCTGTCAGATATAAGATGCTGAGCCAAGTTTTCCTGCTTAGTTGAGACAATCTTAAAAGGAACTAAATAAAACTAAATGGCCTAGAATTTCTTTTTTTCTGTTACAGACATAAACATGATATGCAACTAAAAATAGTGATTGTATGTAATTCTTCTATATTTCTTTGACAGTTTCTCTTGAGATTATCTTGAAGAGGTACTGTAAGGCAGATTCCTTCAAAGGTTTGGATTAGCAGAGTAATATAAACTGATAATAGCAGAGAGGCTGTAGTAGGATTTAAAAAAGAACACAACAAGCCCCAGTGTCCTCTAATCTGGGAAGTGTAATTAATTAGAAAAAATTGTAGATTGTGGTGATAACTTAGGAGTGCTTTCAACTAATCACTAAATGTAATAAGCTTTCTTAAAAAGAAGGATTTTACCTAGAAGTTTGCAGAGAGGTTTATTTATTTCTGAATGTCTTTTAAGGTCATTGAAGGATGTGCCTGGTTAGTTGGGACGGTCACCTTGAAATACCTGACATCTTTAGCATTTGGAGTAGCCGATGATGTAAGTCCTCTGTCTCTTATCAAAAATGCATTCAATTTTAGTGTCTTAATGATACATTTTCTAAAATTCTGAGATTTCTTTTGCAGAAATGGAATAGGGATTGCATATGTTTTTTTTTGTTCATTATGAATGATGACTTTGAGGCGTTCTGCCCTGTTTGTGAGAAGACAGGTGTCTTTACTGTTGAATTCATAAATACTGTGTTAGCTTTTAAATATGGCTTCATTGAGATCTGTTTATTTTGGATATCTTCTATCTACTTTTTTGTTTCATTTATTTGGCTCTTAGTTCACTTTCCTCTGAATCTAATTTTTAAGACAGTTCTGAAATGCTTGTGACTAGGACTCCTAACTGCACTTAAGTCCTATTATAAAAGTCTGCTATTCCTTCTATTATAAAATCTGTGCTGGTGCTGCTTACTTAGGTGTAGGGGCAAGATGATGGAAGCTCGTATCTTGAAACATGAGTATGTAAACTGTATTCTTTTTGAACCCAGCTACAGTGGTATCACCTCTTCCACTTTCTGCTTTTTCTTTTGTCCAGCATGTTACAATCAAATATATTATTTACTCTACTCAAGTCCGTTTGTAACAGTTTTGTAAATGACTTAAACTTTTGTTTTAATTAAACATACTTTCATATGCTTTTAAACTACTTAATTGCAGAGAACAGTCTCTTTTTTTTTTCTTTTTTTTCTTTTTTTTCTTTTTTTGCTTACTGCAGGTTTTTTTTCTTTCCCTGTATTTCCTACCAGGCTCATATAGGTAATATATTAAAAGCTAAATTTATTGGCTACAAGGATTTTGATACATTAATGTATACCTGCGCTGCGGAGTTCGACTTCATGGAAAAAGAGGTAATTTGATCAAATTAGATTATTATGGAAAAGGGAACTTTTTTTTTGTTTATCTCAGTTCATAACTTAAAATGCCTATGAGCCGTGACTGCCATCGTAAGACTTTTCCTTTTCAAGTTCCAGGTGGTTACTGGTCAAATCAGAGACACTTAATGAACTTCAGCTAAATTTAAATTGTTTTAATATTGAACTGGACTAAAAGTAATTGTTTTGATTTTGTGTCTAAGAAAAGTCTTTACTTAAAAAGAAGTATTCGTTCACGGATAAGTGGAAGGTCACAGTTCTGCACATTTAAGATTTTAAGTGACTGAGGGGAAATGTGATGAGAACTACAAAGATGTGGTAGATTTAGGTTGTGGATGAACATCAGAGCTTCTTAATGTTCTGCTAGTAGACTTTTCTAGTTCACCGGTGTCTAGCTATGCTTTCAGAACATTTATAGGTTACTCAGAGTATTCAAATTCTTTTGAGATACAACCTGCTTCTAGTCTTTGAATAGCTTGCAAAAGGAAGGGTGATAATATTCAAATGACATTTGTATTAGGACCTCTAGTGAGTGGGATTGCTGGTTGGAGTTGAAATTTGAGTTTCTTAAAGCTTGCTTTGTTCTTTTGTTTGTTACATGTTTAAATTTGCTTCAGTTAAGGGAGAACGTTTTATATTATATCATACTTTCTTTAAAATGACAATCGTTGTAACCTTAGACAAATAGAAAGCAACTAATTCAGTTTATTTCCACTGTAGACTCCAATACGATACACGAAGACTCTACTGCTACCAGTTGTGCTGGTGGTCTTTGTTGTAATTGTCAAAAGGGTAAGTGATTGACTTACAGAATCACATTTTCCTTGAATAGACTTTTCCCTTGCTTTTAAGGGACCACTGTTTATTTTGAGGTAATAAAACAGAATTTCTCAAAAATATTTGAATGCAATTCAGAATTTCCTTGGCGTAGTTATTTACCAAAGTTCCAGTCCTGAGCCAATGAGTTGATATTAAACAGCAGAAAAAAAATCTATGTCACTTAGCTGATGAGCGCTGTAACAAAAGTTTACAACTGTTTTGGTAAATTTGATTATGTATAGTTTGTGTGAAAATAAGTTACAGTTTACACAAGAACAGATGGGATAATTGTTGACTGCTTGGCTAATGAGGTATCCTCAAAAATTTTTTTGCTGAAGCATTTTATTGTAGCATTGTCTGAAAATGAGATTGCTCAGGTGTAATTTAATTTAGCAAATGTTGGAAATGTTTTCTTCTGCTTTTGAAAATTTATTCATATCTTTGTTGGTTTTGTTTTCTTTAGGCAGTGAAATATCTTAGGTGGACTTTTTCTCATCCAGAACAGTGTGGAAGGTAAATATTGTGTACTTTGTGAATGTAAAGCTGATCTGCCTGCTGAAAGTTCATCTGATTTGATATATGCTAAATAACTTAAAATGTTGCATTATCCATTCAAAAGGACAAACACAGATTATGTATAGATCACTAACTGAATGTCTTTGATGTGCTATTCCTGATATTTTTATAGAATATCTACGTTAAACTGCTGAAGTTAGTGTTAGACATCCTACCAAATGTTTGATTTCATCACTGATTTTTCTGCCCTGCTCCTAAGCTGGTATTTACTTGTAGGAGAAAAGTGAATAGGCCCGTCAATAGGGAATGCAAGCTGTTTCCTCCCCATTGTTATTTTTTTCCAGGTTGTAAAGATACGCAAGTTTCATTTTGAGAAGGGATCCCAGCTGTTTTTACTTTATCTTCTAAACGCCTGTATTACATGTTCTGTCTGTTATAGGCATTTGGCATCACTTGTACTCAAAAGGGGTGAATTTGGCCAATGGAATATTGCCTTTTCCCTAACTGACAAATCTTCTTGCTCACTCTCCTTTTTATTTTTTTTTTTTGTATTTTATATATATTTTTTTTACTCAATCATTTCAGTCATCACTGCTTTCCAGAATGTTAATGGCTTTTGTCAAAATTTCAACAGATGTGAGCAGGTTTCACCATTTTGCCTTCACAGATAAAAACAAGTATAGGTAATTTTCTCTGTATTCACATATGGTTTTGGCTTTTTCAGAAGTAAATAAAAAATCTACATAGTGCCTAAATAAACAAATACCTGGCTTTTTTTTTTGTGCCATTTCTTTACTTCTTTTGCATTACCAAGATTTCATTCTCCAAATAAGCCTTTCCAAGTATGAAATAATTCCTGAATGTAACGAAAAAAATAGTATTCAGATTTCCATATAGATGTAGGATGGAGGATAGGTAATGATATGCAGAATATTTCAAAGTTTGTCATGAAGACAAAAAACCATGTGTGCCATGCTGAAAGTAATGCCTCTAATTTATTTTCATGGTAACTACAACGAAGAGCATGATGATATTATTTGATAAGAAAAAAAAAATTCTCTGCTACAGAAACCTATTTTCCAAAACAGTCACCACCACTAACTATGCATTTGCATAAGAGATAAACAAAAGCCTGCATGCCACACTAATAAAAATCTGCACCAGCAGAGGTGACCCACTATTGCTGCTGCCACTGCTGAAACACACCACCCACCCCTCACTGTGCTCACATCCACTGTTTGGTCTGCATAAACATTCAGCAAGCATCAATGAATGTCAGTGGGTGCAAATGTCTCCACGTGGAGGAATTCAGTGGCTCACCTTTGCTTCATCCCTACTTCCATGTCGGATGCTGCTTGGTCAGACTGCCCCTCTGCTGCCTTATGTCACAGGGTAACAGAATATGATGGGATATTGATGGAAAGTTTAACCTCTACTGCCAAACCACAAATATCCTCCTCTGATGTTGTGAGCCAACAAAATAAAACAGGAGGCATTACTTTCAGAGCAGCCCTTGTAAATCTGTGCAGGAGCTGACACATGCTTACTGAATTAAGTTGTTTAAAACCACTATAGATACCTATGAAGTAAAGATGTTTTCTGTATGATATAAACACATCACATGATGTTTCTTTGTTTTAATATTCAGAGAGGAACGTTTTATCCAGGGTGAGGTAAGTTTTTTGGTTTTTTTTTTTTCCTGCATAATTTTATTCATAAGTTAATATGAATACTTAACCATTTGCAAGCTGTATTCCAATCCTGATGCTGACGTGTGGTTTATTTTAAGCTAGTTGTTTGCAGTTTTTGTATTCTTGTCTTAACTTTTGTCCAGCATGTCACCAAAGAATAACTGTGGAATGCTGAATAAAAATATACCAATGATGGGGTGGCAGTGAAAAATAAGAAGCTTTGAGGCTTTTGCTAGACACTATGGAAAAACATTGAAATTGTGCTTGATCTTCAGCTTTCCCTATGTAGACCGAGTACCAGAATAGTATCTGAGTCTATGTGGACTGAGTACCAGAATAGGTATAATATATATGTGCTATAATCTTGTGACTGATGAATATTTCCTCTTTAAATATTCTTTTTTTTTTAAAAAAAGAAACCATAATAGAAAAAAAAAAACCAACATTGTGATGTCATTCTTTTAATAAACTTACCCAAAGATTACAGTTGAGTGGCAGCTTTCTAATGGCTTTCTTTATTTTCGGTTAAGTCAGCAGAACTTTAAGAGCAGTTTACTGTGGTTTGTGTCATGAGGAAAATCTGACACCATTCAAATATTATTAAAATCAAATTAAAGCACTGATTGTAAAA
This sequence comes from Lagopus leucura, assembly GCF_019238085.1. NCBI lineage: Eukaryota > Metazoa > Chordata > Aves > Galliformes > Phasianidae > Lagopus > Lagopus leucura. The sequence continues at coordinate 4,751,200 of NW_024962334.1, read as the reverse complement.
ATGCTTCTATGCGTTCTCAAGTGTTTTCCACTTCCACAGGCAATGTAGAATTAGTGTTGAGTGATACCTCTGCTTTTTAACTTTGAGAATACTAAAGCAAATTGCCTGTAGTGGTGTAAGTAGCAAAGATTGTTTGCCTCTTTCTTTTCACATTTAATTAGTTTAGGCCTTCGAACAAAGTTTTAGCAAGGCCTCTTCACTTCTGTAAAGAGATTACATAAGAAATTTTACCTCTTACTGCTTGACTACATTGTGGTTTAACCCAACAGGCAGCTCAGCAACATGCAACCTTTCTCTCGCTCCTCACCTCCCAGTGGGATCGGAGAGAAAACAGGAAAAAAAGGATAGAACTCATAGGTTGAGATAAAAGCTATTTGGTAAGACAGAAAAGGGAGAAAGAAATAACGGTAAAGATTGCATATATGTATATAAGTATTTCACAAAATGAATGAGGCACAAAGCAATTGCTAGCCACCTGCTGACCGATGCCCAGCCAGTCCCTGAGCAGCAGCTGCCCCACTGGCCAACTCCTTTCAGCTTTATAGGTTGTTTTCTTTTGCATTATGTCATATGGTGTGGAATATCCCTTTGATCGGTTCAGGTCAGCTGTTCTGGTTCTGTCTCCCCAGCTCCTTGTGCCCTCTTCCCCTTGTTCTTGGCTCTGTGCAGTACGGCTCAGCAACAGCTAAAATACTGTTGTTTTATCAATATGTTTTTCTCCTAAAGCAGAAACACAGCATCATGCCAGACACTGTAAAGAAAATCATCTCTGTCCCAGCTGAAACCAGGACACTCGGTTTCAGAATCTTCTTCGTAGCCAGCCATCCCTCCAGCTCCCCTTATTCTTAGTGCTTCTCCATCCTGCTTCTTACCTCTACTTCCTATAGACACTTCAGAAAAATGTCCTGTTTGCTGTCTGAAATGTGGAAATCTTTACTTTCACCTTGACTCTTTTCCAGATAAAATTGTCATTTGAGCTATACTGAAAGTGAATATCTTGGTTTGAGACAAATATGTAAATATTATGCTTCTCTGTGTATATACACATACATAAACACATATATATACATATAAAAACATATACATAAATACATATTTATGTATGTAAATACAAACATTTCTTAATTTTTTGCAGGTGGTATTCCATGCATTGCAGCTGTTGGCGTACGGTGTCCTAGCAATTTTAATCATGAGGCTAAAATTATTCTTGACACCGCATTTATGTGTTATGGCTTCCTTGGTGTGTTCAAAACAGGTAAGATCTTTATGTAGTCCTGTAGCTATCTCAATATTTATGCTAGTAGCTAGATATTTATTCTAAAAGAAATTTCTGTGAGTAATTGCTGAATCTGAGTATCACATTTACACTAAATTGCAGTCTAAAAATACGGTTACGGATGTTCTGTTCTCCCTTCTCTCCAAATAAATTTAAACTTATCCAACTGCATTATTATACAAATTAATGTGTTGTATTAAGCATGAGTGTAGAGAGGTACACTGTAGATCTTATTTTGCTTGCTCGCTTATATGCTCTTGAAACTATTTTGATCAGCTACTGATTTTATTCAAGCAGTATTTGAGTTAGTTTACACTGTATTTTCATGGCCCTTTTGAGCTCACAGCTTTGTGTGTATGACTGGGTTTTAAAGGTACAGTTTTATATGGTCTTACACCTTGCAAACACTTCAGCCTTAAAAATCAAAAAGTCCTGTGCCTAACTCAGTTGCAACTTTGCTTGCCCAAAGTACCAATATCACAAAATGTTACTAGGAATTTTTTGAGGTTTAAATTTCTTGGAATTGACTTTCAGTATTTCAGCATCAGTATTTTTGAGATGTGAATTTGACTGAATCTGTATCTAAATAGTTTCTTTATAAGTTTTGCATTTGTCGAAACCGTTAAGCAATCATTTGTGAAGCAAACAGGGAGGTGGATGGAAATCTGGCCGAGTGGTTGGGTCCCAGATCTCATGATTAATGATATGAAGTTTGATTGGAGTCTACTAAATGGCTCTATACCTCAGTGTCAGTATTTGGTCCAGTCCTCTTCAACATCTTCATTAAAGGTGTGGTATAAAGGCAGAATTTGCTGATGTTACAAAACTGGTAAGAGTGGCTGGTATACCAACCAGGTGCATTCACTGCCATCCAAAGGGACCTCAGCAGGCTGGAGGGGTGGGCTGATGCAAACTTCATGCAGCTTAACGAAAAAGAAGTGCAAACTCCTGTACCTAAGAGTGAACAACCCCAGTCACCAGTATGTGCTGGGAGCTGACCAGCTGAGAGCTTGGCAGAAAAGGGCCTGGGATTCTGGTAGATGCCAAGTTGAACATGGGGCAGGAATGTGTCCCTGCTGCAGAGAAAGCTAATGGTATCCTGGGCTGTGTGAAGAGGAGAATTTTTAGCAATCTCCTGTGCTTAGCACTGCTGAGGCTACAGAGGGCTATTAAGGTGATAAAGGAACTACAATATGCATCTACAAGGCAAGTCTGAAAGAGCTGGGACTGTTTTGCCTGGAGAAGAATAGGCTATAGGGGGGATCTTGTCAGTAAGTGTGTGTGTATTGAGGGTGCAAAGAGGATGAAGCTGCTCTTTTCAGTGGTGCCCAATTAGAATACAAAAGGCAGTGGGCACAAATAGAGACACAGCAGGCTCTGTCTCATGATAGAGAAACTGTTTTTCACTTGAAGGGTGACTGAGCACTGGCACAGACTGCGTGGATAGATGGTGGAGTTTCCATCCTTGGAATTATTCAGAAGTAGCTTAAATGCAGTCCTCAGCAACATGATTTAGATGGTCCTGCTTGTGCAGCTAATTTGGACTAGATAATCCTCAGAGGTCCCTTCCAGCCTCGGTCATATTCTTCTATAGAAAATGTTATTCACGTAATACAGAGTGAGTATCCAACATGAAAGAGTGAAAGGTGATGACTAATACTGAGCTGAATTTCATAAGGGAACAGATTAGGGAGATGAGTGGATGCTGAGAAATATTATGGACAAAATATAGATGAAAGGAAAGGAGAGAAGTGACAGAGTGGAGGGACTAGCAGTGGCTGGGGAAGACAGTTACTGTGCTAATAAGAAATTTGAAGCTTCTTTTTAAAAGTCAGAAAAACAGAAAAGGAAAAATATCTGTCATTTTCTTCTGAAGTGATTTCTAGATAGTGTCTACTTTATAAATGAATTCAGTTCAAAATTAATTTGTTCTTAATTATTCTAGTTTTATCTCTTTTTTTTTCCTTGAAAGAAAATTGATGGGCTCTTCTGACTTGTTATTATTGAAAACTCGTACAGAAATTTCTAATGTGTGAATCTTAGTTTCAGTTCTCAGTCTTCTGAAGAACTGAAGAGCAATAAATTTGACCTACTCTTTTTGGTTGTTGGTTTTTTCTTTTTTCTTTTTTTTCTGTGTGGGGAGAAATAATCTCTGAAAGATAGAAAAAATACCTTGCAACAGAAAACATTCCTCTCAATCATTCCCTATCAGTTTGTTTCCTCCTCTGCTTCTTCTGTATCACAAGTTAATTGGTTCTGCATATTAGTGAAAGTCTGCTTTTGATGAATTTTATTTTAAATTATTTTTTTAAGCATCTGAGTAATTTGCAGCCTACTGCAGGGAGCCTGCTTTATCAGGGGAGTTGGACTAGATGATCTCCAGAGGTCCCTTCCAACTCCTACGATTGTGTGATTCTGTAATTGCACTACAGTAATTCATCCTGGATTGTAGGTTTTTGTTTATTACTGTAATAAAGGCCATCATGACAGTTAATGATATCTGGTGCTTCCAGTAATCATTATGTTTTGGTTTTTATGGGATGCCTCGCATTGTCACCATAGGAATTTTGGAAGGATGCATTCAGAGTATTTCACCGCAATTTTGTTTTCAAGTTATTTCAGTTCTTCAGAATTTAGTTTGTGCCACTGACTGCAATCTAGTCTGTTAGTAGAAAGGGTAGCATTTAAAAACAGAGATGGGAGAGAACAAGAGTGCAAGGTGAGATATTCTGCCTCCACGGCAGTTTGGCCCTTAGTCATTCTGCTGTTGATCCCTACAGCTGTAAAGTGACAGTAAGATTCTCAGAAACCTACCAATGCAAATGTTCTACAGAGCTGTCCCTTTGGACCAGATAGCTCATGTCTAGTGATTTCATTTTTTTTTTTCCTTCTTTTCAGCATCTAAAAGTCATAGTTAGGTTGAAAAAAATATAGGTGTTGAATGCTAGGAAAGGTAAGGCTTTAAATTGCTGCAATTTTTTTTCATAGAGAGGAGACTAAATGACAGTCTACTGTATGTGACAAGACCTGTAATCGTAGCCCTATCTTGAGCCTTAGGAGTCCATACCCATGTTCAGGAGTGCTACAGTTTAGGTGAATGATTTAAGTAAACTACAAATAGCTCTTTTATATTGCTGTTTGTGAGGGTTGTTTGCCTCTTCAGCATGTTCCCTACATTTGTGCTGATTGATTCTCTCTGGTCTGACAGATGTCTTTGCACATGTGAACAGTCAGCATGTAAAAACAAGCAAAAGATACTAGAAATAGTTTGTAAGCGTGAGGAGTTTTTTGTTTTATTCTTTCAGACCATTGCATGAGCCTTTATATTCTCCAGTATCTCAGTGTTGTGGCTTGTGGCACCTGATTGATAATAGAGATGTTACTGTTTGCATGCATTTGTTTCCTCTTCTGTTAAGGGGAATTCTTCTATACTAAGTGAAATTCTGAGAGCAAAGACGAATAGTTGCAGAGACTTAAAGACTTAATGTGTATATTTAGCATAAATACGTAAATAAAATTTATGTAATAAAAAAATAACATGAGGAACAGCATCTAGTTTTTTAAAAAAAAAAAAAAAAAAAGAGCTGCTTTTAATGTTTTTTTTTGGTGGTGGTGGTCTTAGGAGGAAGTTTTTCACCCAGAGGCTGGTGAGGCACTGGCACAGGTTGCCCAAGGAGGCTGTGGATGCCCCATCCCTGCAGGCATTCAAGGCCAGGCTGGATGTGGCTCTGGGCAGCCTGGGCTGCTGGTTGGCGATCTGCACATAGCAGGGGGCTTGAAACTCAATGCTCATTGTGGTCCTCTTCAACCCAGGCCATTCTATGATTCTTTGATTCTAAATTGCAGATATGTTCAACCTTTCTGGGCTCTTTATGCAAACGTAACAGTGGTGAATTCAGATAATTCTAATGTTACTGAGGTTTTACAAGAGCATGACAGGAAAGCAGTTTTCTTTGATTTAAAAAGCCATTGAACTCAAGTTCTATCATATTATTGAACTGAGATTTTTGCAACTGTTGGCGAAAGATGAACTTTACCCTTTTAGAATAACATATAAATGAATTCATTTTGCTTCATCCATCCAGACCTACACTGCAGTGAGGCATTTTTGGCATATTAAATTGGCATGGATAGTGCTAATCTTGTTAGAGTGGTTAGCAAGTCTTTGAGAATGAGAGTAGTACATTGTACGTTTTTGGAGAGGTGGCTTGGGAGATCAAAATCATTTCAAGTAGTGTAGAACTAATTTATTAAAAAAAAAAAAAAGAAAAACAACAACCACATGTATTCATTGGTACAAACTTAGTGAGAAACTTTATCATTTCATATTTTAATAATAAAAAGTGGGTGAAGGTATGTGGAATGAAATATGTTTGTTTACTGAATATTTGATAGTTTTGAAATCTAAAGTCTTCTCAGAGTAGCTAAAAAGAGCTTACACTTTCATGTCTGAGTATTTGCTTACAGCCTACAATAAACAGTCTGTAGGGAAAATTGCAAAGGCTAGCCTCTTCAAGGAAGGGAGGAATGGGATATAAGTTAACATTAGCCCAAATTCTGCTTTTTTATTTGCATTTTTCAGAAGTTTGTGACGCTAGTTTTGCTTCTAGATGCAAGTAGAAGATAAAGTACTGTGTGAATACCGTTAGCATTACTGAATTCTCCTTGCAGAATTTGATGTTTTGACTAGAACTGTCAAAGCTGTACTCGTATCAAGTTTCATTTTTGTAGTATTGAAGATAAATGCACAGTAAACATAAATACTTATTGTGAGGTTTCACCAAAGTGTGGTGGAGAAGCAATAGAAGAAGAGGTGTCTTCCATTCTAATGCATATTAAGTTCCTTATGGAGAAATAAAAATGAGTTGTGCTGCATACATTGTTACTGAATTGTTCTCAAGAAAATAATCAATTCTTGTATTTCAGTTGTTTGGATGGCTCTTCTCTAAAATCCAGCCCAAAACATTGGTGTTTGCTATTTTAGCACTGATGGCAATAGAAGGGTCAGCAAATCTTCAGACTCAGTGGAACATCATGGGAGAATTCAGCAATTTGCCACAGGAGGAACTTCTAGAGTGGATACAAGTCAATACTAGACAAGGTAAACTATTTAATAATGTATGTTGTTTGCTGCTTACTGTGAGATGCAGCTATAGAACTTAGTATGAAGATCTGCAAAGCTATTGCTACTGTCTTTGGCTTTGCCTTGAGACTATTCACAAACAGTGGTTTAGTCATGTATGGCTTTCGTATAGAAGTTGCCTCAAATAGAGGAGAGGAAAAAAAACACAAAAAACCACAAAAAATAGTTTTGTTAGACTCCAGCCTGCCAATCTAGAGGTGCTGGCTGCTGGTGTAGTGCTTCTACAACAAGACTGGTTTTGCAAAGTCCAATTGAAGGAGGTTTTTGCTTTGTGACTCTGGTTCTCTATGTGGGTCCATGCTCATTATTTTACTAGAGGATAATTCAAAGTGTCTGTGTTGTGGTTGCTTCTGTTCTTTTATGAAAGAGAAAAGAAGTATCATCAAAATATCTGGAAACAAAAAATTTAAAAGCAAGAAAATTCACTTAATCCAAAGAAGTCTAACATTTTATTGCTCGCTTAAAAATGGAGTGAGAAATGACAAAAAAAATTCCAGTATTCTCATAATTAATATATTCTGCTACTAATCCAAGAAAAATAAAATATGTTATAACTCCAATCTTAGATGTTTAATTATTTTAAATACTTATATTGACATCAAGGTTTTAAAATTAGAAAGAAATGATTTTGTGCATATGCTGTGTGTGCTGTATAAGGCTTTTTCAAAAGGATTAAGTACTTCATACCTCTTCATGCTTTTCTATAGGATTGCTATTTTAGTTATTTCAAGAATACTTCTCTGCTTTTACTGCTTCAGTCTTGATTTCAAACATGCCTTTCACTCTGCTTTTCAGATGCAGTTTTTGCAGGAGCAATGCCTACAATGGCAAGTGTTAAATTGTCAGCACTTCGTCCTATTGTAAACCATCCGCATTATGAGGATGCAGGGTTAAGGTGAATATCAAAGCTGAGGATCTTTTTTATTAAAAAAAAAAAATAAATTCTCCTAATTCTGTTAATGTGAGTAATATGCAGTAGGAATGGCATCATGTTATGTAGTAAATTTTGTTTCTGTATCTTTGTATCTAGCCTTGAATATTACATTTCAAGTGCATTGCTCTTGATGTTCTTACATCTTCTACTCAAAGTAACCATGGTTGTTTCCTGCTACAGAAACATCAGAGTGCTCTGTATACTGGTTTTGGAGTGATTGCATTTGTGAGGAAATCATTGCATCAAAGCAGATTTTTTTTTTAGGATTTTTTTTTTTTAGCCCTTCTATGAAATAAAAAACCTTCCTGTGCAACCTAAAATTAAAGAGTATGTTTTATTGCTATATTAGCTAAATTTTAATGATGTTTCTCTTGCAGGGCCAGAACTAAAATAGTGTATTCCATGTACAGCCGGAAACCTGCAAAAGAAGTGAAAAAAGAATTAATAAAATTAGGAGTGAATTACTACATTCTAGAAGAGTCGTTGTGCGTAAGCAGAAAGAAGTGAGTAATCCCTGCCTTTCTCACAGGAATTATACACCATCCAAATATGTCCTATGAGATTTGGATCAGGCAGTAGCACTGAAATGTTAATCTGTGCTTTGTTAAAAGTGCCCATAATACATCTTCCTCCAGCTTCTCCTAGCTGGAGAAGTGCGATCAACTTTAGTAACTTCACGGTCATTGTGTGCACCTGAAAAGCTGTGTTTTATATATTCTTAAACTTCACTGTAAATTACAACAGTTCACAAAGGAAACAATTGTTCAGTGATGGCAAGAACAGACACAAATGTACAATAAAAGCCCAGAATGATTACAAGGTGCAGAGCAGAACATGGTTTGAGAACCAGAATTTTATGACTGGTGGTGGTCACTGAGAATTTTGTCACATTTAGACTGTAAGAAAAAGGTATGCTACCTTTCTTAATTTTTCTTTTGAGCCTTTGTGACAAGGTCACTTGAATTTATTTGCATTAAGGATAAAATGAAATCAGTCTATTTTATTTCTTTGGTATTATCACTGGCAAGGTTAGGAAGCTTGTAGCAATATTAACATTGAAAGGTAACTGCAGAGAATTTATATTGGTTGTGAGCCTTAATTAAAAAAAAAACCAAAACAAAAAACAAGGATGTAGTACTTTTTTAAAGATGCTTTATTTAGTGAGTGTTTTAATTAGTGAGTTTTCTTTATATATGTCTGGAATGTGAGAAACACCCTCCATTTAATAGGAAGCTTTAAGGGTCTCTGGTAATACATTTTATATAGTAGGAATTCTTTCATCGTACGTGCTGTTCCCTCTGAATTCATTGCTATTATGTAACCACAAAAGCAATTAAATTTAATGAATTACTAGTATATTTATTGACTTTGTAATCTGAGAAGAATTTCTACTACAAACATTAACTTCAAATAGAAGGCACAATTAAGTATTCATAGAAAGGTTTAAAAAGTCAAAGTCAGCATGTTTAAATGCTTTCTCTCTCTCTCTTTCTCTCTTTCTCTCTTTCTCTCTTTCT
>NW_024962334.1:4411187-4742320 GCF_019238085.1 Lagopus leucura | reverse complement strand
TCTCTTTCTCTCTTTCTCTCTTTCTCTCTTTCTCTCTTTCTCTCTTTTTTTTCCCTAATGGCACATCTTCATTTCTCGTATCTAAATATCTTCTAGGCCTGGTTGCAGCATGCCTGAAATTTGGGATGTGGAAGATCCTGCTAATAGTGGCCGAATTCCTTTATGTACCCTGATGAGCCAGGATTCCAGGCCATATTTCATCACAGTATTTGAGAACAGCAATTACAGAGTCTTGAAGATTCCAACCGAGTAACATTTCAATGCAGTGAAGCATGGATCTTTCAACCTTTTTAAACCTAGTTACTATGAGGATTCTAAAGGAGAAACACATTTTTTTACTAGACTTAAAATGGAAAAGTGTGTATTTTATTTTTTACCATTTTAAGCGAATTCTGATTATAGAAATATCTTAAACCTTGCAGTTTGGATTTCTATTTCAGGGTCAGTCCCTTGAGATTTGCTATGCAAATGATTATATGTTTGCACATCTTATTTAACACTGATCCAAAAGGAGTTAAAAGTAGCTATGGAAAGTACCTTCATTCTCAGAACCAATGATATTGTGAAATGGGACTGTCAGAATGTCTTAGCAAAGCAAGTTTTCTTAAAGCTTTGGTGCTAGCAGCTTAAGACAAAGGAATGGTGCTATTGCATCTGGCATCACATTTCTCACGTTCCTTTTGCTGCCGTCGCCCTTCTGGACGAGGTGGTCCTTAGTGGAAATTCTCTTGAAAGTTGCTTAGTCTCACTAGTCGTGTCGGGGAGAAGTTCATTTTTTTTCTTTGACAGAATTAAGAACATTGGTCATTTTGGATCACTTGACACATGCTTTTAAGCCTGCTTTTGAAATGAAAACCTTTGTAGGTGGATTTGAAACTTTATTGTTTAGGTGCATGTTCTTGGAACCTTATTGATTTTAAAAATGAAGACTAATAAGGGTAATATTTGCGGCAAGCAATAGTTTAGCTTTTTGGTGTCTAAGGATTTTTAGCATTCTTATGCACTCCGAATAAGCTGGCATAATATAAATGGAATTTTTTAAGGGAAAATGCTTTATTCAGGAAAAAAAAAATCTGTTTAATAGCCTTAGAAAGATACTAAGATAAATTCTTCACTGCCTTAACTAGACCTTCAGCGCCTAACTTGATAAGAAACGACTTTCAAACTTTATGCTCTGTTTTCTTCCCCCCCTTTTATTAGATCCTGCCTGGATTTTTTCATTACCATTCAAGAAAAATTGAATTTAACCCAACTGTGATATGAGTATAGTCAAACAGTGGTGTGTGGTTCTTCATTTTTTCTGTCATCTTGGTGTCACACCAACATTATGGGTAGTAAAGGACTTAGCATTCGCTTCCCAAGATAGCTATACGCCTGCAGTTCTTTAATAGACATAGAATTTCTGTATATTTATTGTCATGGGAAGTATCACAGTAATGGTGATCCTGCAGTTTAAGACCTTCTGAAGTCTCATGTTTCTTTTTTCTTTTTGTTTGTTTGTTTGTTCTGACATCAGTCTATTGACATGGCTAGTCTATTACAGCCCTACTAGCATCTGGTAATATTAGATGCTATAGGAATAGCATCTATCATATGTATAAAAGGAATAATTAAATGGGAACCTATGATAGAGTTGTAGTGTAACAGCTAATCAGTATTCTAAGACTTCTTATTTTTTTAAAATCTGTCTTATTGAGAAAGGTGAGGGGGAATGGCTGAAAATACACTAGCTTTTTAACTTTTACAGAATAGATTTTGGAACAATTTATATAAGGAAAATATCAAAAAAAAAAGGGGGGGGCTTTTGGGAAGTTGATTTTTAAAATGTTAATTGAATTCAAGGAAGGAGAAAAAAAATATTTATATAAACATTGTGACTAGTGTTGCAGCACAAAAAGGTACTGTATTTTTATGGAATTTACGCCAACTGTTGACATGTACTTATATGTGGTTCAATAAAAAAGAAAAAGATGGAAGTTGTTCTCACGTTTCTAATGGGTGTTACATTTCTGCTCTTACGTATTAAAATGAAGTTTAATACGGTTAGCACAGCAGATGTAATTGAAGCTGAATTCTGAATTAAGCAGTACATGGAGGTGTTTCAGATGATTACGACAGACTCACGTACTTCTTTCCAGCCTCCTTGTTGATTGGAATATCACTGCAGGTCTATATGGAAAGACAGTGAGGAAATGCCATATACTATTTAGACTCCAAATGAGCTTGGAAGACAATTCAAAGTGATGCTCTTTATCTAAATTTCTAAACTCAGGTAATCAAAAGTGAATGTCATATACTGATAGACTGAAGAAACGCTTGAAAGCTGACGTTCAAAGATGTATTTAAATAATAATGCACCTTATTTGATGCAGTGGTTGGTTTTAGTGAGTACATGGCAAGAATGTTCTGGCTTGTTTTGTAAAATCTTGTCCTGTGTTGAGGGATGTTGTACTGACCTTTTCTTTGAACCAGTCCTAAATCCAAATATTATAAAATGAACACTCGTATCAAGTATTAAGATGATAAAATCTAGTAAGACATAATTAATAGGAAAAAGGGTAAAATGCAATATATGATGTGAGGAAGAAACATGCATGAATTGATTGGATCCGTCGTGTTAGAGATTTCGTGCTATCTCACTCCTTTTGTCTCAGTTCCAGGGGGAAGAATTTCAGTTCAAATAATTCTGCATTTTACACACAAGTGATCCTGTGTGGGCCCAGAAGCCCTTGTAGGTCCCTTCCAACATAGGATATTCTATGATTCCACGTTAATGTTACGCTTATCACTGCAAATTGAACCAGATAAGGGAAGTTTGAAGTTTTTTAACTGTTCACTGAAGTTTGCGAGATCCTGAGCAATAAATGTGTAATTCAAGTTCAGTTTTCAAGTGTGTGCTGACCTTGGTATGATTTATGCACAGAACTGAAATACTTCAGTACCTGAAAATGATCTTGACATGCTTTCCATTTGATCATGTAGGTATATCCACTGGCATCTGAAATCTGCTGGCTTTGAATGTATGAAGTTCTTTATGCAGTGGGCACAATTACAGTCAGGTTTCAAACTTTTGTTAATTACGGAAACTGTAACATTTAGTGAGGAGGCAAAATGAAGCACCTTAATGAAGCACAGATGTTGAGTCCTATTCAGTACCTCCTTGAATGTCCTCGCTCTCATCTACCATTTAAAAAAATGGCTTTGCTGTTTCTTTCTTTCTTTTCCCAGCAAACGGTGAAACTTAATCCGTCAATCTATCTTGGATTGTTATGATTAAGGCAATAAGTCCTACAGCATAAGTCTCACCCCATGAGAGTCCTTCAGTAAAAGCATACAGCACTGTTGAAAGCGATCACAAATTGTTAATTATGGCTTGGGACCTGTGCTTTCCAATTGCGTGGTTGCATGGTTTTTATAGATGCCGTTATTTAAGTTGGAAAATGTGAAGGACTGCAGTGAAACAATATGCTGTTTTTAAACCTAAAGAATAAGGTGCTCCTGAGTCATCTCAGGACAAACGAAAATAATAGGAATTAATGCTAGTGCTTTTCTACATGAGATTTATCAATGTACCAGGAAGAGAGAGGGATTAGAGATGTGGCGTGGAAACAGCTTTCAGCCAGCTTGTGTGGAGCAAAGTTAGTTTTGCTACTTGGTAATGGAAAGTTGTGATTGGGCATCAGAAGTTTGTGCAGAGCAATGGAATTAAACTTTCCTCAACCCGCCAGAAACAATGCAAAATAGAGAAACTGAACATGGGCGTTAATAAAAGCTCCTATGCTGTCTCAAGAGCGTAGCTGGTTGGTCACACAGGCTCCTATGTTAAGCAGATACCAACTGGAAATTGCTAATGAAATTCCATGGACTAAGTCATGTACTCTTCAGTGGTCAATGCAAGGGAAGAAAGATGAGCCATTTTTAAGGGTTCTCTAAAAACTTTTGTGTTGAGTAGTAAAGGATTTTCCTTCCGCTTCAGGAAATCAATGACTATTCTTACCGGCTCTTCAAACTTCAGGTTCTTTACCTTTGTCTCAGTGTACGGGGGGCTACTGATAGCTCTATCAGTTCTGTTTATTTTGCAGCTTATGGTGACTAAAATGTGTTTTTTTCTGCCATTTCTATTAACATATACATAATCTGCTCACCACATGAAGACACAATAAATTCCAGTTTTCAATATAGTTATTCAAAGAGACTTTAAGTTACTTAAAATGTCATAGCTAGAAGGGATGAGCAATCAGATATTTACTTGAATAACAAACGTTGTTGGTTTCACAGCCTGATTTTCCCTGCTCTTACGTGGAGTGGCAGAAAAATAAGGTCAAACAGTATTACTGTAACCTTGAAAGAACAACTTACGTTTTCTGGGTGATTTTATGGTATCCATCTGCTCGTTTCAGAATCTTTGCCTTCTCAGACATTGGCTTCTATTTCTTGATCTTGTGCTTCTGTTCTCTATTACAAATGAAATTCTTACACTTTATGAAATTGTCAGTTGTTAGAGTGGGTTCATCATGCAGTAGTTTGGCAATTTTATTGCTTCCTCTTAGAGCATGTGTAGCCAACATTTATGGCTAATAGATCAAGAGATACAGCTAGAAATCACACAGTGACTGAGTAGTATTGGGTTTATATCTGGCTAATGACTCTGGCAGGATTGCCAGCATTTCAGCAGAAATTGGCGGTAGCATGGAGATCATGCTGAGGCTAGCCCAGACTTTCAGAGGGGATTAGCTTGACTTCCCTGGTCTATGGATCAGGCATTAACAGTTACGTCCTAGCTATGGCAGAAATGCTTGGGAAGTCATGTCTCATAATGTTTTTTCTTATTATATGGGAAGATGCTGATTGATTACTGTGAAAGAAGTTGACCTTTTGGCCTAAGGCAGAAGGTGAAATAAATCACTGCAGGTGTGTCTGAACCATGCTCTGTGGGCCACATGAGGCCCAGCCCCCTCTTCACCTGCTGTTGAGATCTGAACGTTTCCATGCTGTGTGAGGCACGTAGGGGTCAACTGATGGGGGACAGCTACACACCTGTGTCCCTAAACTCTCAATACCCCTATAACAGAGATTGCAGGCACTGAAACTATCCAAACTGCATATATGGGGGCACGACTGATAGCCAGCTGTTCTTTGTGCACTGCCATGGAGCGCCTGGCTTCACCTCCAACCACTCGTTCTGTGGCCAAGGAGAGAACAGGCTGAGGACAGCAGCCCTAATCAGCCTTCCATCCCCCAGGTGCAAAACCCCAGCACCAGGCCCCAAGGAGCTCACAGGCCCTCCAACGCACCCCCTGCAGTCCCAGTGCAAGTAGCACTCAGAATCCTGTTGGAATGGCTACTGAGCCCTATAAATATGGGGACTCTGCATCCAGGATCCCAGTAGCTGAGCTGAAGCAGCCAGTGACATTTTGTCTCCAAATGAGGTAGACAAGAAGTTTGTCTTTCCTGGGGTGAGGATGAAGCATCCACCTTTCAAGAGGAGGCAGCTGGTGAAGATGGGTGATGACATGGAGCTCATGGAGGTGGACCCGCTTGACAGTGATGGAGAGCCTATGGAGGTGGATCCACCTCTGGAGGGTGACCTGATAGAAGTAGATCCACCTCTGTCGGAGTATATGGGTCACCATGCCATCGCTGTCAGGCCGACCAGAAGAGATTGTGCCCCAGAGATCACCCCAGGGGTGCCACGGCCTGTCCACCTCCGTCCAAATGGCTGCCTTGATGCTGGTGCTGATCCTCCCAGCCCGTAAATTTGCCCTTACCCAGCAGAGCCCGAGCTCAGGGCCATCCTATGAGCTCGCACACAGCCTGCATTTCTTCATCATTCTTCTTTTCACAGCCAAGGCTCCTATGAGCCTGTCCTTCCTGTTGCTTGGACAATCAAGAATTTAAAATAACAATACAAAATAATTAAAAAAAAAAAAATAGAAAAGAAAATAAACATTGATTCTTTTATAAAAAGAAAAACAATAATTGTCTCTCTGCTTTAGGAACCTTAGAGTTTGTACGTAGGTTCCTGCATGCCCTCCTTGCCTCCTGCACGCAGAATGTACCCTACAGCAGGACACGCTGCCCTCATTGCCAGCCCTGTCTCAGCACCCTCTGCCATGAGTGGGGGTATTTCCCATGCACCTCGTAAAAAAAATAAACAGAAAAGAGCCCTTTGTGTAGAAGAGGTAGTCCTACAGAATCATAGTGCTCACAGTGTTTCACTTCCTCTCAGTAATTAACCTGGTTAATGAATAGAGATGCTTGAACTGAGAAGAAAAATTAGCACTTGTCAGGACAAACGCATCACTAGAGCAAAACATTTCTGTTTAAATTAATGACAGCCCCTCCCTGGGTGGCAGGAGTTCTGAAAAAACTCATATTTTTGAAACAATAGGAAAGTCTGAAAATACTGCAAAACAGGTTAACTTCTGTTTTTCCCATAATTGTTTTTATGATGGCACTTGAATAATTGCCTTGCTTTTCTTTAGTTTTGCTTATGGAAACATGTCTATGTTTAGAGGAGTTGAGCTTATTTTTATGAGCAGTTGTAGGTAATTTTAGAAGCAAGCTTGTGAGTTGTGTAAGTAGAAATTCTCATATTCCTCAAAAAACACTCAACTTGAAACACAAGCTGCATAAAATAAGAGGAGTAGATGCTTTTCCTTAGCCTTTGTTTTCATTGTCATCAATCCTCACTGGATTTAGCTGCAGTAATCATGCTACAGGCTGCTTCATGCAGGGTCTTTGATCTGGCCATTTTTGTGTTTTTATGTAATTGAAATGGATGACGTTTTTAAAGCATTTTTAAACTAATCAAGTCTTGGTTATTAGTTGGATTTTTCTATCATCCACTCGGATTTTGCCTAAATAGAGATTATAAAGAGTAGGAGCCTGCTACATGAGTTGCATTCCTTTGAATTCTCAATGTGCAACTGAATTGATAATTGAATTTAGAAACTTGTCAGCACTGATGGTTTGTTTTATAAGGTTATCCTCGCACCTGAGGAAGCGGTGAAGCAGTAGAGTTCCAATTGAAATAAATTGAAAAGCGTGTTTGATGCTTCAAGGTGCAGCAGCATTGCCAAAAGGAAACACGGTTTCAATAAACCCAGACCTTGTTTGGAGCACCGTTTTCTGTTTTCTGTGTGTGTTCTATTTCGTCTGATTCTGTTTCACTCCTTTAATACTTGGAAATGTGATAAAATTGAATGGAATAGAATGGAGCAAAGCTGAATAGCTGAAATCTACCTGAATGTGCCTGTTTCTTCAAAGAATAACCTGTTTTTTCTAAACCTTGTCAAAATAGTTTGGCTTATGCAAATGATCTGGATGACAGGAGCTGCCCATGTTAGCTGCTTTTCCTGCACCAGTGCAGTCTATAGTCACTTTCTTCCTCACTCTGCAATTCATTTATTCCTTAGTTTGAATGATGCTAGACTTAATACAAGGTTAATCCTGGAGTACTCACCAGCATCAAGACCTTACAGAAAAGGTGAGAAGCACAAGTGGACAAAAAACACGTGTCTCATTTGTGTTTGTTTATGTGCTCTGAAAATGTCTTTCTTCCACATGCAGCACGTCTCAACCCATTGCTTTGTAACAGATGCTCACCACTATAAATTACCACAGACGCACTTTGCTGTGCTGCAATGATGAGAACCAAAGTGAACGTATTGTAGTTATGATCAAAACACGTTGCCCTCTTTGTGGCCTTGAAGCACAGCTCATAGGAGATTGCTTTATTTTCACATAAGGCTAAACGCGTTACTTCTTGTCTAATTAGCAAGTCCAAAAGTGTGTTTTACTGAAGAATTCATTCAAGCTACTGTGAATCAAAGTGGCATCTGCGTTCTGTCTGAATTTGAACAAGTGAACAAATTATCTGTACTTTGACTGCAACTTAAGGGCCCTTCAGACAAATGTCATGTGCAGCTACATACTTCCATATGTAACCAAATAAAAGAACATAGACGTGGCACACTGGGGATCAAAGAGCCTCCTGCCATAGATGCTACATTCAAAATACTCTTAATTTACTTGATTTTGATTCAACTTTATCAAAAACAGTTTAGAATTAGGATGATTTTCAAGAATATAGTGGGATTATCAATCACACTAAGAGAAAAACTAGCACAAAACTGATGAAGGACTGGCTTTTCAAAAGTAATGAATGATTCCATATGAAGCTGTGGCCCTGCTTTGGAAAGTATTTGTCCAGCTAATCACTCAGAATTGGCTGCTTAAAGCCAAACTTTAACCCCTCCGTCTTGCTTAAGAGAAAATCTCATGTCCTTCAGAGCAGCTATATAACAGTAATTACAATAATTCTAGGAAGCATTTCTAGAAAGAAGTTTTTACTTAAAAAAAGAAAGTCATCTGATGAGCTCTTTTTCCAGCTGCCCTTTTCTCACTTTTGCTTTGAATTTAAGACCAGAGTGTGCTAATTGTTTGTTTGCTGCACCATGAAGAATTACACATTCCTGCTCTGAGGCTCTGTTTTTTCCTTTCCAAGATTGATGTTACAGCTAATTGAGACAAGTCACTGAAGGAGAAACAGAAGGATGTTGTTTTGCCATGCTAAGCAGTTCAGCTGACAAACTTCAGTGAAGAGCTATGCTTAATGTACGTGTAGCCTATGCAGTCATCCCTTGTGGACTCAGAGATAACATGTCTGGGGGGTTTGCAGACACAGTATTTGAGTTATTTGTGGTTGCCAGCTCTGTGTCATTGCTGTTTCAGCTTAGCTGTGTCATTTACTTTTGTTCCAAATCACTTCAACTCTCCTAAGTGGTACATGTGCAGCAATGTTTTTTGTCAGTGTGGTGAGGTATAGGAGGATCTCACTGTTCCCCTGTTACCTCATGCAGTGTTTCACTCCTTTTATATTATTTTATTACCATTTGCTTCATCCAATACCTTTATGTGATATGGAAAGCTCCAGTCTGGGTGATTAAAGAGATTTCAACGCCATACATGCAAACCATGATGGAAAGCTGTTCTCTCTGTGCTCCTCTATTTACATTTTGGAAATAAATAACTACAGTGGTGTACTTTCTGAAGCTTCTGCCATTTTGTAAATATCTAATTTTCCTTCTGGAACTTGCTCCAGCAAATCTGTGATAAATAAATACAGAAAAGACACATGCAGGCTTTATTGAAAGCTTTGCTAGATGCAGTCATTTTCTTTGATAAAGTAACCAAAAAGTCAAAAGGTACCTTCTGACAGTTGCAGAATTGCACCTGACCTGTTTTTGATGGGTCAGATTATAGTCTGGAAGAATGAAGAATGAGGGAAGCAGACAGTTTGGAAACGGTTCTTTTCTGATGGGCTTGAGGTTATATTCTGTATAGTCAGATTGAAGTATTCCCTCAGCCATCACAGTGAATCCACAGTGTGGGTGAGCTAGATAGGTTCAGAAAGCCAATGCACTCACACCTAGAGGTGAAATGTGCAATCACTCTCCTCTGCTTCCAGTGTCCTGACACCCTCTTGTATTTTCTTCCTTCAAGTGCAAGCCAGACTTCACTACTGCCAGCTGAGCTGATACCAAGGAGTGGGCAGACAGTGAGACCACTTTCAGTAAAGGGGCAAAGGAGCCAAGCTCTCCTACCCTGTGTGTTATTTCCTCTCCCTTTGCATGGTCAGTGGCATATGACCCTTACAGCAAATCATTCTGAATGTTATTTGTATTCTTGGAAGCAGGCCCTGTAAAGGAACTTCATTGATTCCTGTGCGATTCCCTGATTGCCTTGTGATTACATCTGTGAGAAAAGGATGGGTGAGCTACCTGTATGATCCACCCAGAAGGTATACTAGAACTGAGCAGGTTGTTTACTGCTGGCAAAAGGCAGATACTAAGGGTTGTCACCAGGAGGCACGTTGTCTTGTGTTGCTGACATGCCAGCACTGCTGCCACGAGGGAGAGGAAAAAAAATAGGGAAGATTTCTCCATGAGATGTATGCTGAGAAATTCAGAGGTCTCACAACGAGCAGAAGGTGACAGAGATGTAAAGGACTTTAAAATGTGAGGATTTTTGGTGTGTACGTTTTTGTTCGGTGTTTGTTTTTTTTTTTTTCCTCTTTAAAGATTAACTCTAGGGAAAGATACGAAATAATTCCTTTCTCTGCCTAGCTGCAATTGGGGCAGGACGGGGCAGGATGGGGCTGCCCATCAGGTGGCACCAGCATGGCTGCAATCAGCATGGCAGCTGCAAGGGATGAGATGAGGAGGAGCTGCCCCCCTGCTGACTGTGGGTGCCGGGGAAGCTCCTGCTGTGCTGGGTTGGTTGTAAAACCGGGTCCTGTGTGAGGTGGAGGTGCAGAGGTGGGAGCCACGGTCTGGCTGTTGCTCGGTGGAAGCAGAGAAGGGGCCAAAGGCTGGCACGTTTCCCTCTGTGCTGCTGCTGCAGGGTATGGCAGGGAGGGCTGGAGCAGGGGAAGCCACCTCTCTTCTCCTCTCCTCCCTTGCTAGCAGCACTCAGGCAGTTGTGGATCATCTCTCATGAAGCATGGGTGAGAGTAGAAGAATGTCTGAAAAATGCAAAGGAAAAGAGATGCTGTCTGTTTGGAACTGAAAGGCAACAAGATACAAGAAGTAAGACTTCTAATTGCTTAGACAAACATGGGCATTAAAAAGGTCAATTCATCAGTTTAATCCTGCAGCTTAGGCTGGCTAAAACAAGATACGCTGCAAATGTATTGTAATAAATAGATTCATCGTATCCTGATTTATTTATCTTTCCATTCTGTGAGTTCAAAGTGAGATATAACCCATATCTATTTAATCCATATTTCTACTGCTCTGCAATGCTATCTCTAAAATTCTAGGAAACAGCCAGAAAAAGAAATCATCCTCTTCTCCTTTATCACCAAGGCTTATTTCCCTGGAACATCCATCCCTCCCACCAGAATACTGTGAGAGTTGGTTTATGTGTGGAGAACCCTTATGTACCATCCTGTGAGCAGCAAATGCTTCTTCCTCTGCTGGAAATTCAGAAACTCACAGAATGTTTTGCAGTTGCACTGTATTTTGGTGAATCCATACAGACTAGTATTGCCAAATGAGGCTTTTCATGGTTTCAGTCTGAAAAGCTCACAAGTCCTTTCCTTCCCAGTACTTGGGGCTTAAACATTTCTCCACTGATGACAGCACAGTTTTCACTGTGACCCCACCAAATCGTCTTAAATTGGTCACTTTCAACCAGTCACAGAGTTTCTGTGAAAAGCTGAGGGCTGAGGAGATGATGGATTTGCTCTCCTCAGAAGAAATGTGTGGGAAACACTGCAGGCTTATTTCCTGCAAGGTAATGGAGTCATAAGTACCTCCTTTATTACTGACTGATAGCTTGACTTGAGTCAACCAAACCAAGGGGAAAGCAAAGCTTTTCCAGCCTTTAGCTTTTCTGCTGAGGCAAGAAGGATCTGCCATAGAGTGCTGAGCACACATAACTGCTAGTGAAGCCGTTTGGAGATCTGATTTGTAAATATTAATTTAAAACAGATGATGTAAAACTGCAGCCTGTAGGACTGGAGTAGGAGGATGAAGGCTCAGGAGGGTGTAACGGAGATGATTTCATTGCCACACCTAAAGCAAACTCGCCGTGTGGCAGAGTGCTGAGTGAACACTGAGGGCAGCACATCTGAACAACACAAAGTGAAGGAGGTCTGTGGATGCATGCTGAACACTTAGGAGAAGATGAAATAATGAAAATTTATCAAGGCAGGCTATTCTGTGTACTGTGTGAAATAAACATGTTTGTGGTAGTAATTCATTACATTTTTATTGTATTACATCTGCATCGTATTAGATCTGCATGCAGGAAGAAAGAGTAAATTAATTGGCACATGCAACCTTAATTTTGGCTTGTTCTAGATTTGGAAGGATTAAGTTTGACACATCTGGGGCTTTTCCAGTGTCTGGTCATACATATGATTGCATTCATATGCATTCACTGTGTTGTGCATGTAGCTGGTTAGTGTGTCACTTCTAGACATTCTCCTGGCTTAAGATTTTAATTTGCAGTGCACTTATGCATTTTGTCCCCTCAATATACTTTGCTAAATACATTTTTTTGAAGATTTTGACAATTTGACTGGCCTTCCTGCTTTCTGGGTACAAAACCAATGCCTTGTCTACAAGCAGTTCCATGAGCTGGTGTTACTACCAAAGAGTGGGTTCTTCCCTTTTACTGCCTTCTCTTTTGATTAGGTGTTTGTACAGCCACGCTAGGACTGGTGCAGGATCCGATCTTGTTGCTGCAGTTAAAGCTATCCAGGGTGAACACAGTGGTACTTTTTGGTATCAGCCCCTGCCTTTGCTGTTCTAAAGTGCAATGCAAGCATAGGAGTGAATGATGAGAGCAGGAGGTGAGAGAACTATGTACTGGACATCTTAGTGAGCCCAGTACTGGACACCCCGACAAACCAGAGTGATACCCCGAAGCCTGATATATTAAGTGATGATCATAAAAAGTTGATGAGCATTTTATGACAGCTGTTCACACTCATATTCAGAGTTTTGGATTAAGAGAAGAAGGAGAAGTGCCTGGTAATTATGGTAAATATTAAATACAGGGCACCACTTGTGCAGTCATCAGTTTTGCGTACACATGCAAAGAGCAGGGGGGAGATGGGGCCAGATGATATCCATCCTAGGGCTCTGAAAGAGATGGCTGATGTGATTGCTGAGCCGCTCTCCATCATATTTGAAAAATTGTGGCTGTCTGGTGAAGTCCCCAGTGACTGGAAAAAGGGAAATGTTTCTTCTGTTTTTAAGAAAGGGAGAAAGGAAGACTTGGGGAACTACAGGCCAGTGAGCTTCACCTGGAAGCAGAAGAGCAGATCCTCCTAGAAGCTATGTTAAGGCACATATGAGATAAAGAGGTGATTCAAGACAGCCAGCGTGGCTTCACCAAGGCCAGATCTTGCCTGACCAATCTGGTGACCTTCTATGATGAAGTGACAGCATTGGTGGATGGGGGAAGGGCAACGGGTGTCATCTATCTCGACTTCTGCAAGGCCTTTGACATGGTCGCTCACCACATCCTTCTCTGTAGATTGGAGAGGTGCGGATTTGAAGGATGGACTGTTTGGAGGGGAATGGTTTTAAATTGAGACAGGGGAGGTTAGGTTGGATATTAAGAGGAGTTTCTCACACAGAGGCTGGTGAGGCACTGGAACAGGTTGCCCAAGGAGGCTGTGGATGCCCCATCCCTGGAGGCATTCAAGGCTGGATGTGGCTCTGGGCAGCCTGGGCTGCTGGTTGGCAACCCTGCACATAGCTGGGGGCTTGAAACTCAATGCTCATTGTGGTCCTTTTCAACCCAGGCCATTCTATGATTGTATGATAACATGAGCTTGTTTTGTAGCATGAAGATATGTCAGTGTCTGAGATACCTGTGTATTGTGCCTCGGTAGTTTTTTAAGCCTCCTTCCATGTTTCTTTGATATGAAGAGAATAGCACAAGTGGAAATCCTTGGTTTTCTTGTATGATTCTTTAAGGAAAATCTCAGAATGCAGGAATAATTCAAAATAGTGAGAACGATTTCTGTGCTGCTAACAGTTAATGTTAGCAGCACTGAAGAGCCAGGAAGAAAAACAAAGTGATTGAACCATGCCAGATCCAAGAGAAGCAAAGCTCTCCTGAGTTTGCACATCTTCAGTTTGAACAATCAGTGAAGAATGGGAGGGAATTTGGAATGAAATTGCTAGGAATTATGAACACGAGTCTTTTGACCCCAGTACCTGGTTTTATTTGATAAGAAAAGCAAGCAGGTTTTGCTCCACTGTGGGTACGTGCTAGCCCTGTCACAGAAAACAGGTTTTGGATCCAGTCTACTGAGTACAATCATCTCTAGTCTGAAAAGCCTGTCCTGGGACAAAAGGGTTTAAAATCAATAATTCCAGAGCTGTTGGCTTTTAGCAGTTGTGCTGAGAAAAAAGAAAGAGCAATCCACATTGAGTAGGTGGATCCATACCCCCCTGTTTCACCAGAGAGAACTCTGGAGCCTGAAGGAGTTGCTGGAGTTTTGTACACACAGGTCACTTAGCTCCTAGAAACCCTGAATTACAGTGGCCTGGTTGAGAGCAAGGGTAGATGCTGAAATTGGTGCGCTTCCTGACAGCCCAGCATAGCATCTGTAAATCCACTGGGAATGAGACTTCATGCAGCAAAAATCCAGAATCACCGAGCTGGCTGCATGCACAACTTTAGCTTCAATCAAAAGGTAGTCAGCCATGGCTCTAAGTGACTCGGGTTTCAGGAGAATGTTTGATGTGTTGCAATCTATATAAATTGTGCCTGCTATAGGTCTTGAAAATTATGCTCAACTTCTTGTGCTTTTTCATATTATCTGTATCATATTTCTTCAGGAAACTTCAGAAACTCTGCTCTTTCCAGCAGTCAAAGTACTGCCATTTGTATGCTGTATAACTAAATGAAATGCTAACACATGAATCTGAATTGAATTCTGACTCTAAGCAGAAAGGTAAAGATAATGGAATATTGCATTTCCAAAAATAGTCCATTTTTGTTTTTTCTTTGGATTTGGATTGATCTTAATTCTCCTTTCTCCCTGATTTTTAAATGCTCAAAGTAAACTAACTGAAAACAACTTTCTGCTGTCTGTAGATGTGACTAAGCAGCTCTTCCTGTGTTCACTCTTTTGCACATATTGTTGAGCTTGTGTAGCAACAGTGAGTCACTGCCTCAGCTGGAGGAATGCTGGTATATAAGCAAGACACCAAACAGGGGCTCTCTCTAGGAAAACAAAGAAAGAAAACAAATAATTCCCGCAGTGTTTTGAATGCAAAACTGGCATGCCTACAGTTTTTACCCATAGTCTAGAAAAGCCACTCTTTTCTCCAGTGCTGCTGAGGACAAGAGGGTGAACCTGAAACCTGCAGCTGGGTGGTTTTCCTTGGTGTGATGCTGTTACCTGGGTACAAAGAAGGATGACTTGGTTGGGGGTTAAGCATGCACTGATTCTGCAGGCTGGGAGTTACAGATCATAGCTGACATAAAAGCAAAGGAGCAAAGCTTTAATCCCAGCTGCCCCAATGGCAAAAGCAGCCATTGGTAACTGCAGGTAACTGCAGCAAGATTGCTCCTGAATATTCATGCAGTTATGCCCCTGAGTGGTGGTGAGTTTGAGATCCTTCTCTGTCAGATGAAGAGACACCTTGCATGTGTGGGCACAGCCATGCTTGCACCCCTACTGCAAGATGGGGTGTTATGAAGAGTGTCAAGAAGCCATTTTGGATCTGCTCAGTAAATTAAATGCAGTGTAAAGCCTTGAAGTGATGTAATTTAAGAGGAATTCAAAGTGTAGGCAAAGGTTACGCACTTCTCTTTCAGTAGTACAGTAAAGGAGAATTAAAAAGAAGCACATGAATAAAAAATGTGTGTGGCTGGATGAATAGAATGGCATTTTACAAAAGGACAAAGAATTGCTCTGAATAATATTTAAAGTTTAGTATTGCAAGTTGCTTGAATTAATAACAATGACATTTTTAAAAGGTCAGAGATTGGTTCAGAAAGGTATGTAGTATTCAAAGCTGACTAAAGGAATCCTTTTCCTTCTGCCACCTTTGCTGTGCCACCTGGGACCCACTGCCAGCTGATGGTGGGGCAGTGGGACCTGCCCTCTTGCCCTGTGGGTTAAAGTACACTGGCCTCGATGATGGCTTTTTTGGGATGGCCACTAGCAGAAATGATTGTGTCGGCTGCTCAGCCAAAATCAGCAAGCATCTGGGAAAATCTGTCACTGCCACAAGAAAGGGTAAGGGAGAATGTCTGCACATCTGGCATAGATTGTAGTCCAGGTAGTAAAGCAAAAGAGTCTGCCCTAGCTAGCAGAGAAGGTCTACAGGATTTTCTATAGATACCTAATTAGCACTTTTTTTCTTCTGCCCTGCAGGAAGCCTCTTAGTGAGGTGCTTTGAGTCACTCTGTTGATGCTGTTGCATACAGCTCAGCTAATTGCATGCTATAGCTTCACTACATACCAGCTCTTCAACCACACTCTTCTGAAGCAAATTCCTAAGTGAGAGTGTGAGGATGGGGCCTGAGGGCTTGTAGTATGACTTTTAGTAACACAGTCAGCAGGCCAAAGTAGTATTTTGAAGTTCTCTGAAGCAGAGCCCTGCTGGCAATGAAGATACAACTGCAGTGGGGCAGCAACTGGCCTGCTTTGAATGCAAGAATGCCAGCAAGAAGAAGAACAACCTTCTCCAGAATTGTGATTCTTCCCCCTTGTCTTTGTCCTTGTCTTGCTGCCAAAAAGAGCAAGCAAGCAAGCACAAAAATACCCAATCACCATCATTTGTGTCAAATGGAGCAGAGTTCCCTGCCTGTGAGCTGAGTGCTTATGGTGTGGACCCCTCTTCTCTGGAGTTCAACTTCCTGGTGGCGAAGTCTCCATCTCTCTTGGTCTGTTTCACTGGTCTATTGCATGTCGAGGGACTGTGTTGTGTGGAATGTGTTGTCTGTTGTTTTGACCCT
Organism: Lagopus leucura; assembly: GCF_019238085.1. Classification (NCBI taxonomy): domain Eukaryota; kingdom Metazoa; phylum Chordata; class Aves; order Galliformes; family Phasianidae; genus Lagopus; species Lagopus leucura. The sequence goes on along the minus strand of NW_024962334.1, from coordinate 4,725,820 downwards.
GTGCTTCATATTGTCTTTTTATCAATTTGTGAAATTACGAGGCGCAGTTATCTAAGGGCTGAATAATCATTCTGCTGCTTTTAGTGCCTATTAAGTATAGTTACAGAGACAATATCAAACTCTGCTTCTCTAAACCTATTATACTCCTAAGGCCACTTTTGTCACCAACATATTTTTGTTGATAAGTTTGAAAAGCAGAGCAGGCATCACCTGCATGCTTGTCCTTGGGTGGCAAGTCGTCAGAGGCTGCAGGTGGGGTGTGTTTGGTTAGCACTAGAGCAGGAGGATGAGGGAACAAGAAGGCTTTTCCTGGATTAACAAGAAAATTAGATAAAATAGTGTTTGTGGTCTAATTGCAGTGCAATTGTTGCATTGTCAATGAACTGATGAGTTCACTGCTTAGTTCACTGCAATCTCCCAGACAATTCATGAGCTCTTTGGAAGATGGCAATTTTTTGTTCTAGTAACTTTGAATACCCATATATATCTCCAAAACCCAAATTCTCCATCCTCAGTGGCAGTGAATTTGTTCTTCAGGATTGACAGTGGGATGTTAGGTCAGTGCAGTGAACTCATCACCAAATTTGGGTGTCGTGTACTCTGGTCCAGTAACAGATGCATGCCGTTAAAAGTGAGATAGCTTACTTTGGGGGCAGAGTGAAGAGATATTGCATTTCTTGTGGAAGGAATGAAGCTGTTGAAACCAAAGAACAATAAATCGTGTAATTTTTTTGTGTGTGTGTTTGTTTGTTTGTTTTCATAACCAAGAGCTCAGCTCATGATTTAGATGCCTTTGGTTTGTACACGCTATGGTCCTAAGAGTTGTTAAGTAAGAATACTGGAAACAGCTTGTTGTGATGGAGGATGAAAAAAAATTAGACAAACTTTATCATTCAGAGTTGGATGACATTTAGGAAATGCTGAATTAACCTTCAAAATGTCTCCAAACATCTTGTTTGGAGAGGGGAGCGTGGTCAGACAGAAAGACAAAGACGTTCAATCTGCTTAACATTGACAATGAGTAGATGCATGCAAACAAAATCCCTTCAGCACTCATTTCCTCACCAATGGTGTTTCATCAAGTAATGAATAATTTCTGCATCTCTCTTACTGAACAAAAAATTCCAGGTAGCAGTATATTTAGACGGAGCAATATAGATTTAGCCTCGATGTAGCTTAATGCAGAGAGGTTATAAAAACAAAAACACACAAAACAAACAAACCCCCACCCTGAACTCTCATAATATTACCTTCGTGTGTATGGAAACTGTTAGATCACGGCCTGAGCCACTGATTGCTCACCTGAGGCAAGCACTGAGTCAGCCATGGGAGCACAGGTGAAGGTGATTCAGCTGTGTGATGAAGGGTGGAGCCTGGCTGCACCTCTCATAGACCCCATTTAAGAGCTGGCTGCCACTGGGGAAGGGTCTCTTGTTGGAGATCCTTGCTTTGTGGGGTCTTTCCTGTGAACCTACATCTTTGGATACAGGTGAGCGTTCCTTTGTTTGTTTCTTTTCTCATTTTCACCTCAATTATCTTTCCAGCTGTAACCCTATTTCAATAAGAGGAAAAGAAAAACCCATTTCTTTATTTTTGTTGATAGTGCAACTTTGCCGTTGATTTTTGGGGTTCAAATTTTGGACTCTAAAATAATGAAATGAAAGTGCAGTGAGAAATGTTTGTAGGTCAGCTGTTGTGAAGGCTGTTGCCTGCCTACCTCGTGCTCATAGGTGCCACGTTGGTAATCCCACGTGTGAGATACTGGTACATGTATTTTGCTTTCAGCGAGAGGCTCTCCCTTGGGCATGGCTCAAGCACACTGAGGTCCTAGCATCTCTGGCCAATTCATGGATAGGCTTTTCTCTTCTCGCTTAAGGCAGTGGTGTGCCATGTGCTGAGGTCCTTCTAAGAGGTGTCCTGACCCATTGCTGCTTGGCTGCAGGTGTTCTGGCATTTAGACAAAGGCAGTTGTCAACTTGTTTCTGAAACAGCACATCTCAATAATCACAATGGACCATGGGAACGCACTGAATAGAGTGCCTTCAGGGGGTATTAACACTCAGTAATCCTCCATTCGGGACAGAAAAGTCTCAGGTGTTTGCCAAGAACTTATGAGCCAATTTTTTTTCTTTTTCTTTTTTTTTTTTTAATAAATAAATCTTCCTGAGATTATGAAAGCAGACCCAAGCAATCATAATGACTCAGCTGTACGGCTATAAGCAATTCGCGTTGCAGATTAAATTTGTGGTAGGTAATATCATTTTGCTGCACAGATGAAAATGAGAAATGATTCCTTCCATATTTGCTCTGTGCAATGTGCCATATGCAAAATTTTATACCAAGCCAGAGCAGTTTCTAGAAGAGGAAAGAGAGGAAGAGACATAGATAGTTTAAGAGACCATTCTCACCTATATCTTGCTGTGACAGTACAGTGGTCTGGGCTGGATGTATCAGCAGAGAAACAAGAAGATATACCCCAAACAAATAAATGGCAGGGCATTCATTCACAGCTGGATGTTGCAGGGAATGGGATTTTATTTCTTACCAAATTGTGGTAACTTTTGCCTGGAAATAAAACAATTTTTTTTTTAAACTGTGACTCAACCAGAGTGACCAAAACTGTGGTTGCTGCTCCTGTGCAGTAAAGTATTGGAGAGTTCATAAAAGGTTTAAGCTGATTAAGCTTTAGCACAGAGTACTGAATTCCAAATGCCAGCATGTTAATTAAAATATTACATTTACCATGATTGCTTGCAGGTTTGATTGCCTTTGTAATTGATATTTCTTCTTTGGTTATGGGACAAACTAAATAGGAGAGTCTAGCCTGCTCTGTCTCTCTGTTCTATGTACCTTATTCATCTCCTTATAAGTCATTTGTCCCAGCAGTACGTAAATGGTATCACTTTGTTGTCCAGATTCTGACTTTTTCCCAGGGATACAAAACGGTGTCTGTGTGAATTCCTGGTTCCTTTTGAAATCAAAGGTAGAATTGACAGCAGGAAGCCGGAGCTCCTTCATAGCCTCAAAGCTTCCCCCTGCTACCCAGCTGTTGCTTTGTTTGCCCTGTCTTTTAACATGCCCTGTTTTTACTGTGCTCTCCTGGGATGAGGTCAAGAATTGGCTTTATCCACGCTGCAAGTACCATATGCTGGTTTTTCTGTGCCACCACAACGTTATCTAAAAGATACCTGGACATTTTACTCATTTTCACTAGATATAAAAAAAAAAAATAAAAATAAAAAATCAGTGCTTTGAGTTTGTTTCTACCCAAAAATATCAACACAAAAATCAGGTTTGGGGGCTTCTAGAAACTAGTCAGCTTTTTTTCATCTTTGGTTCTTACACTACTCAATGCAGTTAACTGTTGCTGGAAGAGTTCATGCAAAGCCATGCAGAAAGTAACTTTGATGTTTAAATATTTCAAAATGTGGAAGGGCAGTTAATTTCTGTTCATGAAATATAAGCAACTCAGCTTTGATTAAAAGGCATTGAAGATGAGCAATCCAGTATTTCTCACGGTGATTCCTTCCACTAGTTAAACATTTTCCCTATTAAAGTGAGATCCTTATGTCTGGTTTGATTTGTAGGTTTCAGCTTTATATTACTGATACATCATGCCTTGCTCCACTCAATTTAATTTTTTGGCACTTTGTTTTTCTCCCTGTGTAAGTTCTTAGACGTTGCCACTGGTAATCTCTTTCTAAGCAAAATAGATTGATTCTGAAGATTCTTACTGCAGCTGATTTTCTTCCATCCTCAGACTTTTTTATTAATGTCTCTTTGCTGAGAAACTGCATCAGTTTTGTAATTGTGTTTGAAAAAGATATTATATCCACATCTGTTCTTCCCATTGCATATGGAAGGGTATCGAACAGCTTTCTTCTTTTCCCTGATCTCATCTAAGCCTCCAATCGCACTGAGAGCTCATGCTATGTTGCTAATTTGTTGTTATACTCTCTAGTTCCTTTCTAGATTGGGTTTTCCAGCTGCAGAGCCACTATCCCTAGATAAAGGGGGCATATTTTCCCCTTGATGCATAGGTTGGTATTTGACTTTACTGAAATGCACTTTGTCAGTATAAGGCTAAGTTATGGAACACACATCTCCTGATCTTGTGAAGATTCAGCCCTCTTCTGCATTTATTTGTTTGGTGTTAGCACAACTTAGCAGAAGAGATTTCATTTGTATTTCCAAATGAGCGGTAAGTGTACAGAATTATTTGACTACCATGAAACATGAAAAGACAGTGAAACACAGCACTTCTACGTGCCCTTTTTGGCTTCTCTACAGGCCTCAGGCTACCTAATGTTTGGTGGCAATGTAACTGCTGGTGAAGGGGCTCTTGCTGAGGAGGAATTGCCCAGAGCCTGTGTGTCCTTTCTTAGTCCCCTTATTCCCTCCTGAGATGTCCATCCACTTGTCTACTTAGCAGTGGAGCAGAGGACAGAGTGGAAAGGACTGGATGACTATCAGGATACTATGCTCCAGGTGTACAACATCTTACAAGGAGGTGGTGGGAAATTTCTGATGTGCCCTAAGGGGTTCTAAGGTCTGTAATAGAGTGGCAGAAGGAAGGCCTGTATGTGAGAGAAAAAGGGGCTTAATATGTCCAAATGTTGTAAGACCTGTTGGTATCTGAAGTGCTCTGTAAACAAACTTTCCTTGGGGTCACTCTACATGAGAAACATCTTTTTCTTTTTTCTTTCTTTCCCCTCTCCTGTTCTGTAATGCATCAAATGAGTTACAAGGCTCTTTAGAACAGAAGTGCCCCCTTTGCCTCTGTTTGCAGATATCCCACCTAGAATAGTATGAGCCATAGATTACTTTAATAGATAGCAGCAGCAACTTCACAAATCCACATGATTCAAACTTCAGAGGAAGCTAATGTAGCAATTCAGAGGAGGAGGATTGCAGTCATGCATTTTCTGATTGAAAAGATTATGAACTGAATTCAGCTGATCACGTAAGGGGTGTCAGTCAATAGAGCAATAGTAATATGTTTAAAGGGATTAATGACTCTGCTCATGAAAGTCCTATAGCTTGATAATTACTTGTGCTTGAGTTAATTATCTGAGCTACGTTTGCTTTGTGAGGCAGTGATGAGAGGTGAGTGGCTTTTGTATGCCGTAGAAATACTAAAATAAGATTGCTGTATCACTAATCTCTAAAAAACAATGTCTTGGCAGGGGAAGTGCTTTCATTTTGCAGCTGGCCTTTTGCTTGTGTCTCTTGGACAACCAGCAAGACAATCAGGCGTGACAGGTCTTTTATCCAAAAGCCTTCACTTTGTTAACAAGATAGACATCAGCCTTGATTTGGCTGTGGCCTGACCATAAGCGTGGCACACATGCAGAGGAAGTGTCCAAGAATGCCGCAGGGTGTGGGAGCGTGCAGAGCTGTCTAGACCAGCTCTAAATCCAAAGCAGAGTTGTCAGGATACTGTGACCCCTGTCTTCCTGTCTGTTTCCACAACCCTACATGTGCACAAGGCTGCTACATAGATGGTTTCATAACTGATAGGCTTGGGTATGGATTTTCACTTGTGAGTAAATCTTTCCCAGACTTTCTCCCAGCCTGCTTCCCTCTCTCCCCAGGCTGGGATGTAGGCTGCAGTTTCCCTTGGTGCAATGAAAGAATGCAACAGTGACTCCTTGAACTCTTCATCGAGGCACTGGCACTGAGAAATACTCCAAAGTCAGATGGTTTTCATCATGGCCTGAGACCAAGGTAGTGAATTTTACTGACTCTAAGACTTTCTGCCTGTTAGGATCTTTGAAACAGATCCCATGGTGTTTGTGCTGCTCAGTCCCAGTTAAGAGTGAGAAGAAGCAAAATTCATTGGAAATCTTATCTTGACTAGGAAGGTCTTACCCTGTCCTTATAGATTCCTATAAGCAATCTAAGTCCCTATAGATGTAATTCCAAGCATACTCAGTGAACCAGGAATTATGTTATTTCACTGCTGAGACTATAATGAAACCAAGAGCATTCAGGAAGTTGATGCAGTAGTCTTGGAGTACCCTATGTCCCCATAGTGCCACTGAGTACTTGTTTCTAGGCTGCTAGTGTTTGATGATTTCCTGCTTGTAGCGTCACTTGAATCTTCCAAATGCTTTCTTGGTATCAGGACAATCTTTCAAGAAACAGGAATGACTTGTGCTTCTAGGAAATGTGTTACTTTTTCACTTCTCTCAATATTGAAGTGATATCTCCCAACCTATTTATTAGGTTTTCTTAAATGATTCTGTGTCAGTGTGCAGTATTTCCTCTGTGTTTTGCTTGGCTGACCTGAAAAATCTCTGTGACCTGTTTTTAAAATGTCAGTTTGAATTGAGATGCCAGTTCAATTAGCGCAGTACTGAAATAGTAAGAGCAAGCATGTTAAAGGGGTCTTGTGTTCTTGAACTCCTACTAGAAGCAGAAAAAGAATCTACCTGACCCGTGCTAAGTATGGGTCAGTCTATCACTGATATTCACTTGTCCCCTAACAGGCACCCTCTAGCATGTGAACTAAAGTTCATGTTGCTTTATCTAAGCAAATTAAACTGATTAAATAACTTTCAAAATATAGCAACCTATTTGCCTTCAGGCTTCTGCAAATATCCAACTGGGTAGAATAATGACCTTTTACAATTATTCTTATGAACTGACAATTATACCTGGTTTTGTATGGTTGCTGATAGCTCAGAATGGTTCTCTTGTATGTTCCTTGATGCATGAATGTAGGCCTCATTAAAAAAAAAAACAAACATAGCTTCAACTGAAAGTTATGAAGCTGTGCTAAGAGACAATAACTGACTCCTGGGTCAAACAATTTCTGTGAATACTTTGAGTTATGTTTTAAGAATTCAGTTTTCCATCCTCAATGAGAAGTCCCAAGACACACAAAAATCCTGTGGAAAGGGAGGTAGGCTGAGAAAGAGGGGAGCAACCAAAAAAGGATGAGAAAGCAAAGGCAGCCTCAGGAGTGGGTCCACTCCCTTGAATGTGGAGTCGCAAGCTGAGCCTGGAGCTCTCACTACCTCAAGGGCCATGGACTTGCTGAGATGCCTCCTCCTTCTGTTTGGTCCCAGAGATGTTCTCTGCAGGGAAAAACCTTCAGAATCAAAGTTATCTCAAAAACAGCAATTTCCTGCAGGAGTTTGTCTGACAGTAAATGTTCCCAGATGACTAGGGATGACCCTACCCCATAGGAATAACCACATTAACAGCCCATTCTCTGAGGGACACTCAGGGGAATTGCCAAGTATTCCCAAAAGAGTGAGTGCATTTATCTTTCCTCTACAAATTATCCTACATTCATGTCATTTTATAAACACTGCAAAACAAAGTCGCCTTTAAATTATTATTTTGGTGCCGTGTGAACATGTCTTTCACCCACTTGCTGTCAGTGCATATCACTAATTCCCCTATCTAGATTTTTAAAAAGACTCTTGGAGTAATCCTTCTTTCCCAAATAAGGAGATTAAGCTATGGGCTCCAAATGGGAGTTAGTGATATTTTCCCATTTGATCACTTTAAAGCCTTTTCTCGCTCTATGATAGCTTCATAATGTACCTCTTAGCTTTTAGCATGACCAAGGGAGCCTGATTTCACTTTAACTTTCTGTGTAATGCATTTAAGGGACCCAAATCCTTTAAGTTGAGGACACTTTGTTAATTTACAGCTACGTGGATTTTTCCCTTTGGCATTACTCTGTACTGCCCAGGAAGTACAGTTTTCCAGTCATTTCATGCGTAACTGCATGCCAGTTTGTATGCTCTTAATTGCTTCTTTGTAGAACCATGAGCACACATGAAGTTAGCTGAATGGCAACACAGCTGCTGGGAGCCATGGAGCCAAGTAGTGTGAAAGCCTCCAGCATGGCTGTGGGCTGCTGTGTGAAGTTGAATTGTGTGAATCTCAGTGTCTTGGGCGAAGAGGAGAGGGATTAGGGTTCCGAAAGTAATGCTTGTATAACTGTGCTATAGCCGGTGTGAGGCTCAACCTGAAAGCCTGAGCATCAGTTAAAAGGTCAGCTGCCACCTTGTGCTTTTCTCAAACTTGTGATGTGATCTGGGAGGGCATGCAAGTGTCTGGAGGTTTGTATGCTTTCCCAGCTCCACCAGTTTAACTGCAGAAGACATGAGGTCTCAGAATAAATGTCACCCACAGTAGTGTTCACAGAAAACCTCCTCACTGTACCACTGCAAAGGTAGGGCCATTAACTTGATGCAAAACTAAAGGAATCGGCCATTTCCTCCCTTTCCCTTCTCCATAAAGCACAGAGCCTTATCTTGTTAAATCTTGGTAAATGGCTGTAACACAAAATAGGATACATCTCTTACTCCCAAAATCTTGCTGCTGATCCATGCAATATTGCTGAGTAAGCTGATTTGTGTCTCTAAAATATATTCAAATTTATTCACAGTAAGATTATTCCAGGGGGTGGCATTTGTTGCACAATCATTATGCATTTTTAGTTGTCTCCTCTCTGTCCTTTCCCCGTTCAATGTTCCTGATGTGCTAACTTCTCATTTTACTAGCCCCAAAAAACTATAACCTCAGGTTTCTTTGTTCCGTGTCTCTTCTTCTTCTTTGTGTAGAATGTTCTTAATGAAGGCTCACAATAATGCAATTGGAGCCTTAGGTCTTCTAATAAATGCCTCAGCAGATGCACATTGGATTATATTAGCCCCTCACCCTGTGTTGTTGTCAATGACTGGGCATCATCTGACCTCTGGATACTCTCAGCACTTTCTCCTCCTCAGACATTTCCAGCTGATGAGCTCCCAGTTTATAGTAGAATTTCTCATGATTGAAGTAACTGATTATTAGCACACAGTATTGTACATAATGTCATATTTCTGCTAATACAGTTCTAAAGATCATTCAGCTCTTTATGAGAAATGTTCAACTGTCCTTTTTTTTTTTTTTTTTATTGAATCATTAAAGCTGCTGAATTTTAGTCCATTTGCATTTGTTTCACTTGAGTTTAAATTAAGAGTTAGGCTTGTAATTATGTACCACTATAAGCAACTCAGTATGAGAATCCAGCAGTGCCTATTTGTAAACCCATGCCTGTGTTTGTATGTCTAACCCTCTACTCCATATGTTATGCGTACTCAGAATAAGATGCCATCAAATGTGACTAAAGATTATCTGATGAACCATTCAGCTCTAATGCTTATCTAAATTGAATGCTGTGCAAAATAAATTGCAGTTTGCCAAAAGAAAATGAAGCACGCGTTACCTTACAGTAAAAATTGCATCTACTCCCCAAATCAATCATTTTTCTGAAGGTTGATGAATAAATGGAGAACTCTGTGAACACTGGGCTCTTGGTTGGAAGGTAAAGTCTGATAGTTTTTACTGTAGTTTATTTTTATCATGAAATTATTTCTCACTGGGAAAAAAAGACACCCCAACAATACATACATACATCCTTTTTTTTTCTGTGCTTTCTGCGATTCCTGTTGTAGTTCTTCTGTTTTCATCAAGTGCTTCTGAAGAGTACATGCAGTCCTTGCGATGGGTAAGGTGAATTGGCAGGTAGTGTTATGCCTTCTGGTTATCGTGTGAAACAAACCTGTACAAACAGCACAGTAATTCCTACTGAAGGTGCTCATAACTTGAGGTATCTTGCCAACAAGTGTCTTCCCTGTTCAGAGAATGCCAAGAGACCGTTCTCAGGAATCTCCGGTTGGTGTTGCCCTAAAGCTCTCCTCCTCAGAAATTCTCTGCTGAAGTTGTTTAAAATGATCTTTTATTGAAGCCATTTGTTCCTACGCTTGAAACAGAGGCCTTTGGTTTAGAAAGGATTTTGCTGTTTTCCTGTGGTGTCTTGTAGTGTCATGAAAACATAAGGTCCTAACAACCATAAAACCTTCCTGTATTGAAGTACCAGAGTTTGAACTAAAATAAGTACTAGTTTCATGTGTACTTCTGCTTATGTGACCTTAGGGACTTCAACCCATATGGGTCTGATGCTTGCAATATCCAGGACTATAAAACCATGTAAGCCTGTTTCTATAGCCTGATTTCCATTAAAACAATTCATATTTAGGTGTCTAGGTGACTTGTAGAACAGGGACCTTCACTCATTTATGCTTTCCATGTAAATCTTGTTTTTGTTCTGTGGGAGACAGATCATTCTGTGCCATAGTTTTTTTTTTTTTTCTTTTTTCTGTGAAGTATAGATGTAAAATAAAATAGACAAGCATATAGAAAATACACGAATCTCAGAGGCAGATATTTGGAATGGAATTTTATTCTAGAAAACATCTCTTTCCTAAAGAAATGCACCGAGCAGCTGTCGTGCACGGTACCCTGTGTGCACCTACTTCTTCCCAAAGGTAATCTGTTCCAGAAACTTAAGGTTGACATCTGCTTAACTGCAGGTACTACAGAATCCATTTGCTGCTACAAAAATGGAGTGCTGTGGCATTACACAAAAGAGAAATGTTAGCCCTCCTGGGAACCCTGCAAGGCAAGCACCATCAAATGTTCTGTGTCTCCTATCCTGAAAGCAGGCAGGAATAGGGATAGGGGGTGCCTGTCATCTCTTTTTCCCAAGGGCATAAATTGTTGCAGAGGTGAGAGCATGGCCTGTGGTCGTGGGGTGCATGGGTTGATTCAGTGAAAGGAGTGTGTGGACCTTATGTGTTCAGATCCTTGAGATCTGCACAGAATCTGGCTCCATCAGCTACAGTGGATATCATTTTTCTTGACTAGCCCACCATTTTTCTTGGCTGATAACATCTGTGCCTCTAAGATCTCAGCCAGAAGTATGCAGGAGGATGCAAAATGCCTCAGGGTAGGCTTTCACTTTGTTATTCTTCCACAATTTCATTGTGGAATACTGTACTCCATTACTAGATTATACCTACCCAGTGGTTTGGATCTTAAATTTTCTTGTCTGCATTAGCTTTTGTTCAAATTAAATTGTGAATGGAGTTTTCAAGGACTAAAACAACAATATGGACAAAATACCACTTTACACTTTTTTGCAACAGATGGAAATCTGGACTGAGAATTTAATTTTAAACTGCATCCAGAAATGAATGAAAGCTGGATAGCTTTCTCATTCATATTTTCTTTGTGCCTGTCATGGGAAAAATGTATTTCTTACTTGCTTGAATTACTTATTAGTTTGAAAGCTATACTAGTTTTAGGCTGTTTGGTGTGACTTGTCTGAGGGTTGAATATCTCATTTTCACGACTCCTAGGAATCTATGATCACAAAGGACTTTATAAACAGAAGGTATTCTACATCCCAGCAAGCATGCCTGTTGACATCTATGGTTACTGTGGGCACGTCAGAAGGATCTCTCAGCTGGGTCTTGAAGTGTCAGAGAAGATGCAACACACAACTCACAGACTGTCACAGGCAACAACCCGACTGAGTGCCACATTCTTTTGTTCCAGACTCTGTCTCTTGGCATCTGGACCCTGGCGTTGCCATTTATTACCTCTCCTGGTTACTCTGGGATCTTTCTAAACAATTGCATCACAATTAAATCAACAGGTGAAGATTGGGTTGTGGACACGAAATTAGAAATCCACCAGAGTTAAATGAAAGCTGCCAAATTATTCACTCATGAGACAAAGGACTGTGAATGTATTTTGTGGGCTAATGGCAAAAATCAGTTTTTTTAGTTTTTAAGTATAATGCATGCTATCTTCCAACAACAACAACAAAAAAGCATAAGAGCTTAGTAAATTTGCCTGTGCTACACAGGAATGAAGCAGGAAGAAAATGGGAAAAATTATTTCTGAATACATGCTCAGAAGGGGTGCAGACAAGTGAAATACAGGAGGGTATTTAAAGAGAAATATCTCCTAATGGAGAAGGGAATTGCAGTCAGGGCCCCAGGCAAAGTGACAGGAACAACATATAAATGGCACCTGACACAGTAGTGCTTGAAAGATACCATCTCTTTGAAAAATAAGTGAGTAATGACTCCATTCAGGGCTGGATTCCTACATTTATTTATGAATATGTTTAATTTTGGTGGGCTAATCCATATGCTGACCAAATATATATGTCTTGGGAGGTGGAGTGTGGACGATGACCGAGGCATGTAAGTTTGCAAACCAAAGTACTAATAAAAAAAAAAATGTATCTGATTTCCAGGTATTAAGTCTGCAAACTGCATTGAATGCTCAAAAGTAGGCAACTGGTGTAATTGTGTCAGATGAAAAATAGTAGGGGGGGGAAAAAACCCAACATCATTATGAAGATTAAACCAAGCAGTCCAATTATGGAAATGTTATGAGATGCCTACAAAAAAAAGTTTTCTGGTTCTTATAGACAGTCTATATACATAGGTAGGGGCTGCAAAGGGTATTGTGGATTCATGGTTTTAATTAAGCTGGTTTTAACACCAACATTTATATGCGACAGAACTTCATAACAATAAAAAGAGAAACCCTACTCATTTTCCTAAGAACATAAAGCCACATGATTTTATATATCCTCTGCTTAGGAAAAAACATTTTTGTAACATAGGTAATGAAGTAAATTTTATTCAGTTCTTGTTTCGCAGCGAATAAACTCAGTGTGAAGCAGCAGCATCATAAAATAAAAAAACAACAAACCTGTTTAAACAGACTCATGTAAGGATGCAAATTTTGCACAGGGAAAAGCAAAACTATGCTGTGCAGCTGGTTAGAGCGCATCATCATGCAAACAATTCAAGCTGACCTACGGTAAAATAAGCATTGACGTTCATATTCTTCACTCAGTTGCTAAAACACTGAGAACATTTGTATTCAAACTCAAGGGTTTGAGGGAGGGGATGTCCAGCAGCTCAGGATACTGTGCCACAGAGCGCTGCCTGGTGCTCTGTGAACCCCACAATGAATTTATAAGACTGGAACATCAGCCAGTAATTTTTAAAAATAGAATTTGAGTTTTACAATTTAACCCATGCTTTTCTCCAGCTTTGAGCTGCTCTAAAGATGTATACGGTTCCCTCTGTGATTTAAGGGACATTAAAAAATTTTGTAGGGAGGGAAATACCTCTAGGTATATCTCTTATGTAGAGAATCTAGAGCTATATATCATCTCTTATGTAGACAGGGAGAAATACCTTTATGTTGTGGAAAGATTGATCTGCACTGCTGGAGTGTCCTGTATGTCAAGTGTACTCATGTGGCATGAGCGTAGAATCCCCCAAAGGCTGCTTGGGCTTTTGTCACAGGGATGTGAGCAGCAGAGCAGTTGAGGAACAGTAGGATTTGGGATGGGCTGGCTGACATCTTATTATACAGTAGCCCAGAAGAAACTTATCACCCATATTTGTCATGGCAAGTAAAGGTATGGGAACCAAGATAAAATAGCAGGGAAGTTCTGCAAGGGAATGGGAGGATGAGCTACAGAGATGGTGTGTATGGGAGGATGGCAAGGTGAGAGGGAGAGAACCATCCATCCCTACAGTCCCCTCCTTTCTGGTAGGGCATTGTCAGTGGTTGCACGTGAAGCCAAGGCATAAACTTAGAGTGACAGTGGTGTATTCTCATTTGAAAAGTTCCTAGGTTCATTTTAAGCAGGATACTCTCCTGTAACTACTTGTAAACACTTCACCAATTCTATGAGCTGCATGGTACTGGATGGCTGCAAGAGACTCTTGAAGAACAGAGAGGCTTTGACTAGACACTGTTTACATTGCTTTTTGCCATTTGGAGTACGGATGTGTTACATCTTGCTTGAAAACAGATGGCTAAAATGAGCCATCACAAAAGTAGCATGCAATGCCCTTGTGGCTGGCTTGGTCCTGGCAGAGTGTGATAGCTGAAGGTGCAGTGCTGGTCCCAAGTGCTTGTGCTGTTCAACTGCAGCAAGGCACAGGTTCAGTCCAGTCAGTTCATGCTTGGTGTCTGTCTGTCCTTTGGGGAAACCTCTGCTCTCCTCAGCATGGGTCCTGCTGTGCTTCTGAGGGCATTACCTGTGCTAGATGTATTCTGGTTTGGACAGGACCTGCATCTCCTGCCCTCCATCACTCCGGTCCCGGAAAGTCCCCTCCAACCTTCGTGTTCTTCTCTCCCTAAGGAAAATAAGGAATGGTCAGGATTAAAATGGGTGAAAATAGGGGATGAGTTCAGCAGCTGTGCTTATCTCTCCCCTCTGTTTGGGATAGTCAGGGTGAGAGTAAAGGGACGGTACTCAAAGGGGGTGCAGAGGTGGTTGCTGAAGAGGCAGTAGATGAGGGGATTGATGGCACTGTTCAGGGCTGGCAGGTTTTGAATTATCACGGATGCGTAGAAGCGCTCTTTGGTCTCGGGGAGGATGTTGAAGTTGTCCAGGATATCAAACAGAAAGTAGGGGCTCCAACAGAGAGCGAATGCTGCAGGAGAGACAGAAGAGCTTGACATTAGACAGTATGGTTATTTAGGGAGTTAATCACATACGCACAAATAGAGACTGTCATAACACATAAGTATTTGTTCATGCAAGAGAAATTGCTCCCTACGCAGGGTCTCATTTAAGAGGATAGTTATTAAATTGTGTTTTTATTTGTCTTCATTTTTATTTTAATGCCCATAAAATACATTACGTGTGCTCCTTTAAGTGCTTAGAGTGCTCCCTCTAGATGTATTGAGGCACTTCTGTACGCTGCACACACATAAAGGGTAAATAGGTAGCCAGTTAGAGCATCATCACTTACAGAAAAGCTCTCTTTTAATGGTCCCCTGAGTGAGCAGCCCGTCTAAACGCAGACAGCACCAAAGTGCTGCTCTGTGACAGCCCTGCCTATCACAGCCACCTATTAAGAAAAGGCTCTTAGGCACCTAGAAGCAAGGAATGACACTTTCACTCTGAATTACAGCAGGCTGACGTACCGTTTTGCATGCTGGTTGGAGGTGCCCTGTAGTAAGGGAATGTAGGAAGACTCTACGATTCCCCTACTGCTATTGGAGAAACAAGTCTGAGAGGGCTGCGTCATTCGTAGCTTTTGTTAAGAGGTGGTAGAAAAAGAGGCCATGGGTTTCGCTTTTTTTGCAGGCATTCAGGAATAATCTGTCTCATAAATGCCTACGTCAACTGCTCTCACAAGGAGTGTTGAGCATGCTGGGGCAGGCAGTTCACTCAGCTAAGTTACAGGCACCTGGATTGCCAATGTGCTGGGCACAGAGCTGGGTGCTCAGCGAATGTGCAAGAAGTAAGCTCTCCTGTTTTCTGGAGTAACCAACCTAATAGTGTGCACACACAGGGGCTGTAGTAACAACAGTGTGCCCTGTCAGTGCATGGATCATAGCACTGGCTACAGATCCCCCACTATAAGTGGATTTATGGAAATCGATGAGCATTACATGCCTTCACTTTCTCGCACAGTGAGAGATGCTGGGTGCCTGATATTATCAAGGTCCTCTGAAATACTGAGCACCTAGGTGAGCTCTTGCCATCTGGAGGCATTGTGGTAGTGACTGTTTCTGTGTTTCTTGCACAGTCTTTCTCTGATGGCCACACAGATAAGTTCAGATGCAGAGAAGGTGTCCTTGGATTTCTGAGAGCCGCGAATCACAGCAGCAGCTCTCATGTCCAAGGACACTACAGCTAACCAGTGAACTAAGCACCTCTAGTAGTAGCTATTATCACAGTATCAATCAATCTGAGTTTTGTGTAGGACTGGGAAGAGGAGCAATCTCTCCTGCAGTGCCCTGGGGAGTAAATAGCTTCTGATATCTCCCTGTCTGTCTCCATCAGCTAATCACAAGTGCTGTGTGATGTTGCCTTTATTTATCGAGATTAAATGTCAGCCTCCTAATTCCATCAGGATAATGTCATCTCCCTGGGAGACGGAGGACACCTGCACTGAGTCATCTGCATCCTGGCTGGGCGAGGAGAGCTTGTTCTCCCCACCTCTGCAGGCAACGTGCTTCTGACATCAAATTTAATTGCTCTGCTTCCCTTGCCTCTCCTTCCTGTTCCTGCCCTAATGAAGCAGCCTGTATTCTCTAAACCTAAAAGACAACTCATTTGCCAGGTCTTTTAGCAGCTTGGCTGTGTGTATCACTGCATACATCGGGTGCCTAAAATAGGATCCTGTCAGTCATAGGAAGGCAGAGGACAAGGTCAGAAGGCAAGTCAGAGGTCTAAGTAAAACTCCTTTGCTGAACCACTTCATGCCCTTTATTTGCTGGTGATGAAGGGAGATCCCTAACTTCAGCATCTGCCCCAGCTGCAGGCTTTTTTTTTTCATACTTACCAAGAACAATTACAATGCTGTACTTGATGGCTTTCACTTTTGCTCTGGATATGAACCCACGACTGGTGTAGCCAGCAGAGGTTCTGCCATCTGGGGACGGAAGAGTAGAACCAGTGAAAGAGCAGGGCTGGTGTATGCGTTTCCTGCAATTCATATATTAGCAAGTCTTCTCCCATTAGGCACAAAAAACCTGAGCCCTCTAAAATCAGAAGTGGAAACATATGTATAGGAGGTGTTTCTGAAGCACTGTAGCAGCTGCATATCCCTGAGTCTCCACACTTGGAACTGTAGGCAGGAGAAACATTGTAGATAAACCCAACAATATCAGCTTAGCAAAAACCTCTGGTCATCGTAGCTTCAAAAACACAACTGGAGTGGTGTTAGAAGAGATGTTTTGTCAAAGGATCTGGCAACTGTAATTTAAAAAAACAACATAGGATATAATCTGGCAAAACAGACTACCTGTTCAGTTTTTAACTGCATTTCAATTAGATGGATTTTGAAAGCTACATACTCCATTCCCTTAACCTCTTTTTGATGCTTTAGATACAGTCATGCATTTTGCTCTTCTGTTGGACTCAGTAATAAAAGAAGAAAAGAAGAAATGCTGTTAGATTTGCTTTTCAGAAGTAAAATGTGGCTTGAATTGAGAAGCGAAGTCTATTCAGTTTCGCACTAAGGCTGGTTGATCTCATTTCCTCTGAAGTCACGCTAATGTCTCTGAGAACCAATCTCCACATTTCAATGGCAGTACCAGCATGATTGTAATAATATGCTTGATTTCATTATTCATGACAATTTGCTGTTCATGTTGCCCTGTGAGAATAATTAGGTTCATCATAGTGAACACACAAGAAGGTCATTTTTTATCAAAACATCTTTCGACTCTTGAAATCCGAGCTGAGAAATTGAATTTTAATGAATGTCATTGGAAATAACTATGTGTACATGACTTTTTGCACCTCTTAGAAAAACAACATATCCAGGCTATGTAATCTGTGAGGAAAAAATATAAATAAAATTAACGAGAGCTTGTTATCAGTGAAATATTGTATAGAGAAGCTTGAGAACAGTCCATACCTAATAGTACTGGAAATTCCTTGGTTTTTAGTGCAGAATCTATCTCTTGAGTGAGAAGAATGACTTTTTTTTTTTTTTTTTCAAGGTTTTTGATCTTAACCAAAATTCAAACTTCCCAAGGGCATTTGAAAACATTCTGAAATTTTTATCTGAGTGGCTGCTAGAAAACAAACCATTCTACATATGGACAAAATTCTTGGATTAAGGACTCTAAGTTCTAGAGTAAGGATTATTTCCTTCTAATTCTTTTCTTGTAGATGTTTTCTATCGTTTCTCAAAAGGGTACTTAATGTCAAAGGAAAGAAGTATGGAACAGGTATGAAGGAGCAGTGGCAGATAACCCAATCCACAGTGATGGGGTCCCAACTCAACACCACATATGTGGGCATTCCCAGATTTGATGTGGCTCCCCAAATCTGAATCCTGCGTCTGGAGACACGTGCGTGCTGAGACTCACCAGTGCAGCTGGATATAGTGACAGCCTGAGCTTTGCTCTTCATCCAGATGGTTCGAATCACGATTGAGTATATGACACTGCAGAAGGGAAAGAGTCATTGATACTGTGAGGCATGGTAAATTTAACTGACATCTCAGTTATTCGTTCTCTGTGAATATACTTGTCTACGTGTAAGAAGCCCATGGAGATGGCAGAACTTCACAAAAATGATAGTAATAATAATAGAAATAGTAAATTACATATGACTCTACCAAAATATTTCCAGGAGCAACCCAAAGAACTTTCACGTTGAAGTTTGTTACCACTGTCCAGGCTTCGCAGATGTCGGCTTTGAAGTCAGAAGCAGAGACATGGTTTTGGCCAACTTCTCCTAGGCAAGAGCTTGTTGGGGATTTTGAGCTGTTTGAGGCCAAAACTGTCTGATTATCAGATCCTGGCAGGAGGCACCTCATCCTGTGCTAGGATGTGCTTGTGAGTGCTTAATGTGGGAGCTGCAAGGGGGAAATGTGTTCTGAAATGGGGGAAGCAAGAAGAAGGAATTGTTTCAGCTGCATGTCTGGCTCTGTTCTGGTGTTACTTGGGGAATATGAAGCTGATGAATAAAATGGTAACTCAGGGAAGAGAATGGGGACACAACCCATGAAAACATACTGTACCTCAGTGCTCACTCAGCTCTTGAGGTCCTGGGAATCTAACCAAGGAGCACAGAAGTGTCAGGTGGATCGGAAGAATTAGGTAACTTAAAACCAGATTTGTTGCGGTTTGCATATTTAGAAAGGAATATGCCTGTATCTTTGGTGGGAAATATAGAAAGTGCTCTAGTGCACAGTAATCATCGGTAGTTACAGCTTCTGCCTAGGTGATAAAAACTGTGGGATTCTATTTATTTGACATAGAATAGGTGAACATAATTCCTCTCAGCTGAAGAGATGTTTGAACAAACATCTTGGATGACGATGTTATCATAGAATGGCCTGGGTTGAAAAGGACCACAGAGATCATCTGGTTTCAACCCCCTGCTGTGTGCAGGTCGCCAACCAGCAGCCCAGGCTGCCCAGAGCCACATCCAGCCTGGCCTTGAATGCCTGCAGGGATGGGGCATCCACAGCCTCCTTGGGCAACCTGTGCCAGTGCCTCACCACCCTCTTGGTGAAAAACTTCCTCCTAATATTCAACCTAAACTTCCCCTGTCTCAGTTTAAAACCATTCCCCCTTGTCCTATCACTATCCATCCTCATAAACAGCCATTCCCTCTGTTCCCTCAACCTTTCTTCATAGGAGATGTGCTCCAGCCCTCTGATCATCTTAGTGGCCCTCCTCTGGACTCATTATGTTTGCAACAGCTGAAAGAAAAACAACACACAAGGCCTTGCTCTGACTTCCTCTTCCTCCAGAGAGTGGATAACATTATTATTACCAGAGCTTTCAGACTGATACACAAGCCTTTCCTATAGCACCTCAGCTCCTAGCCATGCTTCCAAAGGCAGCACTTGTGCATCCTGTAGGTATATTTTCTGTACAGGTTTGAGAGCTCTGGTTCCCAGGCTTAGAAGGTGAGAGCTGGAAATTCAACACACAGACCAGGTTGTGCAGCAGAGCAGCACAGTTCTCACCCAGCAAGGATTTTGCATGCCTCTTCCATAGACATCAGCTTGCCCTCCTTAATCCCTTCAAAGGTCCAGCATGGCTCCCAGCTGACTCAAACATTTTCCTTTTATCTCCTGGCTTTTCAAGAGCCTGTTTATTTATCAGCTGGTTCACTTGAGAGTTTCTGTGTACTTTGCTCTGATAAAAGTTGAAAATTCATGCATCATTTCTCCTTTGATTGTTTCAGTGAATCAGAATGTATTATGATGATGACTGCTGTTATCATGAGAAAACTTCAGCCAGCTCCTGCAAGACCTGTCTCTATTTTATCTCCAGCCTGCTGTCTCTAGCCTGACCTTCTTTATTTGCCACTAGAACAGTGCCCCCTTTGATGCAGATCTTTCTGTGTGCCCCGAAGAGCACATGCAGAGTTGCTCAAGTATCAGGATGAAGGAGCTTCGAATACTCAGTTTCCATCCTTCCATTCAAATGCTTCTGCTATTGAATTATGAACCCAGGCTCTTCACTTGCTTTCTGCTGAGGGCTTAAAGGATGGGAATAGATTCACACTTGATGGTAAACAAAGTGGCAGATGAGCAAAGAGTAGAGAGGGACAAACAGGATCTGATGTTCAGATGGTTGGGAAGTCCAGATGTTGTTGGGTTTCTTTGCCTGAATGTACTTAGTGTACTAGTCTTGCAACCCTGACTGTGACTTTTGGATGCCATGTAAATGTGCTATGGTAGTAATACATACTACCATAATGAAGTATTATATGAGTTGTTGTGGCTCATTATTTACAAGGAGGGCACTTATTGAAAGGGAAGAAGAGATCAGATGCAGTGGAAAATCTAGATGGAAAAAGAATTAAAACTTTTTTTTTCAGAAGGAGTCACTCAGGCTGTGATGAAGACCGTAGGGTAAAGTGGATATGCTGTTCATATGAAAATGCAGTGCTTCTTTTTCATAGCCCCAAGGAGATGCATACGTGTAGAAATGTCAGGAAATTACAAGAACATAATTTAGTCTAGGGATGTAACTCAGCAAATTACATTCATTGCATCTCCAAAAGCAATTTAGATTGATCCAGATTCTGAAGAACTAAGATGCACATTCATTGTAGCATGTTATTAGTTAATGGTGTTGGTTAATTTGACTCCATGGGTAATTTTGGCAGCCTTTGTCCTTGTGAATAACCAACTTGAGGTAGCTTCCTACCTCACTTTTGTTTTGGAAAATAAAATGCTTTCTGGTAAAACTAGGTATTGATAAAAACATCCCTAAGATGCCAGCTCTTTAAGAATGGGAGTTATGTTTTTGTTTTAAAATAAATGATGACATCATGCTAGCATCTCACCTGGGCACAGTCTTTACTAACAAAACGAGCCATTGCAATGGCAAAGGGTATACTGAAGCTCCCTGTTAATTGCTTGTATTTGTCCTCCAGCATTGTCTATTGTTTCTCATACTGTATTTGTGCAGAGGGCTGCAGCTGTCCTATGTTGTGTGGTGGCTGATTTGCAGCACTGTTTATCCAAAGACAAAAAGTGCATGTAACTTCATCCAGACAAATCATTGTAGGCATACATAATGAGCAAGTGAATAGACAGGCAGATAGTAGAAAGTACATACAAGGTCTAGAATTTCTTCCTTTGAAATGGAAATTGCAGGCAAAAATGACTGTTCTCTTTGAATCAAACTCAAAATCAGATGTTTGCAATTTTTATTAATACCTTTTTTTTTTCATTTTATTTGATTTAATTCTGATAACTCATCTACTCACCATTTCATTATAGAGCTTGTATTCCAATTCAATAAATTTTCCTTATAGGTGAGGTGATTCTGGTTTTTTTTTTTTCCCTTCTGACCAGCTTTTTGCTGCTCAACAGCAAATGTTCTCTTTGGAATTCTGATTTTAAACAGCAGATGGACTGTTTTTTTCCTCTGTACCTCAAGAGGAATTTTTTTTTTTAACTTGTATTTGGAATTATATTAGATGAATGTTTATATATTGTATTCAAAAGGTTAAAACAGAGAAAATGCATCTGACAATCTTGAAGAACAGCTAAAAAGAACAAAACTTTACGAATTCCAAATTTCTGATATCCAGCTGACAGAACTCAATTATGGTGTGGCACAGAGTAACAATGCAGGACAGAAAACCAGCAACTTTCATGTCTCTCCATCACAGGACCTGAGAGGTCAGGTGCAAATGCTTGCGGGAGGAACAACTGTAATCTTGATCTGGCCCCTGTTTAGCAGTGCCCCAAAGTATCCTCACCTATCACAGGTATCATTCAGAGATTCACTTGGCTTTATTCAGTGTAGCTGAAATGGCTTTTGTTGTAGCTGTGGACTCTCATCCTGGAAGAACAAATCAGGAAGATTCCCTTTTCCTTTTTCTGTGCTCTTTGGTGTTTGGTAGGTTAACAATATCAGCTGCAGAAAAAGTGGTAGTGCAGCCCAAATGAGAAGAAAGAACAGGCCAAACCTTCAAGTGCTGCAAGGAAAAATGGGATGTGATGCAGGACACTTAGATCTCCCTGACCAGTACAAAGAAAGAGGAGGGGATCTTTAAAAAGAAAACAACAAATCTTCTTTCCATTTCTCAGCTTTCAAAGATAACCAGGCTTAGATTAAAGAGCCTTCATTCTCTTTCTGATATTTTGGTCTTGTTCATTTGTATTACAATTGAGTAAAAAACTCACCATTTGTGCAAAGTGGCAGTGGAAATACATCTGTCTAGCACTGAAGTATTTTGTGGTTTTATAGATAGATTGCCTTTTTATGTGGACATTAACAGAATTGAAGAGCAGGTTATTTGCATGTTTTTGCCTGGTTTCCAGAGAATTTGCTCACATTGCGTCTGAAGGGTTTGCTCACCAACGGAAGGGCTTCCCAGGCTGACTGTGAGGGTTATCAGCTGAATTACATCATTTGTGCTGTGGTACTATGGACGATGCATCTCGCCTGAGTTACTTGTAGGCTGTATTGGGAACATGTGAAATCAGCTCTGAGTGCTGGAAGATGGATGACAGAAACTTAAAGACGACGGTATGTGGATTGTAGCAACTGAAAACTTTGCAGCCAGAATGGCAGATCAGAGCAGAATTAAGTTCTGCACCTGAAAAGCAAGATTTTATTCTTTGGATGAACCGTGCCAGAAAAAGTGCTTTCCTAGGTGAAGTGCTTTGCTCTGGATGTGAGGCTTCCTGCAGATGCAGGTGGCAGAACTAATCAAGAGTTAATTCAGGCAGCATCCCACATTGCTTTGGGCACCCACCACGCACTTAGGTTGGAGTGCTTCAGAGGAGAAAATAAAGAAGCTGCACAAGCAAAATGAGTTATTGCAGAAAAGGTCTTAGTCTTAATCTATGTGCTGCCTGCACTGTAAGGCTTGGCTGCTTTGGTGACCGTGCTATGCACTCCAGCTGCTGCTTTATTCATATTAAATTTGTATTTCATACAAGAATTCACTCCATATAGGAATTTAATACAAATAAATCCTTTTCATCCATACTACTACTTGAGTTTTCAGTCACACATTTATGTATTGTCTCTCCATTGTTAAGTGATGGTCTTTTTTTGGAACACCTTCACCTAAAAGCCACTAAAATCAGAAACCACACAATGCCTTACTTCCTGG
Organism: Lagopus leucura; assembly: GCF_019238085.1. Classification (NCBI taxonomy): domain Eukaryota; kingdom Metazoa; phylum Chordata; class Aves; order Galliformes; family Phasianidae; genus Lagopus; species Lagopus leucura. Next base: position 4,702,860 of record NW_024962334.1, on the reverse strand, counting down.
ACTAAATAAAACCTCTCATTTTTGTAATTAATCTTTCAACTGAATGTCGCACACCAGTTACATCTGGACATTGCATCTGTCCTCGCTCACCCTTCTGCAACAGTGTCTCACCGGTCCTGCAGAATGTCCAAAAGGACTTAGTGGAACATGTCTTTTGAAGGGAAATAGAATCCCTGCAGGAATTAATGGCCATTCCTGGTGCTCTTTAGCTGCAGACTGCCTATTAATATGCTGCAGCCACATGAGGTAGGTTGGATTCAACCTCCTGGACTGCCAAGAAGTGTTAAAGGAATAGGTGTTGTGCCTCGAGGCTGCATCGACAGAGGTCTGGCAGATGTGTCAGATGGGATGTTGCAACCTTCAGCTGTATACTTGGCAATCCAAAACTTGAAAACATGGTTCAAAAACTAGACAGTTGTTTCCAAAGCATGGGGTATTTGTTCAGTGTGTCTGCTGATTTTGTTCTAATGGTAATCTTCTGTGGCTGTAGACATTCCTCTCTGTTATAAAGAAAATAGAATCATAGAGTAGCTCTGGTTGGAAGGGACCTTAAACCTCATTGAGCTCCAACTCCCCCGCCATGGGTAGGGCTGCCAGCTTATAAATGGCCATAAACCAAGAAATGGCCCTTACTCATCCTTCCGTGATCCACCCACCTCCATGTGCCTGCCACCACTTTGGACCTGTCCAAAATTTGTCTTGAAGATGAGGTGGGAGCACTTGCACTACATACCCTGAAATGAGAAACTGGCCACGGTTTTAAGTTCCTGCCCTGGCATAAACTTTTTGTGTGAAAGTCACTTAAGGTTAAAGCCACGGAAATTTGAGGATGTTTTATTCATCTCTGAGCTGTCAGGGCAATCTCATGAAATGCTGCCTTCACCGCTTTTCCCTATTCCCTCCTGTTCTCATTGCCTTCTTGCTTCTGGGGATTTGCTGTAAGTCAAGTCACATAGTTTTGACAGGGAGGAGGGGAAACATAATGTCAGAAAACTGGAAAAGACTTTCTGTGTGTTTTTTTCTGTTGTCTGTAAACCTATACATATTCCATGCGAAAAGGAGTGGCTGAGCTGTCCTAGAAAATGTGTGGACACGTAAATTGGAGTACGAAGGGGAGGTTTTACACACCTGTGTGATTGATAAGTTGACAGGATACAGGCCTCCCCAGAAACATTTAAGGTGCTGGATAGAATTTCCTAATTGCTAACTATTCAAAAAATTCACAACAAATCTCTCCCAGAAACAGTAGCCAGGCTCAGTATTCTCTGAGATAATTTCTATTGCACAGTGAATTAATTTTGTCTGTCTATGTTTATTCTTTCTGCTGAGCTCCTTTTGATAGCAGATTTTATTGTGGACCACCTTTGTGGTCTCAGGCAAATCAATCTGAAATACTTGCAGTTCAAATTTTCCTTTGCAGTGTGTGGGTTTTTTTTTTTCATATTTTGGAAGTGCCTGACAGCTTCAAACAATTGGGAATTTCTTTTTGACCCTGATGAAGTAGCACTCCTCAAATACTATGAAGCTTGAGAGCACTTAAAATTAATTTTAGTTTAATTAGCGCTAAGTGTATTTTCTGTTCTTTTATTAAATTCACGTTTTATCGTATAAGCTAAACATTCATATTGCATTTATAAAGGTCTATTTAAAGCCTGAAGCTGCAGAGATAAGTGGACACACTTAGAGATGCACTCCTTGTTCAGAAATAATGTTCCTGGCTATTACTGCGTGGAGAGCACTGCAAGGCAAGCACAGCGACCCGTGTGCTGTGCAATATGAATCAAAGCCACCGTGAGACAGGTGTGGAAATGAAACCATAATGAGTGACTGAAATTAAAGCATTAAGCTGATTGCATGCTTGACAGCTTTCACCATGCACTTCCAATGGCAGGCTTACCTGATAATGATCAGAGGAATGAAGTACACAAGGAAAGCAACCACTGTCATGTAGGGGATCCAGTAGGAATCATCTGGCCACAGAGCCCAGCATTGCACTTCCCCATTGGAGAGCTGTCGTTTCCCAAAAATTATCAGAGTTGGTATTGAAAACAGGAAAGAGAGGCTCCAGGCCACTCCAATAAGAACTTTCGCCTGTCTTTCTGTTCAACAGATTCAAACAGACATTGTTAGCAGAGTGGGCAGTGGGATTGGCCCTTTGTAGCAGAACTGAGAGAGAGGTGGGGACGGTCTCTGAATAGTAAGTGCTGAGAAGACTGCAGAGGAGTGTGGGAATTTCATCTCTTTCTTGTCCCTCTTGCAAGGGACAACAGACCTGTCCTGCTGCACATTTGTACCTGGGCACAGCAACAAATCAGCTGGTATGGGAACAGATGGAAAAGAAGGAGCCCTTGTGCTTCAGATAGCAGATAGCTTCAGATAGACCAGGAAGGGTTACGTAAAACATAAATGGGTGGGAGGTGCTGAAAAGGAGAAATGACCTCCATAGATGTTCAACATTTTGCTGCATTTTGTAGTGAGAAGACTTACAAAAGACTTAGGAAAAACTCATCAGCTCAGTGTTGAGTCAGAACTGCACATTCATCTGCCTTTAGCCCCATCTGCACTCCTCAGCATCCCACACAGACCTCTGTGCTCCCAGAACGCTCAGACATCTTTGCCAATTCCCAGTGATGCAGTGGGGACCAACCTCATCTCCAGCTGATGGGCACATGCTCATTGATGCTGAGGGTGAGCATCACTGAGGGTGAGGAAATCCTATGGTTGTGCTCAAAGTGCTGAGCAGTTTTAATTGCTGCAGCAACCAGCAGCTAGGAGATTCTGCCAGGCTGCCTGGTGAAGAATGGCAGTTCAAGGATCAAGAATAGGAGTTCAAGCAAATTTGTGTTACTGCTTACACCTGGCTTATGGCCTCCTCGACAGATAGGGAGAGATGGTAGATAACCAAATGACGCCATGTGGCACCTATGGGATGCTATAAAAATCAACTGGTTGGAGCAAACAGCCCTGAAGCTTTAGTTTTCATAAATATATGTCTTTTGACTAAAATCCATGTAGCTCTTGCTAAAAAGTGTGAGGAGGAGCAGCTGATCTGTGTTATACAAGTGATCCTCAGCAGTAGTTATGCCTTCTGAGTCAGATTGCTAGAGGAGCAGATGAGGACAGATTTTTTAGAGATCTGAGAAGGTTCAGCGTTGAAACTATTTACTGTCCAGCCTGCCTACAAAATACCTGCAGTGGCAGTGAAATAGAAAATCACTTTAAATTATGAATATGAAAAAGTATGACTTTCTTCCTTGAAGCTCAAAGAGCAATATGAAAGCATGTGGGAGAAGCATTTTAAAAGTAATTTTATGCTTTATAAAACATCAGTTGCAAATATTCATTTATCCTGCTCATCTTTAAATGCTGCCCACATTCAGCAAAATATAGTCCTTCTAATCTTGGGTTTAGGAGAGCTCTGATGACAACCACATAAGTGAGAGGGTTAGATTAAGTCTATAAATATTGCACTAGAAGAGGAAAACCATGAGGTTTCACAAAGCATAACAGAATAAACTTAGCAAAAGGAATATTAAGAGTTTCACAAAATATTTCCTGACAGAAAGGGTTTTAGATTGTGAGCAAGCTACATGAACAGCATGCACACAAGCCTCGATGGGACCCACAAGTCTATTTCTAAGGTGGAAAGGTCACTATTAGATAACATACCTTACTTTTCATGCACCCTTAATTTGACAAGAAGTAGGCAGCTTGGGTTTGGCAATAGAGTTGTTTTATTTTTGTGTTTTATAAAATATTAACTGAAATGTTCACTGATTTTGGTTTTTAAATGTTCCGTGTGTTCGATAAAACATGGCCTTGCTAGTCTTAAAAGCTTTGCAGAGCAATGGTAGCATCTGGGTAGATTTTTATCTTACTGGATTAATGTTAATTGGCTGCCTCATAAGCAGTGTATTTATTCATTGTAAATGCTCTCAATGATGGCAAATGATATAACTAGACCATATATGTTATAAATGGAATCAAATAAGTAACATGTTTCGAATACTCTGTATAACAATCTGTATAATATTCTATCTGCCCTGTGTTTTCCTTTCAAAATTGTATTGAGCTTTAAATTGGGAGTTTTCCATACTAGAATGTTCAAAACCAGCACCCAGCATTAGCAGGAATCTGCCATCAGCTCTGGTTATTGGCTCTCATAACTGTCCTTTTCACAGAATCACAGAATAGCCTGGGTTGGAGGGGACCTTATAGCTCACCCAGTTCCAACTCCTAGCCATAGGCAAGGCTGCCACCCACCAGCTCAGGCTGCCCAGGGCTCCATTCAACCTGGCCTTTAATGCCCCCAGAGATGGGGCACCACAGCTTTTCAGGGCAGACTGTGCCAGTGCTTCACTACCCTCTGTGTAAAGAATTTCTTCCTGACATCTAACCTAGACTTCCCCTCTTTTAGTTCACAACTGTTCAGCCTTGCCTATCTCTAGCAGACCATGTAAAAAGTCAGCCCCTCTCCTTTTTATAAGCTCCCCTCAAGGTGCTGGAATGCTACAGTGGGGTTTCCCAGGGGCCTTCTCCAGGCTGAACAAGCCCAGCTCCTTCTGCCCATCTTCCTAGGAGAAGAAAAGAGGGAAACAATCAATTCCCTTGCCCTGTTGGCCACTCTGGATGCAGTCTCAGCCTCTTTTGTTTCTCTTCCTTCATCCACACTGTGACAACAGCTTTGTGTACCTTTGCCTGGCCCCAGCCACATCTGGTGGGGAGGCACCTCCCTGCTACTGTGAATGGCGGTGCTGTGCAATCCTTCCTCCAAAAAAGTGCCTTTTAAATCTGGAGAGAACCATTCCAGGATCTCAGTGATCTAATGGACCTCAGTGTTTGCACCCCAAAACAGCAAAAGGGACAGTTTCCATCTGTTCTCATTTTGTCTTTTATTTAAGCAGTTCTGTTGACTGCTGCTGGTCAGTTTGCGCAGTGGTCATACGTATCTTCTCAAAATGGTGAAATATTTATGTAATGCGTTCTGTTGTAACTTCTCAGTTTCTCTTTGAGCTTACAGTCTTCATATTTTTTAATGATTTGGTTGGTTGGTGCCTCATAGAGCAGAAGTGCTGGCATTAAAAAGTATATATAGCATATAAAGTTCTTCTCCATCTTGCAATTTCTGTGGTCAATTAGGTATTTGCAAAGTGAGTATGAAATATTTAACTGTCCAAGTCTATCTTCTTAGAAGCCTTTAAGAAAGCAGCTTCCTTCAAATGTTTTTTTTTCAACATAACTCGTGTTTAGGAATTAAACATATAATTAAAAAAATAAAGTACAAATTGACATTTTCTAAAGAAAATGTTTGACCTTATTTTTTTTTTCCAAAATAATATTTTCAAGGAATGTAATGTTTGAAACTCGAGACTCACCAGGGGAGATTTAGGCTGGATGTTGGGAAATACTGCTTTTCTGAAAGAGTGGTCAGGCAGTGGAATGGGCTGCCTAGGGAGGTGGTGGAGTCACCGACCCTGGGGGTGTTCAAGGAAAGGCTGGATGTTGTGTTGAGGGACGTGGTGTAGTGAGAAATACTGGTGATGGGTGGATGGTTGGACTGGGTGATCCTGTGGGTCTTTTTCAACCTTGGTGATTCTGGTAAATGACTTGTGTGTTTCTTGACTTGGTTTTGGGGGATGAGCATTTCATTCTGAAAAGAAACAATACGTGCTACTTGCCACTGATTCTCTCAGGGCTGTTTTGACAGTATCTGGGTCATCACCAGTGACAAAGTTTTGTAAATCATTTTGTTCTTCTACAAGACTCCTGAGAGCTGCACACAGGAAAGCTCTGCCAGGGACAGCTAAGTGCAAAAGGTTAATGTATGCATGTATGTATTCCAGGAAGTTTTAGTGATGAACATGCCTTCTTAGGCATTCTTATGAATTTACCACTGCCTCCTTTTTCCCACTTGAACATACACAGCTGGTTGTACGATTCTGGCTCCACGAAAGACATCTCTCCATGGTACCAGCCCTGCTGGAAGCAGGTGCTCATCAGGGTGCTCATCATGATGAGCATGCCACATCTTAGAAAAGCATCCTGAACCACTTGGGCTTCAGTAAATGTGATGAGAGGAAACAGATGTACTCCTTCAGCCATCCTAGACCAGTTATCCCTGTGTTATACAATTAACTGCAGCTCAGCCTCTGGCCATCCTGTGTCGAGTGGTGGAGGAATGATATGCTTCTGCACTCTGTAGGACAGATGAGGGGTAACATGCATTGTGGTGGAGAAGGATGAGTACTGAGATCTCTTAGGACTGAGATATTCTGCACCCCAACAAGTGTAGGAAGTGTTTAAAGGAGCCTGCATCAGATAAAAGAAAGCACTCTTCCTGTGAGAGTAAAAAAAATATTGCATACAATTTGTTCCTTAAACTAGCAAATTTTCCATAGCAACAAAAAAAGAAAAGCACTTATAGAGGTTTTTGTTGTTGTTGTTTTTGCTAAGCTCAGGAGGTACTGTAAGCAAGAAATGTCATCGGGCCTGCTTGGCTCAAGGTGATTTGGGAACCCCAGGCTGGTGGGAGCTGCAGCATGCACTGCACACCCAAAAGCCTGCTCATAAAAGTTTGATAGCAATCCTCCCACTCTGCAAAAGCCAGCCTGCGTGCTGGGGCTGAACTTCACATAAGCATTTGAAGCTTTCGGGCTTTAACATCTGCCAAGGGTGCAACACTGCCTGGGTTGTGATGGATTCACAGCTTTCTGAGTCCAAAGAGGACCACTATTCTGATCCCCTAAATAGAGCAGGCTGTCAATAGTTATCATTTGTCCAAAGTAAGAATGATATTTCTCCCTGACTGAAGTGCATTTTTCAGCTGCCATCTCTTTTGTAACTGATCCCCTTCCCCCCTGCTGCTATTGCTATTTATTCCCCCTGTGCAACATACATAACTTCAGACTTTAAGCTGCGTAGGAAAGAAATCGTGTTCTTTAAATTGTGTCGCTAAGCATACAAGGTGTATTTGAGTGCTGCAAAAATGACAAATCGAAGAAATTTTAAGATAGAATCAATGTCCAAACTTAGTTGCTATAATTTTTGAAGTTCACATCAAACTGTCATATCAATTCTCAATACTGCACTCTATCCAAATTATTTTTTCATGTGAATATACAGGTAATAAAGCCGTTGCTGCTCCTAGATTCAGTATAGCTGTAAGGGATACCTTTTGCTCATAATAATTTTCTCAAAATGCTGGAAGATAATGAAAACCTCCGTGCTTTTAAAATGTCATTTCATTCCTCGCAAACACAATGCTTATAAAAACTGCTGAGGGCTAAGTGCAGTTTAATAAATCTGGAAATCACAGCTCCTTTGCCATTCAGAGAATGGTAACAAAATCCAGCAGGAATTAATAATTCACAGAACAGGATGAATAATTTTGAAACTTTTAGCAAAATGAAGCTAGCCAATACTATCCATGGCAGTAGCAAGGTATGCAAATGCTCCTACCTCCTTGCATGAACTTCATGGGGTAAACTATGGCATGATACCGGTCTATGCTCAGTGACACGAGGACATAAGTCGAAGCATAGAGGAGGACCACCTAGAGCAGAAGATACAGAAGGAAGTAGTTGAGGCATGTTTGCTGTAGAAATCAGTGCCAGATAAAACACTGCTCTAGGAATATATGAAAACTTATACTACTTTAAAAAAAAAAAAAGACTTACAGTTTAGATCTATATTTTCACCCAGACCTTTTTCCTTTTCCAGGTCTGCAAAAGGTAAAGGACTTAATATGTTTGAAATAAAACGTGTTTAAACGTTAAGTGACTACTGGCAGCATTTAGCAGTCCTGGTGGAAGCAAAGCATCTGTGCAGCATTTTGTTAGGGTGAGTTCAGGCATGCAGGAGAGCACGTGGTCCTGTACCTGTAAGTAGCGGACGACTCTGCAGACGATGTCAGGGGCCATGAAATCTCCTGTGTAGCGCCAGATGATATCAGTCATTATGTTTATGAGTCCCGTGAATGAATCTGCAAAGGAAAGCCACCGAAACTACATGAGAAGAAGTGCAGTTATGCTGCAGAGGCAGGCAGGGAGGGCCCTTGGGATGTACAACTCCCATCACCTGCAGGGGCAGCCCCTGTTGCTGGTAGCATAGGATGCTGAAGGAAAAGTCTCAGAGAGTGCTGGATAGCTGGACTTCTTTGATCTTGTTCATTTGGAGAGACAAGGTGAGATGAATGCACACTTAATATACACCTGTGTACACCCTCATGCCTCCCCTTAGAGAGATGAGATCTGCTTCTTCAGCATGCCTGCAGCTTCTCCTCCAACTCCTTGCCTCCTGTTAAGGCCCCCAGCTTTCCCACCAGGAATGGATAAATTATAATCCTGGAGAAGAAGTAGGTGAGCGCCCAGGTGCATCTGCTCCAAAAACTGAGATATCTAATGTCTGGTTTTCACTGCCTTTTGTTTCACTGCAAAAAGAAATGCACATCCCTTGAAAGCACCTGGGGTGAAATCCAGATGCTGCTGAAGTTAGCAGGAATTTTGTCAGGATTTTATTCACATGCTTAGTTATTTAATAAGCAAACACACCCTGTCAGCTTGAAGTTAACCTACTTATGCCTGGTCAGTCCTGTACACCAAAGTGAACAGACCTCAGGCCATCTTTTATTCTTTGAGGAGATCGGAGAAGATATTTCATCTCCATTCTGCTACATACTGAACAAATGAGCACTCACAGCAATGCGAGTTGTAGAAGGAGACTGCCAAAGCTGTTATTGCTCCTGTGCATGTGGGCAATATTAATTCATGTACCTAAAATCAAAATATTAAGAAAGCTCTTCCCCATAGATTAGGAGAGTTATTTTGATGTCCATCAGTGTAGTGTTTTGCTGTTGAGATTAGCAGAGCACATTGCTCTTCTTGTACAGGTTACCACAAGGGAATGGAGCAGGCTGGGAAAGTATTTTGTGCAATTTCTGAGGACAAAAAGCAAAAAAACTTCAATTAGAAAAAAAAAAAAGTAGAGCAGTGAGATAAAATGCTTCATTCTGATGCCACCACTTTGCACGTTTTAAATGTGTCTGTGATTAAGGCATTATAAATCCCGTATCAGAAAGTGTTGGTTTGAAAATGTGTGCTTTTGGAAAAAAGACATTTGAACAATTGGAAAACTATTTTTTTTTTTTTTTTTTGTCAAGTAATAAATGATTGTGACCAGTGCTTTCATGCAAATAACTGTCATTTTGGCAGCAGTTGTTTATTTCACTCTCTTTCACATTACAGACACTCCAGGTACTTCCAGATGGAATTTGATGCTTTGGAAGCATCAACCAGTTTTGTTTCATTAGAAAAATAGGCTTGGTTTTTTTCTGTATCACTAATCCTTTATCTCCTTTTTTCATCAAGGTTCAGTTCAAAATGAAATTAGAACAGCAATATTATTCCTGCTACAAGTACACCCAATGCTTCCCTACTTACATCTTTATCTCATGGCCATTATTTCAATTATTTCAATATCTTTCAATTATTGCCAGTTTGCACTTTTCTCTCACAGTATTTCCCAACACAATTTTCTCTCTATTCTCTCTTCCTCTGCCTCAAAAATGTCCTTCTAAGCAGCATTTCTGTGTTTTCTATTTTCACAACCACTCAAGGCAACAGAAAATCCTGGTTTGAAGCCATATATTAAATTTTGCTTGTTGATTAGACTAATGGGGGCAAAGGATGATTTTAATTCTCTGATGAGTATTACTGGCTTTAGGACTTCATTGAACAGACTGTAGGTGCCTGTAATTAAGGTGGTTTTTGAAGAAACCATAGAGTTTAAGTGCTTTAAAGTGAAATGTGTCTTGCAGTGGCTCAAACCCAGCTCTTTCCCTTTCCTTACTCCTGAATTATTGATTCATATTCTCTCTCTCCAGTAATGAAATATTCATTGATTCAAAGTAATACACATCAATAGAGCTTCAGCTCGGGGTATCTTCCAGCTTTTGACAATCTTAGCATCCTCCAAGCAGGCAGTAAGTGGGGGCTCACGATCCCTGGGGAAGAGGAGGATGCACAGTCTGCTCTTCCACCCACCCATCTCAGCGCACTCCAAGGAGAAGGGAGGCAGAAAGTAATGCCATCTTCTCATCTTCCTCTTCACACCAGCATTTTGTCATCCCTTCCTGATACCCTTGGGAAATTCCTTGGACATATGTGAAGGGTCAGTCATATCTGGGATGCTGGCTGTGCATTCAAAACCTCCCTTCCAGCCTGTGCCCATCTCAGTATTTTTGGTTTGTGTTCCAAATGCATTTTAAAACTGCAGTAGGTCTCCATTTCTCTGACTCATGCCACGAAGCCAAGTGAATGAGCCTTCACTTCAAATGATGCTCATCCCAGAACTGTTCTCCACTTCATGTGCCTTGCAGCTGTCAGCCAGTGCTGAGACACCATGGGGGCAGCCACTCATCTAATGCAACCCCCTCGAATGCATGGTGTGAATGCCAGCTCCATATCCCTCACTCTTCACTCCACTCTGCTCCAGCTGCACTACAACACCTGCCAGGATAGCTGTAGCTTTAGGTACTTTCAGTCAGCTCAAAGCTCTCCTTCCCTTTAAAGCCCTTCTGTTTTTGGGTGAGTGCAGAGGCTTTTTTATACAAGTTTTAAACTTTGCAGCTGCATTGTGCTGGCAGCTGGAACCCTTGCTCCTGTCTGGTGGTGTAAATTTGGGTTTCTGAGTTTCTGGAAGCACTGGACAGGTACTCAGCAGAGTGTGTCCCCAGGCACAGCACAGCTCCGTGTGCCAAAGCAGATAAAGACAAATTAGATTTCTCAATTCCCTTTCATTATGGAAACACTCCTCCACACAACAATGTCATGTCCATTGCACTATCATGTACCAGCCAGTTTTTTCCCTCATCTTTTGCACACCGCACAGTTTCAGTGCCACACACATGAGACATGTGAGTGGAATATATCGTTGATATCTCTTATGATAAAAGTTGGTATTGAGGATCAGCTCAGCTGATGCATTACCCTAAACCCCAGCATCCTGATTAATGCTAGTGTCTTCAGTTCTCCCCACTGAGCTGGGGGCTTGCATGTTAGGTAACAGTGTTCTTTCACCGATGTTTTGTTTCCAGGCCAAATGACACCACCTGCTTTCCTGAAAACAGCACTTATCAACCTTTGTTCATAACTACATGCTAGCTTGTCATTGCCATTGATTTTTTAATACTTTTTTAACCAGGATGTATTCTATGTGCTGCATTTCTTCGCCTGAATTGCTAGGCAACTGTGCGACTACAGGTTCATTTAATTCTTCAGAAAGAATAGTGGAAAAATCAATTAATTACTTACATTCATTTCTGACAGAAAATTAAAAAAATAAATGCAATCATGTGATAGCATGATCCAAAAGCGCGCTCAAAAACGATACAAAATAGTGATTCTTGGTTAAGGAGAAGACAGAAACATTAATATGATAGGAGCAGTGACAGTTTGCTTTTGAGAGGAGGTAGAGTTTCTAAAAATGCAATTTAAAAGAAGAAATCCACGAGACTTCAATAATAAGAAAAAGTAGAGGGAAGTAGGGAGCAAAGGTGGATTTGCCTGGGGTGCATGGGGAGAAAAAACAACTGATGGAGTCTGCATGAGCCAGGCAGCTCCGCAGCCCCTCTGCTCCCTTCTCATCCCCATCACAGCAACAACAGGTCTTCCAGGGCACAGCAAGTTCCTGGCCTTATGAATCCGCCACTGTTTCAAAATCACACATGCAGCTTTTTTAAACCAGCAGTTATTGAAAAGAGTGAGAAAAGGACTGAGAAGCAGCCTGTTCTGTAAGGAGTCTGAACCACACAGAGTATAGCACTGCAACATCTGGGTAATTTGGCAGGTGCTGAAAGCAGCTGTGAAAATCCTAAAAAAAACCCAGTACTTACCAAGTCTCCACTGTGCTCATTAAAATCCCTTTGGACTTTTTGGGGTATAAATGAGTGCAAGACCTTGACTCGTTTTGTTTGAGTACAGGATCCACTTGGTTCCAGGAGTGATTGCATGAGCTGGTGTGGTAGACACTGCCTCACAGGCCTGAGGGCTGGAAAAATGGGAAAAAGACAGCATTGCCCTTGGAGGGACAAATGTGAATGTGCAGCAACTGCTGCAAGTGAGAAAAATGTTCATGGCAAAAAAAACTCCACTGAGATTGAAGTCCATTATGGAAAACAAATGGAGGTAATTAGTGATCTAGCATGGGAATACGGACATGTTACAACTGTCCCAGTTAATCTTTTTATAGAAATTCATTGACTTGATGGCATTGCCCAAGGGATGTATCTTGTGCAGGCTTCAGGATATTTCTTTCATTATGACCAATGAGGTTAAAACAAAATTCTGTGCTAGCGATGCTGTGAAAAAAGCCCTCCATCATTTGATTATTAGTGCTGACACTGATGTTCCCTTAAGTCATTTCCCCTAAAGATGCTGAAGGTTTTTCCTGTTGGAAGCAAGGAGCAGATTGCTGATAAGATGCCATGGGTTAAAAAGCTCCACATGTCATCTCATCCCCAGGTTGGTCTTTTTTCCCTCGATGAGAGCAGCCCTATTAAGCTGGACGTAGTGATCCATGACTCTCAGACAAAGCTGGTAGCTGGGGCCTCTTACTGAAATGCCTCTGTTCACGTAATTTACTGAGCATTCTCATTGTTAAGTGGGATGCCTCGTCTTGTTTTGTTGACTGCACCAGACTTTGTAAGGCAAGTTCTTCCTCAGGGCTGAGCACCAGCTCGTGTTTCGGGGACATCACCAGGTGTTCCCATCAGCTGGCTGTGTGCAAAGAGCACCAGAAGCAGCACATCAAAGACAAGACACCAGTTACGTACCTAAAAATGCCATTTAAAGTGCCAACATTGTAGCTCTCAGAACAGTGTAGTGCCAAAGATGAGGGTGCTCCTTCTCCCAGTGTTGTGGCTGCTCACAGCCCCTCTCAGCCCTGCAGATCATCTGGGTGCAGGGCTGGAGTTGTGGTTGGGCAGCACTTTGAGCAGGCAATCAGCTGCAGCTCTGCAACGTGCACTGCTGACACGCTGTGCTCTGCAGCTGTGTGTTTTCTGCTTAAGGCCTGGAGCAGAACGCAAAATGTAAGAGATGAAACAAATCCCACTTGAAAACCTTTGAGAGGGAACCTGTTCAGTTCTCCTGTTACGGCTATACAGACTTTTTTAAGTGACAGAAGTGACGTTTTTCCTTTTCTTTTTCCCCCTCTTTCTTCTTCTGGTTCATAGGAAGAGAGAAGTCTTGTTACAGTGGGTGAGCATTTTATATATTTATTGAATTTCTTACATTTCTGTGCTCAGGTCCCCACCCCTGAGATGAATCAGGCAAGATGCTAACAGAATGGTCTGAGTGAGGCTCCAGCCTCACCTCAGAGCTCTCTAGCTTAAATAATGAAGGGCTGAGACAACCTCATGCCACACAGCATCAACCTCTAAAGATGTAGCACTTACCAGGGAGCAAGAGATCAGATGCTTGACAGTTCAAATGCAATGTGTTGCAGCTGCAAGGGGTATTAGGCCTTTGAGTAACCTGCCTTTGTTAATAAATCTCTTCCTAAGCACTCTTGGCGCCGGGCCCCCCCCCACTACCCCATACTCACAGAGAGCTGGACTAAAGGCTGCAAGGGGATTGTGTGGAGTAGGGCACCTGCTAGAACACTGGAGAGCATACAGGAAGAACTTAGTTTATAGAATTGTTCATCCACATCAGCAGTGGTCTCAGGCTCCCATAAAACCCTGTTCCTCCCACAAGGGTGAGGAGCTGAATGGAGAACTGAGTGGAGGACGAATGCTGTGGAGAGATGAGTTGATGGCAGTTCTGGTTGTCCCCACTTCCCTTGTTTTACTTGCATGCAGAAGAGAGTGGCCTATGAGGTTATGCATTTTTTTGTTCAGTGGGAAGTTTCTGCTCCAAGGAGAAATCTTCTCTGGAATGTAGCTCCACTCAGGGATTTGAACAGTAGACAACATTTCAGCAGCAACAGATAAAGGCAAACACTGCATACACCATCCATAAGTTGTGTTGGATGCTTTGGAGGTGGCTGCGGGTTTTGAAATAGGAATCAAGCAAATCTAGGTATATGAACCTAAGTCCTATGCTTGCCTAAATATCTACATCAAAACTAAGAAAGAACAATAATCACTATTTGGCTGCTGGGAAAGTATATCTCAAATGCAACTCATTAATTAACTCCCCTTCTCTCCTTCAGGCAAAGCAGAACAGGTAGGAAGAATGAAAGCAGTACGAAGGAAAATTCTAGCACATAGGAAATTGGCCTCATTTAGTGTAAATGCAGCTTCTATAGATCAACAGAGACATGCCTCCTCAAAGGACAAAGAAATTACACAGTTTGTAATTCATTGCTTCTTGATTTATATAAAGTGATGCCTATGTCTCTAATATTTTTCAGGAGAAATATACTTTGTAGGATATCAACTACTAACAAATCCACTTTAATTCTGTCCTTCCCCAGTGTTTTCTCCATAGATCCTTTCGTTATTTCCTCTGGGTCCTTCTTATTGATCCTTTTTGGCAGCACTTTATCTCAAGCATTTTAAGGTCTGCTTATCCTTATATTGGTCACAACAGCAGCTGCATGAATTTTCTCATATAAAAATTGTGCACTATCCATGTAAGAATTCTATATAGTAATTCAGACATTCTGGTCATTATTACTGTCACTGAGCACCAGCATTTATAATCCTTTCCTATTGTTTCAGATATTGTTGATGTAGCTACTTTAAGTTGATAGGTAAGAGTACAGTCTTTATTTCTTCCTCACTTCAAACTGTAAAGCAGATTGCCATGGTGTTCAAGCCATGATATTGCAAGCTGCAGCTCAATGTTTGTCTAACTGTAGGCTGGCAATTACACAGCAGTAGGACAGCATCCATTCTCATTTTCATACCTGCTTGGTCTCCCTTGGTATTTGCAGATAACACAAATAAAATATACTGCTAAGATTCCCTGGAGGAATGCCTTGTAAAATCGTCACGTGGGAAATACAATACATGAAAATACATGCTGAACTTCTTTCCATGAAGTACACTGCAATGCCAAAATGCACTGAATATTATTTAGCATCTGGATTTCGCCTAAAACTGCCATAACCGATTTCTGAGCTTTTGATCTTATCAGATCATCTAGGTCTCCATCATAGCCCATTATAGCATCCATAACAAGTTGTCCCTTCGGTTGGAAGGGACCTTAAAGCCCATCCAGTTCAAACACCACTGTACAAGATGCAGCTGCCCGGGGCCCCATCCAACCTGGCCTTGAATGCCTCCAGGGATGGAGCACCCAAAGCTTCTCTGGGTAGTCTGTCCCAGTGCATCACCCTTCAAGTAAAAACTCTTCTCCTACCATCTGACCTGTAGTACTGCAGATGGGATCTCATGAACATACACACACAGTCATGTTCATATCCTTCATGCAAAATCCAAAGTCCTTTAAAACCTTTGCAAACATTTGATACACAGCTATGCAATGAATTTGAAGGAAGTAACTGCAGAAAAAAAAAAAAAAAACTTTAGCACTCGTGATAGAGAGTAGCATGAATCAGAGGTAAGGAAGCATGGAACATGAAAATGCTGGGTGCTTTGTGTGCAGCAAGATGGAGAAAAGTCTGTCTAAAGACAAATTCAGAGTAATAAATGTCACTGCTTTAATATGCAAGAGGGGAACAGTAAAAATCCCTGCTTTCTTAATGTAGCTTTATGCTCTACGTGCTTTTTAGTGCATGCAAAGGTTCTTTCCATTATAGTTTTTCTAGATTGCAGTTAGAAACGCTGCTGTAGAGATGTTGGACTAAAAGGTGTTAATAATATATTTGTACGTCTAATGGCAAAAGTTGAAAGTCATGTCTGTTAACAAGAGCTAATGAGAACCTAAATGATGATTCTTAGGAAAGCATACTCATTAGAGCCACACTGCTGGCAGCACCATGAAATGCAGCCTGTGCTCTGCAGTCATCTCTCCTAATGTCTGCTGCTGGCATATAGAGAGGCCAGGTAGAAAAATCTGCACACATATCTTCCTTTAGGAACAGAAGCCAAACCTTCATGTAGAGTAACTGCAAAATTAGCATCCCCTCTGTCAGGTGACAATCCTGCTTGTTATTTCTGCGGGGAGTCAAACAGGAATCTGTATAATTTAGAGGCAACCTTTCCCAGGCAATTCAGAAAAAAATCCACTTTCTTCCTTAATGCTGAAACACGGGACCCAAAGGATTACACACCTTGGCTGCGAGCACCTTTCATTACAAACAAAAACAAATGCAGCACATCTGTCACTAGGATTTGAATGTCTAAAACAGGCTGAAGGTAGGAAAACCATAATCAGTCCTTCAGGTCCACAGAACAATTTTGGAGCTGTCAAAACCAGAATTAAGTCTTCCGATAAACCAACAGAAATTGACACAGTGAAAGCAGATTGCTGCCAATGTAAAAAACACATCGTTCAGCCTGCTGGCAGCTGAGTGTATCTATAAGGCATACTCAGAACTGCCAATGGGACCTTTGAAAGACTGTGAAAGTATCAGCCATCCTAATGCCTGGTTTTGCTCTGGAGACCCAAAGAAAAGCCCAAGCCCACCTCTTGCCCTTCATGTTTCCACACTGCGTGCACTGCATGTGGCAGGAATATAAAAACAGCCCTTCTCCTTGTACTCTGCCTTGTCCAAAAGCTGGGCTGTTTTGAAGAATGTAATTTGTGAAAAGATGCAGTAAACAGGACCAACATTTTGTTATAGAGAATTACTGATGCTACTGGTCCCTTTTCCCAAACTTGTAACTAACTGAATGCTTCTGACACACATTCAGAAATAAGCTGAAACAGAATCAGTTTCCCACCAGCATCGAGATCCTTTGGATGAGATGTGATTTGTTGTTTGAGGGCTAGGCCCACCAGCAGCAGGTGAATTCACAGTCTCAGCCCAAAGTGACCCCCTAGCATCCTACAAGCATACAGGTAACAGTGTTTTCCAAATGGGCTGCTTCTCTTCCTGGCCAAAGTGTGATAGAGATGAATATCCAGAAAGTTGGGCTCTCCCTGCAGGTCGTTCAATGAGACCGACGAGCACAGAGAGTGTAAACCAGCAACACAATTAAAAAGCAAAATCGGTTTACTTGTGCCTTTTCCACATCTTCCTAGTGCCATCCTGGAAAAGCTCCACTGAAATCTGAATGATTTCTGAAGTAGTGAATATAATTTGAACTTTCATATTTAGCTACAATTCACACAAGAAATGTAACAGTGGGAAAAGCTCGGTGCAGATCACAGTGGCTTTCCGTGGAGCAAAGACTGGTCAACCAAGGAGAGATGTGAACATTTTTAGGTACCTACTAAGAATGAAAAGACATAACATAAGCAGCAGACCGTATCAATTCAGCAAGGCAGTGAATGTACAAAGCCACTATCTTTTTGAAAAACTTTTCTGCAAAGTATAAAAAGTGTTGTGGATGCATCATCTGCTGAAAGTGACATTAACCTGACAAAGTGCTTATTTGAAAATGCAACAGTGTATTAATGAGGTGAGTGTTTAAGGATTTGGAAATATGATTGAAAATACACAATGCTATCTTGCAAGAGCAGGCAGTCCATTTGTTTGTGACATTTCAGGATGATCAAGTCAGTCCTGAGCAAGAGCGAAATAATTTGTTTTTAACGTTGCTCGCACTTAATGAGGCCCAATAAAAGAACTCATAAACGTTTCCTTTTGCAGATCCTTTCACATTTACAGCGACATTATAAACCAAATAAGAGTTATTTATTAGCATACCTTCATGGGTAGTGATTAGTATTATTTATTAGTATACCTAAGTATTAGGTATTATATTAGGTATACTATTAGTAGTATTTATTAGTATACCTTCATGGGGTCTTGTTTTGGAAGCACTGCTCTGAGGCGAGGCTTTTTTTGTTTTATTTGTGTTTTGATGGATCCCGTTGAATTGATTTTTTCCAGTCTATTTGTATTAGCTGTGCAAATTGTTCACAGAAATGCAATTGTGTATTGTAATTTCACTTTGATCACAGTCATTTTCTCCCTTGCATTATCCAAGCAGCCTTCTAAGAAATGCAGCAGTACTGGTATGCAGCGGTGGATATTGAACTGCTTGCAAATCACTCAGGCAGCTCATAAAAACATTATTAAAAGGCAAATGCCCTTTGTGCTCCTAAACTACGCACACTGAGGTGCTCTAATGCATCTCACGCACTGCAATGTATTGAGACGTGCTCTGCTGGAGTCAGCATCACTGCTTTCCAGCTGACCACTCATCTCCACCTGTCAGTCACAGCTCGATCTGATTCTCACTGCAGTTCACAGTCAGATGTCTGAGCATGGTTTGCTGGGGACTTTGGTGCTAGGCAGGTGGCACATAGAGTCTCACCCAACAGCTGGGCACATCACTTTCATTTCTGGATGTGTTGAAGAGCCATTCTCCCACCTCCCACGGTTAGTTTGTTCAGCAGTGTCCACAAACACAGTGTTCAAACCTTGTGTGAGCTTAAACCTTTACCTGAAGTACTGGGAGTAGATCTGAGGACTCATATTCTCCCCAGACCAGACGCTGTGCGGGTGGCCTGTAGCTTTCCCCACGTAAAGGAGAGCAGCAATAATTTATTGCCATAGCTTGTTGTCTGAATGAGCTTTGCCAGACATCATAGCATGCTTAAGACTTTCCACCTGCCATGGGTTCAGTACAGTTGTTTCCTTTTTCGTGCTTGTAGGGAGTGAGGAAGCTTCTCCTTGTATGAAGGACTTCATATTTCTTTCCCTAAAGAACCTGCCTGCTGGTGCTTCTTCAGAATATGAAATTTACATCATTTTCCAGGCTGATGTCCAAGAGGGCTGTCAATACCTATGTGAAAGAGCTGAGCTCATTTCTTAAACCACACAGCTTTCCAAAGCAAGCAGCTTTTTATCTGGAAGGTCACAGCACTGAATGAAAGGATGCTGGAAATTTCAGTAACAACCCTTATTCCCTTCTTTTTTCTATCTTGCCTACCTTTTCAAAGCTAAGAAAAAGTTTTATACTGTCTATAAGGTGCAGGTTTTGTAGCCTAAGAAGTTTGCATTTGTAAAGGTTGCAGAAGACATCCTAGTTTAGGCTGGATATCAGGAAAAACTTCTTTACACAAAGGGTTGTTAAGCACTGGAATAGGCTCCCAGGGAGGTGTTTGAGTCACCATTCCTTAATGTGTTTACAAACCATTTGCGGTGCTCAGGGGCACGACTTAGCAGTGGGTTGTTAGAGGTAGGGTAGAATGGTTAGGCTGTGGCTGGACTCGATGATCTTTTCCAATCTGAACAATTCTATGATTCTTTGATTCAGAATATGGTGAAGATCTAAGACTATAAGGACTAATCTAGCTAGTATCAAATTGTCAACATTTTTTTTTTTTTTTGATTTAGCCTCAAGAGCTTCATCCCAAATAATAATTTCTATATTTACATATGATTTCCCCTTACTGGCAAATTTTTTTTTCTTTTTCTTTTGGTCTTTTAGTGGAAAACACTTCCCCTTTTGTAATGAGTAAATTTTACCTGCCTTTAGATATGGTATGCACTTGCAGTAAACTAGTCCCTGAGAGCAATACGTGTTTGTAATACTACTGCTGACAGAAAATCCATATTTGAAGTAGCATGCTCTTATACTGCACCTTAGACACAGTGCAGAACACTTTCATGTTGGTTACTGTCAACCACCCATGTATTCCAAGGCCTCAGAAGATGACTGGGGACACTGTCCCCCCCACTCCACATCCAGATCCTTGGTACATAATGTGCTACGTGCCCACACTACTCAAAACTTTTGTTCTAACAAGTGTTCACTGCAGAATAGATATTAAAAACAAACAAACAAACAAACAAAAAAAGCACTTTGGGAAATACCTGAGTGTAAAAGATGCCACTTTTTAATCAGAAATTTTTTGTTAATTTAGTGCCTTGAAAGAACATGGGTATTAGGGAGTTACTTGATGAAAACCTTGTGTGTGGTGAGTGGATGCTATTCCAGTTAACTTGACAATGGTGCAGCACTTACCACTGTTTCGTTCATTTTAGAAACTTTTGTGTTTGAGGGGTATGCTTGTGTAGCATAATATTATGAGAGGACCCTTCAGGGGAACTAGCTTGATGTGCAGCTGATGCAGTTGGTCCTTAAGTATTAATATTAGATCAGATATTTTGCTTTGCAAAGGTTTCAAGTGGGTAGCTTTCTTTGCCGTGTTGCCTGTGGTGCATTAACATTTCATGAGAATTTCTGACACAGAGCAATGAGATTTGTCACTAAAAACACTTTGATAAAGCGAAACACATTTGATGTGTTGAGTTTTAGTACTGCAGAGCTGTAAAAATTCATCAGAAGATCAGCATGAAAATGCATGTGCTGCATACGAGTGCATCAGTTCTTCTGTGCAGACTTGAGGGCTCTCACTCTTGATGCAGTCAGCACTGTGAGGCTTACTTCAAATGGGTGCCATCGTGCCAGCCCAGTATTTTAATGTGTCAGACTTCTTGTCTGCCTGTGTGCACTTCTGCCAGGGCAATCCACATATTCAAATGTGAATTGATTGTGAAAATGAAAGATGGAAGAGGGGACATGCTATACTCCTTTTTGTAAGAGAAGCGAATCAAAACACCAAAGAAGTCTCATGCTATCAAGGTTATGTACAAAGCTGGCCTCAGAATTGGTGATGCTCTTTAGATCCCAGGCTGGGGCTGAAAGAAAATGCTTGTTTTGCTTTTCATGTTTTAAGGGGGACCTGAAACTGATTTCCATGAGTAAAGGTCCATGGGCTTGCACTTCATTACATGTTGAGCGCTGTCATTTAAACAACAGAGAATGACTCCTTGATTTTTAAATACTTCACATGTTTCACAAAACAAAAGAGACTGGGCAGGAACTGACATTTCTTGTACTGAGTTAGACTTAGTGTACATCACTGGAGAGGTAAGTTCTTAAGCAGCAGTATGAAACAGCAGTATTTAAGACAGTGTAACCTGTTTTGTGGGCCTAGCAGTAACACAGGAGTAACTCCACAATACTTTAGAATAGCAGGGTTTTTTTGATCACTATCTCTGAGCATGGGAAAGACATATTCTAGGATCTCCAGCTCACTCACAGCACCAGTTCCAGTTTTTATTTCTGCATCTGTGAGCTAAATGTGGAAGTGGGTAGAAATCAGCCCCTTCACTCAAGACTAGAACACCTTTCATAGAACAGTATCATCCTAAAATGTAGACATGTGGTATTTGTCTCCTGAATTAAGGTTACATTAAAAACCCAGAGGATAATAAGCTGTCCTAGCACATCCAGTGAATGGCTTCTAATTTTTGCTTTTAAATTTATTTCCTAATTCATTAATGGCAATTAATTCATAAATGGCTTCATAAAAATACTTTCACACGCTTTCAATATAATGATTTTAAATATATATGTATATATTTACACTTTTGTCATGTTTCTTCAGGTTCATAGAGCTACAAAGCAATTCCCATGTGTTGATCCCCTCCTAGTAAATCATTCTAGTCTACAGGCTTTGGTCATGCTTGGATAATAGTTTGCCCATTGTTCTCTTTTGCTAATTTACAAAAAAAGTACAAATATCTTTGAAGGAAAACGTGTATCATCATCAGTAACCTCCTCAGCTAAGAAATCAGTATGATGAACCAATCACTTCTGCTTCTTAGTGTTGTTAGCCTTCTTTCTTAAGAAGCAGCAAAAATTCTGTCGTGGAAGTGAAAAGCTTGAGGGTTTGTCCAGGTGTAATTTCCATCCAGTTCTGAACACCCCTGTTCTTGTTAAGCAGATCTTCACCCTTTTCTCTCTCTAGCTACCACCTGCTATTTATGCCCTCGTGCTGAATAAGTCAAGTAGATGTGGATAAATACATGACCTACTTGCAAGTTTCTTCTGCATTTCGAATGTTGTACTGTGAACCTCATTTTCACACTGTAAAGTTTGTTTGTTTGTTTTCCTCTTGGTGTGCATTAATGTGTGCAGAAATAAGGTGAGCTGCTAAAATATGCCCATATCCACATCACAGCCTTCAGTAATTTCATGCTGTTCTTACTGCTCAGCGCACCAGAGCACAGCAGCTATTTTCTGCATCTATCTGCCTGCAGAGGTTCCACTCAGGTTAGTTGTGCAGCCACAACGTTACTGCACAGGTTTGGAATAACATTTAACGTTTCAGATACACTATTTTTTTTCCTTGATTCTTCTTGAATAAATTGCCTGTTGGTAAGAGGCCAAAAAAGTCTGGAGACGTTCCAGGTGGCTATTTAGAAATATAGATCAGCTGAAAATGATGTGTTTTCCTTCAGATAACATGTTGATATGCATTGCTGTGCATTAAAAAAAAAGAAAAAAAGACAAAATACTTTCTCTTGAAAGCTTTATATTTGCTGACTGCGTTTGATTCAGAGCCTTTGGAGGCCTTAGTCTTGCAGTAGAGGATTAGGTTCTTAGTTGTCAGAGAGGAACATTAATCTTGACATATTTGATGATGTATGAATGTCAGAGGGTTTTATATCGTCAACTTCAAGGGTCTAAATTAGGAACTGAATCCTTCTGTACAGCCAGAGAAACCTAAAGGCAGCTCAGAGAGCTTTCTTCTGTTGGCTACAGACAGATCATAGCAAAAGCAACAACTTCCTATCTTACATACCTACAGTGAGGCGCCTAAAATAGATGGCATGAATAATCCCTACTATGAAAATCCGCGTGAAAGAATGCAGTAATGAAAATTAATCCAGCTATCTCTAGGATGGTTAGAGCCCATTGTGTTTCTCAGGACTGAAGTTCAGCCTCATGCTTTCCTCCAGCCCTAGTTTGCTATATGTGAAAAGAAGCTAAGAGATCATTTTACCACAGAATCACAAGGTTGGAAACGACCTGCAAGATCATCTAGTCCAACCACCCTCCCATTCCTATTAGTACCACAAGCACTAAACCATATCTCATAGCACTAAACCGTATCTCATATTTCCCTTCTTCCTCATGATAATGATGCCTAATAAAGCTGAAGATGTGATGTCCCCAGTAACAGTAACTCCCTCAGGTGAAAAAGGTCACAGATTAAACTCTCTTTGGCTCGTATTATCATTATTATCATTATTATCATTAATTATCATTAAGCAAACGTATTATCACCAAAATATTATGCTGCCCAATTATAACAGTAAGAATGATATTACACTGCCCAATTGTAAGAGAAAGGATGTTTCTGGAGATATTTGCTTAAGTCACATTTCACGTGAGTAAATAGCAAAGCTCCTAAGATCAGAAATTGTTTCAAATATGGTGTGGCTGCACCCACACCCAGCCCACTTTTTGCTCTACGGCCCTCAAAAGTGCTGTAGTTGGCCAGGCAAACCTTTATGATCTCCAGGCACTCCTACCGTATCAGCAGAGCTGTGATGGCACAGCAATTTAGATGCATAGTGCAGGTCTCAGCACAGGGTTAGAGAAATCACGTTGATGGTGAAAGAGAAAAAGATGCCACTAGCAAAAGCTGGCTGGAAGGAAATGCTTTCATTTTAGTCACACAGGCACGTAGTCAGGAACTGCATTTGTATGCAAGGTTCTGAATAAATGACAGCTCATTTTAAATAATATAAATGGTAAATGTGGCTCTCCTGCGTGGAAATCTGTAGGTGGGAAGTGGAATCAAGTTTCAGCTTTGTGTATCTGTCGAAACGAGCAGACGGTGCCTTTGAATAAAGATAGGGCACCTGAGGTTCATTCATCATTTTTTAATCCTTTCAGAAATGACCTATTACCCAGGCAAAGCAAAGGAGTGACCAGTTGCACCACAGATTAAACACAATCTGAGGTGAATTTGGGGAAGCTGGATTATCACCAGGTGTTCCAGTAATTTTACCTTTTCCACTGTGGCAGTGCCCAAGGGCCCAGGCCTTTGGGATGGTATTTAAAGGCAATACTGGGTGACTTAGAAAGAGAAGTCTGGTGCCTGCTATGATTTAAGCATACATATACAAAGGAACAGTCACTGTGCATGGCACTGAATAGCTACAGGCATACTGGTGTCTGTTTTTCTCTGTGCTTCAGAGGCAGGGGGATTTGTGGGCTAAAGACTATTAAGCAGGAAAAGTTTGTTTATGGAAAGGCTTAAATTCTTTATAAAGGAATCCCAGCCTATACTGAAAATGTGGTGTGGCTCCACTAAGTAGAAATTAAAAATGTCTTCTCTGACTTGAGAGTGTTACAGTGACTGATACACAGATGAGACACAGACAGCTCCTTTCCATTGCCAAATTCTTGGGGTTCCAACTAGCCCTGTGTGACAGGAAAAAAGCCACCTTGGCATACTTAATCTTAAACTGGATGCAGTTTGTATCAGCAGGCACTGTGAAAATACCACTCTGAGAACCTGTGGCTGACATGAACTACCCCCTGCCAGAGCAGTTTAGCACAGGGTATAGATGCTGTACATTGAGCAAATGGGGAAGAAGTTGTTTTGTTCAGGGCTGATCCTTGTCTGAAGGGCACTATGCCTCACACAGGCTATGCTGCAGTGTGGTTTTTGCTACCTGCAATGGATCTGAGGACCACTGCTCAGACACAACAGCCTGAAAAATGCTGGTTTAAGGATGCCTGCTTAGTGGGTTGTGATTGCATTAATTGCAAACCATGAATCACGGACATTTGTTCCTGCATTTGTAAGATTAAAGTAGGCTATATAAATAACAATCATTACAGAGTTTTTAAGTGGATGACCATTCTTGCTTCTGGTAGCAAATTTGGAGAGCTCATTATCTTTATATTTCCACTAATGGTAGGGACATTTCTTTCTACTGCTAGAAACATAACACCTCAGTTATTTTTGCTTCTGTAGCAGTGTTACTTTTTCCTGTTGCAATGGGCTACAACAGATGAAGTAATAGCAAATGGGCATATTGTTTCCAGACCTAACTCTCCAGTGAGCCTCTGAGAAGGTTTCTGAAAATGCAATCAGTGAGCTGTTGCCTTCGCTTCGGCAACCCCTGGATAATGTCCCGTCGTGAAGTGCCCAGACAGCCCTGGCCAAATCACACGCTTTTATGACACCAATGTGGTGAGCGGCAAATGGCACTTATTGCAAGCAACACACTCTTCTTATAGTTGTAATCGTATTAGGCAAAATTTGAAGTCTAAAAGTCTGGGTCCAGGGTGGTTGAAAATACTCAGTATATGGTTCAGCACTGGAAACTGAAACTGAATGAATGTTCCCTATCTATATCTATATCTAGATTTATATCCATATCTATCTTTCCCTGTATAATTCCTTGCCCATGTATGCAGAAGGCAAAAGCAATCCAGCTGTCTTGCACATCAGGATTACTGTCAGTTCTCCAAAGCCACATTTTCTCCTACAGCCCCACTCTTGTGGGAGCACAGCTTTACTTTTTCAGGGGGAAAAGTTTTCCTTCTGCATCAAAGGCAGTTTCTTTACAGCTGCAAGGAAGCTGTGTAACTAGACTGTTCATGTGCATTTCTCCATTTCATTGCTTTTGTGATACTAGATTGAAGCTACAAGTTTTCAGGATGCCAGGTTCTCTCCATTACATCTCTAGTGTCACAATTTCACCTGTGAAATATGAAATCATCTTGATTTTCCTTGACTATTTTCCTTTGGCTGTATGAGCAAACACTGTGGAATGCAGGTCCATATCCCCCCCAAGAGACAATGTTCCTCCTTCACACAAAGCTGCTTTCTGTCTCTCACTATAGGTGTTAAAGATCACTCGGTTTCCTCTCCCAGCTTCTACATGTATTCCACTTTTTACCTCATCTAAATCAGGTTTGGAGACATCAGAATAGATACACAGCAGAAACGTTGCTGGCTGTCCACGCAAGAGCCGACAGTACAGTAAAACTGGAATTATATCACATCAGTGCCTGAGTGATTTATTTTGATCTAGGGCACTACGACTCATCTTGGATGTAAGAGTTCAAAGGAGAATTTTGGTTTTTACAAGGCGGCATTAAATTGCCAGGAATGGCAATGGGTATCAAATGTGGCTGCCATGAGCTACCATGAGGTAATGCAGGCAGTGACATCACCGCATTTGTCTTGTCCTGACTTATGTCTCAGCCTGGGGGATTTACTCTAAGGAAGTCTCCTGCAGCTTTCCACTTACTGAATTAGTCTTCTGGGCAGCATCAGGATGGAAAATGATTGCTTCTTCTCCAGGCACCTAATGCAACCATGCAATGAATTTTCTTATTCACTCCCAGTCCAGAAAAGTCAACATAGTTCCACAGGATACACTGAATAAATAATATTTATATTGCTGTTCTTACTCCCTGAGATCATTTTTGCTCTTGGTTAATTGATTCTCATTTACTCTGTGAATACAAAATGAGTGGTTTTGTCAAACCTCACAGTTGCTCTAATCTGCAGAAACAAGGTTGGTGTCATCTATTTTTTCCCCTGTTTTCCAGGACACACACAGATGATTTGCAGAGTCATTGGACTTCAAACTAGGTGTCTGATAAACAATCTGCTTCTGAAATGGTGGAATGCAGCTGCTTTTGCATTCTCCAGCAAATTCCAATGTCTGTGCCTGTGGCAATATTTACAGATGCTCTTCTTCCTTCCTGATTTTGACATACACTTTTCAGTAGTCACAGGAACATGAAGTGTAGAGCACAGACACTCCATTACCAGGAAGTGTTTCATTACCATATGTTAATTACATTTTTTGAGAAGTTCTAGGAAATAATGAACATAAAAAAATGTAGACATCTTCCTTTCAATTTATCAGAGAGCTGTGCAAAGACTTCTCCCAAGTCTTTACTGCAGGAAGGATTCTTAACAGAAAACAAGAAAAAAAAAAAGCCTCTCCCTTTTTCTTAGGCTTTTTTTTTTTTTTTTTCCTTTTCTAAAAATAAAAAGCAAATAAACATGTAAAAAGAAGAGAAAGTCAAGGATTTCTGGGGATTGCTGGAATAAACTCTACTTAAGTTCAGCATTCTACATTATGTTTCTGTACCTTGGGAGTAAATCAGAGGCAAGTTCTAGGCAAGACCCAGCTGGCAAAGTGCAAGTTTTCAAGTATGGCCAGGAACTGCATTGACTCTTTGGCTGCCAAGTCCACCTCCAGTAAGGTGACTTACTGAATTAGAAGCTAATTGGCTCTATGCAATTAACTTCCAATGCTCATTATCACTTTGATATTTAAGGTACTTGTAAAACTGATGAATTTGTACTTATGATTTCTCTGAAGTGGGGAAATACAACAAATTCAATTTTCCAGATGACTAGCTGGATTATAATTATCTGTTAATATTGTTCTACGTGTTAATTTTGGTAATGGTTTTATTATATTAACGACTAACAAGTCCTCTTCAGTCCTTCAAGTGCAAGTGACAGGCTGACTTGCCGGGAGTGCGTTTTGCTTCCGACACTTTGCTGGCTTGGTCGGCGTTGTGTGAATCGCACGCCGTCTGCAACGCTTTGCATCCTTTCTTCTTCATTAGCAGGTATCATCAGAGGAGCCAGATGACGATGGCGTGCAACAATCCAGAGATACAAAAATGCTGTCAGGGCATCCGTGCTCCAGCGCTTGAGAAGACATGGAGGAAGATGGGGTAGCACAACCCAGACAACTACAATCCTTAGCTAGCCGCTGATGATCCAGCACTCGGGAGGGCCTGTAGGAGGATGGAATATCACAACCCAGACAACCACAGTCCTTAGCCAGCCCTCCATGAGCCAGTACATGGGAGAAGCTGTGGCAGCATGGGGTACCACAACACAGACAACCAAAGTTCTTAGCCAACCCACTGTATTCCAGCACACAGAAGGAGCTGTGAAAGGATTGGGTGCTGCTTCCCAGGGAAACACAAACCTTAGCCAGCCACCCATGATCCAGCACATGGGAGGTGATGGAGGAGGACTCTCTGGTGCCTCCAGTTTTGGAGCAGCAGGCAAGAAAAGTGCAGTCTCCTCGCAGAATGCACTCTCTGTGTTAAGCAGTGCAAACCCAGGTGTTGACCACAGAGATGGACAGCAGAGACTTTTGTAAGTGATGACCCTGTCCCCTGGGAAGCGCTCGCAATGAGCTGCTTAAGTGCTTACTGGCTTCCTCTGGATAATGGAGAGGATGTGTTCTGGGGGATGGAAGCTGGGATGTATGGGGGGAACCATAGGAAGCACTGAGGTTTTGTTTCTCTTACAGAGCTGATGTGATTTACTTGCGGTTCGATGATACGGTAAAATGCTTTGTTGGATATCTGTGTGTCCAGCAGAGTGACTGCTGTGTCTTTCAAGATGGTTGTAGTATTCTTCAGTTGTTCCCTCTGAGCAGCATTCTATGGAATTAATTGGCATGGCTTTGGCTATTTGAATTTGACTTTGATTTTTGCCGTTTGGCTTCTGACTGTGTAATTTCTTTTGCTGTCATGTTCTGTTTTCTAGTGACTGTATAGCAGAAGACATGGCAACCTGGGAATCTTCTGGACAGTGGATGTTTTCGTGTTACTCTCCTGTGATGGGCAAGCCTAATATTTCAGGTCAGTACTGTTTTTAGCCTTGCTGAATGCTGCATGCTGCTACTATTCAGGCTGCATTTCTATACTTGTCCACACTGCTGTGCCTCAATGGAAGCACTTGCAAGGTGATGTCTTGCCTTGTGATGCAACAGGGGCATTGGATTACAGTATTTCTTTGGTGTGTTTGCACCCCTGAAGTTGCACCAGGAGTCCTTTTTGTGTCTCCAAGTAGAACTGGCTTGTCCCACGTGGTTTAGCAAGGGCAGTTTCTTGTGTAACTCTAGAGGGCAATTTTATATTTTTGTTGTATTTCCTTTGGAGCATATTGATTGTTTGCCTCCCTGCAGGCTTTCCAGAGATCTCCCCTGAGGAGCTCCGCCTGGGGTATTATAACTGCAGTGCAAAGGAGAGCACTGGATACTACGTAAGTATTCAAAACAGCTGACCCTTGGTGTGGACAAGTTCAGAGTAGGAGTGGTTACTGTTCTTCAGGTGGCCACTCTTGACTCAGTGAATACCAAACTCGAGGGGAATGTAAGAATGCCCCCATACGTTCACTTTTCTGTGCACCTAGTAGAAAACAGCAGGAGCTGCTGGCCTGAATGCTTTGCCATAACTGAGCAACCTGATCTGGCCATAGGTGTCCCTGTTCACTGCGGGGGAGTTGGGTCAGATTGCTTTAAAGGTCCCTTCTGACTCAAACAGGTCTATGATTCCCTTCCCTACAATTGCCTTCAACGTAGTTTTCAACAACCCACTGTATTTGATTTTACCAGAAGCTGGTGCATGCAAGGGAATATGAGATAAGTCCACTCAATGCCAAGATGTTTGGCCCAAGTATTTGCAAGGGAATTTTCAAAATGTGTCCCACCATCTGACTCAATTCTTTCTGGAGTGCCATGTCAACACAGGACTTGTTTCTCCAGACCCAGTACGGTGTTTCGGGCGGTAGCATGGGGTACTGCGTACGTTTCAAGCAACCCAGTGGTTGCCTCCACCATGGTGAGCACTTAATGCTTACCATCGTGAGTTCGTCGCAAGGTGATTTCACCAACCTCCTCATATTTGTACTTTTGCCATCGTCCTTCCCCCCACAGAGCTTTCACCTCTTGGCTTGTTTAACTGTGGTACGTGTAGCAGAGTCATGAATAAGCTGTGCAATAGTGCCCATAGTTATGTCCACCCCTTGGTCTCTAGCCCACTTACATGTTGCATCTCTTCCTTCACAGCCTGAGATTTCATGGGCCCATTGAGACAGAAATAATTCACCCCTGTTTTGCCAGTCCAACTCCATTTGAGCCACCTCAGTTGTGGCAGCTTGATGTCCTTGGTGGTTATTTTGTTGTTCTTCAGTAGCCCTGCTCTTGGGCACATGAGCATCTACATGATGCACCTTTACACATTCTTTATTTGAATAGCAATGTCTTTCCACAGCTCAGCAGCCCAAATAGGTTTACCCCTTCTTTGCCAGCTATTTTGTTGCCACTGCTGTAACCAATCTCATAAGGCAGTTGCCATCATCCATGAGTCTGTTATTGTAGGCAGATGAACTACTTAGTAAGAAAAGAAGCAGAAAGAATGGGAGCTCCTAATGTGTTTGTTCATGTTTAGCCATTGTAGTTGTTGAGTTAGATGCACAAGTTTTATATAAGGAAACCCTCAGACTCTGCCTTTAGTCATTATGGCCAAAGTCATCTCAGAAGTCTGAGGCTAAGCAGCACAGAAATGAAATAATTCTTGCATCAGCACAGCCTGTCTCCACCTATTTGTTCACATAACACTCCTATGGCTTGCTCTTTATGTACTGCTATTTTACTAGACACTAAAAATGAGTACACTAGCTTGTGGACCAAAGTCATTTTCCATGGTCCAATTTCCTGGGAGCAAGTGAGAAAGCTGCAAGTGATGCACAGAAACACTTAAAAATATACATTCTTGTCTTTCCAGTGTAAATTTCTCATCATTACTTAGATTTTGGTATTTCTTTCGCAAGTTAGACTGTAGCTGAATATTTTTTTCACATCTTTCTCTTTTGCTTTTCTTTTTGTATGTATTCTACCATACAGAAGTTTAGCTGGCATTCTTTTTACTTTTTTTCTTCACTACAACTGCAGCAATACCTAAATAAGCATGTATTCCTTTCAAGTCTGTTGGCCTAAGGCTTATAATTAGGCATGTGGTGAAGTTGCCACTTTATATCTAACCCCAGTAACAAACAGAATCCAACATTGTTCAGATTCTGATTTCTGCTTAATGTTAGGACAGAAAGAGAAATCTCAGAGTCTTCTGTGAGAAATCACCTTAATATTTCCAAATCCCACTTTTTAGATATTTACTTGGGAAGGAAGTAGAAAGAAACAAACCAAAAATAACCTCAGACCAACAAATGTAGAACACAAAAACATATACATACACACGTCTGTAGTCATTAAATCATAAGAAGGAACTTAAATACATTCTCCAGACAGTAGTCCTTGAAGTTGAGTGAAGGATACGGTTTATCAAAATTGATCTTGTGTTTCTTGATCCACTTTTGAATTGGTCAAATTACAATAATTTTTGTTGAATGGACTGTTTAGGTAATATATAATGCTTCTTATCCAATGATACTCAATGTATGAGACTGGTAAGGAATATCTCAAATGAACACGAGGCAATCACCAACACTTTGTGGACAGTTTTGTAGTTGAAAGCATTTCTTTGGAGTTGTTTGCCTTTGAATGGAAGGGCCCAAGAGTGTTTCCTGTCTGAAGACTTGCCTGAGAACAGGTGTTTCCAGCTTAATAAAGGAGACTGGGAGATGACACCACTGTATCCTGTGAAGGCATATACAAGCTGGAGTATCCCTGTGTGCTCTTACCTGCTGATTTAAGTTCACAAGGCCTGTAAGATGGGAACAAAGGGGTTCCTGCTCAGATCTCAGAAGTCAGAAACTGTCACTCCAAAAGAGCAGGCTTGACCACTCTGGACTATAAGAGTAAGTACTGTCACTGTAAGCAGTCAACTGACCACCACAACCTTGGATGACCCACCACTACCAAAGATCAGCACCTGACACCAAGACATTGCTAGGTTGAGGAGCGGTGAACCTCTTTGCTTTGCTGTATCTGTATATCTGTACATCCATATATCTGTATATCTGTATATCTGTATGTCTGTATGTCTGTATGTCTGCCTCTCCCGATTTTCTGTATTTTCTCATTTTCTTCTTTTATACTTCTGCTTCTGTAGTAGCCATTGCCCAATATTGTCTTAACTGTAATGATTTTTAACCATAATTAGCCAATTAGCCAATTTTACCTTCAAGTAAAGCATTAATTGGTGTTAAGAAAGCTCTCAGTAAATTGATACGTATTATTCCTCTGATCCTTGGATGACTCCATCACTGCAGCAACCCCTGCTAACTAGAGGAGGTGCAGCTCAGGAGATAGAAAAAGATTCATCTCCCTTGAAATTCATGGAGTGGGATGAAACATTCAAATACCTGAGATATTAATAGAAAAAAAAAAGTATGATTGTCAGCTGCTTTTACATTTTGAAAGTAGGGGTAAGGTGGCCTTTCTTTGGTAGAGCTGGGTAAAGTGTCTGAATAAGTAGAAATATTTTCTGAGTGCAACCATATTTCACTTGAAAATTTCCAGCATGATCACAGTGCCTGTGAACTTACCAGTCTGTCAGACCCCCATTCTCTTCTTGAACAACTTGGGGAATTCGGTCAGAGGCAAAAATGTTAAAGACTCTAAGGCTCTGCAAGGTATGTGAAATGGCATCAGATAGAGGGGGATGTGAGAGGTTTCCTGCCAGTAGAGATAGCTATGCCACAAGGATAAGTTGTGTTAAACTCAGAAGAAATCTATTTGGGAAAAAGTGTTTAGAAATACTCCCCCCACAGGGTAATCTTCAAAGCTTACACTTCCTGAGAAACTAAATTGCCTTGGAGATAGAAATCTGTAGGAAACCTACCTTTAGTTTCAGTCTTCACAGAAGAGCTTGTTTCTTGTTGGTGGTGAAAAAAAAAGCATATGCCCAAAAGCAAAGTGAGCACTAGACAAACTTAGCAATATTACTCTTTGTTAAATTAGCTGATGAGTGATTAGTACTATTGTTCAACTCAGCTGTTAACTCTTAGCTGATTTCCTAGCGCTTAATTCCTAGCTAATTTCAAAGCAATTTATGCATGAGCTAAGAGTTAAACAGAGGCATAAATGCAGTACTGATACAGACATTCTATGGGCACATACTTAGTAAGAAATACTCTCTGAAATAAGCTTTAGCAAGATCTTTACATATCTACATATTCCTGCATCCTCCAGCACCATGACAAATTATGATGTAGAGAGGGATACGTATGAGTCTTATCTGTGAATCTGCCAAGTGAGTAAGACCACTGAATTTTAGTCATGTTGAAAGAAGCCTCAACCAGTTTGCTACTTCTCTTCTCCATCTGGCTTGGCAATGAGTCAAGGAGAATATCAGTGCTCATTTCCTATTCGTGTATTATGCACAATTTGCTTTGAATGCCTTTTCTATTGTAACACAGAAACTAGACTTTCATTTTATATTAGTGCTATGTTAGTAGGAGGATGTGAGAATTGAGGATGCTACTCAACTGATGAAACATATCTATAAAGAAGAAGTTTTTAAATGGCTTAGAAATGACTGCTTAGAAATGACTGCTTAGAAATGCCTGCATTGATGAAGCTGTATTCATTATTCTTCTCTCTTGCTCCTTGGCAGAAATAATTAATATTTTAAGAATTCAAAAATAGATGGAAGTAGTAAGATTGAGTAAGCAGAAACTGATTGTCAGGAGATTAGGCTTTAGTTAGTAGGATTTAAATATGCCTGGCGTGTCAAAGCAATGTGACAAGCCAGTGTTTTCATAATGTTCTGTGTCTACCTCATAACTTGTTGTGAAAGGCTGATGACTGTTGCCAGCTTGCTTTGTTCTTATTAATATTTTTGAAGATAAGGAAGTGAAATGGCTCCATTTCAGGAATTAAGTCATTTCTTTGTGCCAAAATGCTGACAGGAACTCTTGGTGAGGGAAGATAAATTAGAGGTCTGACTCCTGCATCATAAGAAAGAAATCCACACTGCTTGAAAGGAGCCTTGCTGTTCAAAGTGATGTTAACTCTTCTAACATTGCAGATGTGGGTGAGTTGCCTGTGTGAATTCATTTAATATGAAATGGAACACACTGCTGAACTGAGGCACTTTCAAGGTCTGATTTTGAAAGTTGGGGATAATTTTAGGAAAGAGGAGATCGAAAGAGCTAGCAAGTTTAACACATTGACCTTAGTCAATATGTTAATATCAGCTGTAGAACATTATGTGCTGCCCACATCTAATGGGATGTCTCCTTGTTTTTGTCACTGACTACTGCAGCTTCTTCAAAACTGTGTTTGCAGTCCCTTCTCCTCTCATCATATAGACTGTGTTCAAATCCCCAGCAAATAGCTCTCCATCCAACTCTGTATTTGTCCAGTAAAATAGCCTTTCCAATGCAAAAATGACAGAACTACCCAGCACAACACCAATAGTAGTTTCCTCCTGGTGTACCTCATACGGACCAGATGTCTCTCAACTAGTTCTGACCAATACTATCCTGCTATTTCTTTTGATTTTCCAGCTTAAACAGATACAACAGACGTCAAAGGAGGACTCAAAATTGCTGGGAAAACATGTATTAAATAGCTGCTTAGTAGGAAATTCTTGTAATTACTACTGTTTCTTACAAAAAAGGAAAAAGAAAAAAAGGAACAGAAAAAGAATCAATGCATCCTATATACACAAGCAATACAACACAGATTTCTTGTAAACAGGGATTAGTAGCAGGACATTGTTATAGAAACTGTACACTTTTTCCCTTGGGAAACTGTTAAAACTCCATAAATTCAGGCAATTCAAGGCCACAGAGAAACAAAGTACTGACTATGCTCTTGTTCCCATTCCTTGCCATTGTGACATTTTACAAGCCAGGTTTCTGTACATTCTCCCGTATAATTCTTATTCCCCTCCCCACAGGCACAAAACCCAAATATATTCCTCTCTACATTTACATCTTTATACTTCCCTTACTTGGTTAAACCAGATCACAGGAAGTCATTTTCACTCTTCAATGCAAGCGTGCAATTGATGAAGCAACACTTTAATGAAGTACTTTAGAAAGGATTTTAGCAGAAAAACACTAGAGATTCATCTTGAACTATTTTAATCTAAACAGTTCTATGACAACAGCTGGGAACATAACTTTTGGGAAATGTGGATGCTAATTCAGACTGGGAGATAAGATTCAGTGAAAACAATGAGTTGCAGCTGCTGCAACTGACACAGACACTACTACATCTAGCAACATCTTTTGAGATCAAAGGCAGACTGAGCCCTAAGATAAGCACCCATCCATCTGTCTTATGACAAGCTGCAGCTGCAAGTTGGGTGGCAACCGAATTCTTCACCATTCAACTTGCATTTCCATGTTTATGCAAAAACTTCTTGTCATTTTCATACTTATTTCTGTAAAGCTTAAGTGGCCCTTTCCCTCCCAAACACTACCTGTGATTGCCAGCTGTGTAACAAAGAAGGTCATTCGAGATTTCCGCTTCCTTCTCCATGTAGAGAAGAGCACGATGGCATTTCCAGCAATAGTAACAATAAAGAGGATCCAAAGAGTCACCAGCTGCTCTGTCTGTATCAGAAAGACAAAAAAATGATGTAGGCAGGTGAGTGGATAGTGACTTGGGTTAAGCCAATCAGTTAGCATAGGACAAATGAGATGAGAATGCAAAAAGGAGTGGAATGTAAGTTTTGACAATTGATTTTAATTATATAGACTAAAAGATATTCTTGTTCTTTCAGAAAATACCTCATATGCATCATCACCAGTGATGTCCCTCCCAGATTGATTTGCAGTGCCTGTATATTACTGCTATATTCACAAAACTGCTATCGATGCCTGTGTTCAGCACTGGACACTAAAATGAGAGGCAGCCATCAGCTTACTCTTGTTGCTCCAACAAGCTGTGAAATAACCAACTGCCACGCTTTGGAATACTGATAGACATGCTTCTTTGGAGCAATGGGGGAAATAAATACTTCTCTCCTTCCCAGGCCCATTGAGTATGGGTCACCCATAACCCTATGAAATTCAGACACCCACTCCATGATCTAGATGTATAGCAAGATTGAAAAGTAAGCATGACCCACTGTAAGAAAAAGTGAAATTGTGCAGCATGCAATACATGATGACAAAACGTCCCCTAGTGGTACTGTCTACAAAGAAAAGAAAAATAAGAAGCACTCTGGAAGCATTATGATCCTCTGACTGCAAGACTAAGGGCAAACACACACACATTTGTTTGCTTCATGTGAGTGTGCACACAATTTGCTCCCTCCTTTATGGCCTACTGAAACGTTGTTGGTCTTCTCTAAATGCAGGTTAGTTATTTTTCAGTGCTATTCTGTAGGTTTCTCCTAGCCACGTGGGACTGCAAAATTCAGTTTGTCTACATCAAGCCAACCAGCTTTAATGCCTGAGAAGCACTGAGTCTGCAGAGCATGGAGTCAGCCTGGAGAAAATATTCAGCATTTCTGCAAACTTAGAAAACCTAACTTGCTTAATGCATGTATGGCAAGGGAGAAAACAATTCTGCAGCTCTTCTGCAAAGACAAGCAGAACAGACAGCATTTTTCACAGCAAGACTTTGAAGGGCATAGGACAGAGAAACAAGGAAAGGCAGAATTAAGAAGTGCTGAAGTATCCAGCAGTGATAAGTATCACTAGTATTAAATGGGGAGGTCGGTGGCCCTGCATATGGCAGGGGGGTTGGAGATTCATGATCCCTGGGGTCCCTTTCAACGCTGACCATTCTGTGATTCCATGATTCTGTGATTCTGTGATAATACACACATTGTTATTACAGCCAAGGGGAGAAAAAAAAATACACACGTGGCTCAGCAGCCAGCACGCATAGCTCCTTTTCTACTGAGGAACAGAACCAGCTCTGCTTCAGTCTGGTAGCAATGGGACTTCATGACCTATGTGGCTGTGCAGAAGAGGCAGGACCCACTTGCCGTATGAGCAATTCCAGGCTGTGCTCCATGCCTGAGCCCAGGGATTAGTTTAAGCACACAATGAATGCTGTGTTTAGATGGTTTCATTTTTCCCAGCACGATAACTTCTGTTAGTTTAATCTGTCATTTGGGTCACCTCATCTAACTTTAAAGCTCTAAAGAGAGACAGCTACTCTAAATGGTC
The DNA here is from genome assembly GCF_019238085.1 of Lagopus leucura. Classification (NCBI taxonomy): domain Eukaryota; kingdom Metazoa; phylum Chordata; class Aves; order Galliformes; family Phasianidae; genus Lagopus; species Lagopus leucura. The sequence goes on along the minus strand of NW_024962334.1, from coordinate 4,666,093 downwards.
TTTGTAGTCTAGATAATGGTAAGATCTCAGACATGAGTCATCATTCATCTCACCTACCCTGGGATAGCTGTCTCCACTGATTATAGAATCACCTATACAAGACAACCAGTGTGGGCTGTGTGCTTAAATTTTAGAAGAAAAAAAAAAAAAAAAAAAGCGCGCACAAAAAAACAAAACAAGCAAACAACCAACAAACAAACTTGTTTTAAAATCTAACAATCTCTTGGAAGCAAATTCCCTTTGCAACACTTAGCAGAGACGTGGTAAAACTATGCTTACGCGGACACTTTTTTTTGTACAGGGATTGGAAGGAGACATCTTTTTGGAAGATAAATAAAGCGGGGGGAAAAAAAGAAGTAAGATTTCGTATCACATTTGTCCTTGAAATCAATTGGTTCTCCTAAGGGATAGGCTTGTCTTTTTCATTTCAGAAAAGATCTTTCATATGTTAAAAAAATAAGGGACAAGACGTGCTCCCGTTTTCTCTGATATAAAATTGGGAGAGCATTTTTTTAAAAAGAAATTCTGCATTCCTGTATTGTAATGATAAGGCTAACAACAGAACAAGGCTCTGACACAAATCTTTTTGCAATTCCTGCATAAGAAAATCCTCAGTGTCAGCCAAGCCTGTGTTAGAGGGGTGCTTCCTCCCCACATAGGGGTAAGCACACATTGTCAGTCCTCTTGCCAACTTAAAATGAGTGCTTTAAGCTCTACAGAAGCGTACAATTAAACCAATCTACAAAAATGACAAAAAAGGTGCAAAAGTTGAGTAAGGAGAGCTAAATTTGAAAGACTGTAGACAAAAGCACATAGACAAAGTTTCTATTCATCTATTTGTGGTAGCTGCTGTTCAGAGAGCAGAGAGAAAGATCTCATTCTTGGGGATTAAGGAACTACATTAATAGGCAGCTTAAATCACTGCAGCCTCTATCAGTCTGAATTAGCTTGCGGAATGAAAACTTCTGTAGGTATTAATGGGATGCTCATCATGATAAAGGCCTTCATAGAAGCTACGGCTGGAATTCAAAATGTTCTTGATGAACTGGAAACACACACTTTTAAAAACAGGATTCCATTAAATAAAGGAGCAGCACAGGACACTACGGTGCAGTAGCTGTAGTGATTCCAGGCTGGGTGAGCCTTCCAAACATCACCCCCAACACACAGCAGGTGAAGGTTCTCTGCAGGTGGAATACTTGGCCTCACCTCCAGCACTGGGTGCATGTTTGGGCACTGCAATCTAAGGGGGCCTACAAAGATGGGGAAGGATCTACAGGCAAGAAGCATGGGGACAACACTCCCAGATGTAAGGTTTGAATTTTTGGGTGGTCCTCTGTGGAGTCAAGGGTTGGACTTGATGATTCTTATGGATCCCTTTAACTTAAGGGTATCCTTAACTAAAGATTAGGGTACCCTAACTTAAAGATATTCTCTAGTTCTACACTGAAAACAATGACAACTGCCATCAGACCAACACGTGTTGCATGTCTCTGCTCCACTGAACTCAGCTGCTATACTATGTCCACTTTGGGACACTGCACTTCAAGAGAGGCATAGGGTAAGGAGTTGACAGCAGTTCAGAGGATACAGCTGAGCAAGAAGAGTGAATTATTTAAATTGCTCGACCTAGCAAACAACAGACTCAAGGAATAAATGGGCATATCTTTGAAGACATGATAAGGCTGTAGGAATAATAATAATAAAAAAAGGAACAAAATATTCTTCTGGTCCACTGCAGATTGGCCCAAAATCAATGAACCAAAATTACTGCATAGAATTCAGGATGGTTATTTAAAAAATTTCATTTACAAAATACCTGTATAGATTGATTGAGTCAATGAAATCTCCGTCTATGAAAATAAGTCTTAGATTTGAGATACAGCTGATTGATCCCTGAACTTCACTTCAGCTGCATTGTCCAGAATTCTGTTTTATACTTCACAGTGAGGTGAAATTTTGCTTAAAAATGAATGTGTTTCATTTCATGTCATGTTCATCCAGCAGAAATCGTCTTTTTGTAGCAACCTCCAGCAAGGTGATTTGCAAGAAGAAAAGAGAACCACTGTTTAATAACATCTTACACAGACAACTGGATAAAAAGATAATAACATCTCCTTGTGTAGAAGCTTTCTTCAAGGGCTGCTTTTGTAGTGGGTGTACTAACCACATTACAGAAGAACATCATGAGCAAGACCAGTGTCATACAGCAGTTCTTGTGGATTAGAAAAATTAAAAATGCTAGTGACCTAAATAAGGTTATAGGACAAATCAAAGTCAAGAGGATTTCCTTGGCTTGACGATTACCGTTGCTTATGCTTCTATTCCACAAGACTGCTGTTTGAAGCATGGAAGTGCTTGGCATCTGGAGCACATATTCATGTTTTGCTAATTTGCTTTAAGATTAAATCCAGCTTTAGCCAATGAAGCAAGTCGCCTCATGGGTGAAATGTAAGTCAAGAAAGCTGTCTGAAAAGTGCATACGTTTTCTTTTGCTTCCAGAAGTGTTTTGTTATTTTGTCTCTTTAACGAAATTTCGGAATTCACAGGCTGCAATAAGTCTAGCATGAGGTGTACTGTGCTTTATGTTTGAAACGAAGTGCATCCCTGTAAGCCTGGTGTACCACTCACTCACCATCAAAGGCAGAAGGGATCCTTATGGATTCTAGGCATCTGTGCTATCATGATGTGATTTGTATTTATCTTGTATCAATGACAAAATTCACCCCTGAGCTCTTTCAGGGTCTCAAGTTCTGTGTCTATGAGTTATTGCAGTGTGGGGAATAGTAGTGGAAAAAGTTTAATATCTTCCCTAATGTTGCTGGCTGGTGTCTTAACATGTCGTTAGGAGGCTTATAGCGAATTCAAGTTGTCACTGACCTGGTGCTTTCCTGCTTCATGCCCTTGGTCTGTTGAGTGATGAAGACACTACTATTCTATGCACCCCTACTATCACAGGTTGGTAGTGATGTAAGTCTCTGAGCAGCTTCTTCTTACTAGGTGATTAAGTTCTGGGAATACGTGAATTATCTGGGGATAATCTGACTGCTTGCATTTTGTTCATTTTAAAAATGATGTTAGAAATGTAACCTATTGCAATCACTGAGATGTACTCATGGAGTAAAGTAAGCAAATTCATGAGTAAGTTCCTCTTAACATGTAAAAAGGACACATAAAATTGCTTGCTAAATTGGGAAACTGACATACTGAAGATCATGTTCACCACTAGTAAATTGTATTGCTCTGTTCTAAAGGAAGTTTTAAAGAAAAAAATAGAGAGAGGGAAAACTTTTTCTCATCTCCTGAAATAAACACTTCAACTGCAGACCATGCAAGCAAATGGAGGACCCCAGGTTTTGCATTATTTTGACCCTGTTATAGAAGACATGGAGTCCTGAATTTTGACTACTGAAAATACGTAAGAGAGATATGTTATTTTAGCTGATTCCATGTAGGGTGGAACAGAAGAGGAAAGGGAAAGGAAAGGGGGAAGAAAAAGACAAGGGTAAATTTTTCTGAGGCAGTTGAGTGCCATGCAACTTCACTGATTCCAGCTGGGGATTTACAGAATCACAGAATGGCCAGGGTTGGAAGGGACCTCAAGGATCATGAGTCTAAAACCCCCCTGCCACATGCAGGGACACCAACCTCCATGTTTAATGCTAAACTAATTTAAACTAATTTACAGTCAGTTTGCTTCTACTGGACCGCAATATTTAAAGAAATAATAAGAAGACACCAGTTGGAGCAGTTTACTTAAGAAGCTGCATCAGAAAAGGATCAGGTTGAGTATTAGGAAAAGATTCTTCACCACAGAGTGTTCAGGCACTGGAACAGGCAGCCCCAATCTACCAGAGTTCAAGAAGCATTTGAAAAATGTTTTCAAACATAGGGTTTGGTGGTACTGCATGGAGCCAGGTGTTGGACTCAATGATCCTTGTGTGTGCCTTCCTGTTTGGGATATTCTATGATTCCATAATGCAGTTCACAATGAAAGGATGAGAAGCACCAAATGGAAGCAACTCAGGGCATTTTGATTATGTATTAGGAAAACAAAATCACTATGAGGATAGTTAAACACTGGAATTGGAGTGCAGAGAAGATGCAGGATCTCTGTCTCTGAAGATGTTCAGAACTTGTTTGGGCACTGCCTTGAGCATGCTTTTGAGTGGTCAGATCAAGTGACCTTCAGAAGTCCCCCTGAGCCTGAACCGTACACACGAGAGCGTGCATAATACTCATAATGCCTATTTTCTTAAAAACTTAAATACTAAAAACTAAATTGTACTGATGCAGATATGTATTCAGATGAGAGCTTTGCACAAGACATATATTATTTATTGTACCACAGAAACAAAAACAACTCAGATCTTCGGGGAATTACAATTTACATCACCCTGCAAATCAGGTGTAAATGCTGATGGGAATGGCACAAACATATCAATTTTAAGTAACTTAAAAAGTCATAGGTGGTGTTCAGCTAAAGCGTGTGCAGAAGTTTGAGATGAAGTATTTCTGCCAGGGTTTGATAGGTTAAGCAACCTATCAGAAGTAATGTGCAATGGAAGTGAAAGATTTATATCTATTGTGATTACCTACATATGGTATAAAGTATCTCCATTCTTGGATGCATTTGAAGCCAGGTTGGATGGGGCCTTGGGCAGACTGATCTAGTGGTGGCAACCTTGCCTATGGTGAGGGGTTGGAACTACATGATCTTCATCAAAGGCATTCTCTGATTCTCTGATCCTGTGATTTAAAGTGTAACAAATAACAAACTTGGTTGAAGTGCCAATAGAAAACATGCATGTATCTTCCACCACGATTTGGATTGAGAAAAAAAACACCACAGAAATCTGTTTGATGATAAGCCATAGGTGTGTTATACATAGTTTAGTAGTAGCTAGCAGGTTTCATTGTCAGAGGACAAAATAAAAGGCACCAATAATTTTAAGGATTTTTAGGCTAGAAGTAAGCTTCATACATTAGATGTTAAGCATCTGAATGTGAAAGTTCAGATGATTAATACAAACTACCTCCTACTTCAAATGAATATGTAGGGAGGGGAAAAGCCACAAAAATATGGTTGGATCAATCTTGATTCATTTGCAGATGAACTATGTCTCAGAAGAAACACGTTAAAGAACTGAAAGATCACTGATATATCTTATGACCTAACTGTCACAACTGACAATTTGTATAATAAAATTATGCCTTGGAATCATAGAATTCCTCAAGTTGGAAAAGACCTTGAAGATCATCAAGTCCAACCACGACCTAACCATACAACCCTAACAGCCCTCTGCTAACTCACCCTCCCATTCCAAAAAAAAGCTACTAGCAGAGGATGGTTTTGATCCATCAACCTCTGGGTTATGGGCCCAGCACACTTCCGCTGCACCACTCTGCTTCTTAAATACTTCCCATCTAGCAAGGCAAAAATGAGAAGCTATTATTATACACAAGACGCTCCTGAAAGTTTTTGGAATGCAATTTGATTGACATCAGAAAACTCTAAGAAAACTTGTGATGAGGTAGCAAAAACTGAGAAATGAATTATTTCAAAGCTAACTTTTGTATCTTTTTATTTAAAGGTTCTTCCATTGCAGGTGAATTTGAGAGGAAGGCAGCAAAGCCCTTTAGGAGTTGAATTTTTTGGTAACTTGGCCTGGAATTGAGCCCAATTCACACTGCATGAATACCAGCTCAGCTTCAGGTCTCTCTTGAACCACTGATTTCCCATTTAAGCCCTGAGGCTAAAACACAGCTCTGACTGCTATGGACCTTGACTATTAATTAGGCGGTTACTCTTCAAACACCAATATCCCCAAGCAAGCTTAACAAAGAAAGCTTCTCACCCTCTCTGAGTCAAGCACAAGCTTCGAATTCAGCAGATGCATTTGTCATGCCCAATAGTTTTCCCATCTCCTGCACAGTGGCTGCTTTACTGTGATGATTTCTCACAGGATGACTGTGTTAGCCTTCCAGCACATGGCTGTGGGATATTCTGGCATCTGTTGTCACATGAGGCCTTCAACACATGTCAGAGATTCTGGCAACAGTCACATCTCCATGCATCTTCATTCCAGCATGGCTGGAAGGAGACCTAAGACCATGTCTTCTATTCTGCCAAACTTAGGAAGTAGTTTTGTATGAGTTTGTATCTAGATGGTATTGTACTTAGAGTCTGTGAATGCTAATGTGTTCTACAGAGGAAAATCTAAAATATTTTCTACTTTTTTAGTGCAAGGAAAACTATTCACTAGATCAGAATACTTTCCCATAGAAAGGAGTAATTATGTTACTAATATTATTTTCACTTCTAAAAATATAGCCATGCTCTGTTGACCTTTTTTTGTGAATCCTCAGTTTTTAAAAATATATTTCTTAGCTCTCACTTCACCATCATGGCTGAGGCAGGGTCACTTCAATGGGCAGCATTTAATGAATGTAGATGTGACTGGGGTAGATGGGGATCAAAAAGATTTAAAGTTAATAACAAATGGTAAGAATTCAGTTTTACTGGCTGATAGTTCACATTCACCATTTTGTTGTGTTTTGGTAAATGGATAATAAACAGGGACAGTTCTATTCAGAGAGTGACCAACTGGGACATATAGGACAGGGGCAAATGCTTTTAAACCAAAGGAGGGAAAGTTTGGAGCAGATGTCTTGGGGAAGCAATTCACAGAGAGGATGGTGAGGTGCTGAAACAGGATTGCCCAGAAAAGTTGTGTATGCCCTGTTTCTGGAGCTGAACAAGACCAGGTTGGATGGGGCCATGGGCAACCTGATCTAGTTTTTGATCTAGCAGTTGGCAACCCTGCCTGCAGCAGGAGGGCTGGAACCTGGTGATCCTTGAGGTCCCTTTCAACCCAAGCCATTCTATAATTCTATGATTCTATTGAGTTATTTCAGGGTTGGTTTTCTTTCAATAAATGTATCATAGAAGATTCCAAGGAAGGAGTTAAACAGATTTCCCTAATTTTGATGTCATCAAGAACGATGTATTTTTCATTATGTATCTATTTTTCCTAGAATAATTTCAACAGGAAGAGATAACATTAGGTCACTCAATAGCCCATCCATAATTGCATGATTTTGAAAGGCCTATTAAAAGCTGTGAAACTGTTCCTTCTTAATCACAGAAAAGGGCAAGATGATTAAATGTGCCTAATCTGTGAAATTAAAACAGTTCATAGACTAGAGACATTTTAAGCATATTTATACTAGAGATTCAGACAGATCCAAACCCTACCTGTGGGTCACATGGACAACAGTCAGAGGTGTGAGGAACGCTGATGTAAAACTGCCTGAATTGGTTGGCTCACAGCTTCTGCATGCTGGGCTGTTACCAAGCTAGCTCCCTTCTGTGCTGCATTTAAGCCAGTAGATGAAGCCAGCTCATCCAAGAACAGCTTTGTTTCACGAGGTGGGCAGCTATTGCCTCCTCAGCACGGCAGCTCAGCTCTAGCAGCACTCCTTACAGCATACTGCAGTGCCCATGTTCAGGAGTTCTAGACACTGTATTTGTGTAGACTTCATTCTCCTCCTTTCACTCCAATGAAAGTTAGCAAAGTCACTTATGAATTATTTGGTTTGCTCATTTTCCTAAAACATACAATTGCATTTACAGAGATTACTCCAGAAATTTGACAGCACCCATTAATATTTTTCTGTTATGTATTCAGGGATGGGATGCTCTATGCGGTCTGCCTGAAAATCAGAATGAGCAATAATAAAGGCAAATGCTTCCCAAGAGATAAAGAGACTCCTGCATTTGGCTGAAATCATAGGGACACAGATACTGACTTAAATAGGCTCTGAGGATACCTGGAGACAAACCCTCGCTAGCTGATAGTTCTGCAAAGCTTGTCTGCGGAAACCTGCTCTCCTTGCATTGATCTTCTCAGTACTTTGGTGGAAGTGATAGGCCCTGACCTTTGCAATGAAGATTATAGTCCATGGATGAGAAGCACATGGTTTTATATTTGTGGTTACACTAGCATGGTTCTACAGTCTCATTTATTATCTGAACTAGCTAGGCTACAACATGCAAGTACTGGCAATGCTATGGTGTTGGAGGACATCATAGCCACAGGTACACAGTTCTTCCTGGAAAAAAAACAAAACCAAACAAACTGGGAATCTTAACTATTCATGAATAATCATTTGTAGTGGATTTAACGTGCACAGTATTTTTCCTAACAGCTCTTATCCTTCACTACCACTGCTGGGGTGACGCTGCACAGCACAGGGACCATGACTGATGGAGCTGGAGTAAGGAAGATATCAACATATAGACCTGTTGTTGGGGTTTCCACCTTGCAGCATGGGTCAGGGGTTCCCAAAAACACTTGGGGGAGAGCGACAAAATTCTGTGCTGCTGCACAGATAAAGAAAACAAAATGAGAAAGTGCAACTAGATGGTGGAAGGGAGGTGGTTGAGTCACCATCCCTGGATGTGTTTAAAACTGTTTGGATGTGGTGCTCAGGGACATGATTTAGCAGAGGATTGTTAGAGTTAGGGTAGGATGGTTAGGTTGGGGTTGGACTTGATCTTTGAGGTCTTTTCCAACCTTAGCAATTCTATGATTCCATGATTCTAAGGCAGGGAACACCACCTGTTATTCCTGCCAAAGAAGAAAGAATGCCTGGGACTTTTCAGTATTTGAGTGCTCTTACCTTTACACTACTGCATCAAAGTAGAGCATCCCATTGTCCAACAGCCACGTCATACATAAGAATCGAGCCCCACTGGAGTCTTTCTAACCTTGGAGCAGCTGGGGCTGCACAAAGGGAGGTGCATCTTCCAGCCTTCACAAAGATTCCAGCCTTGTTGGCCACAGGGACTACTTACTCAGCTTGATGAACCTATTCTGAGATTTTGGCTTCTCCCCAGGCTCTCTAGGAAGGCTTGTGGATAGCACCTTATGTCTTAGGCCCCCATGAGTCAGGTAGGCAGAACTGAGGGACTCTGAAAGTAGAGAAAAGTAACAGGCATTCTGATAATGTTTTCTACAGCTCACTGTATTCAGCAAAGGGCATTTGACACACAGAGTCTTCTTACACAGAGACTAAATGCATGTGGAGGAGACTGTAAAGGGACGTAATGAGCTTTCCATTGGCCTGGGAGGTTGGAGCTGTGATTAATACCAATTTGCACATCTGTTATGAATTTGATGCCAGCACAGACAATAGAATTCTTTGCATTTGTGGTTCCAGACGGTGAGCTACCAGCATGCCTCATACAAAGGCCTCAGGCAGAGACACGGGCTCAGCTTTCAGCAATAGTTTGCCATGTGGAGGTTGGAACTAGAAGATCTTTAGCGTCCCCTTCAATGCAAGCCATTCTATGATCACAGAACCTGCAGGTGGGGACGAGCTGCTCTCTTTACCACAGAAAGCTCTGGCTCATCTCATGAACTACATGACACACCTGGTCCTGCCAAAAAGATGTGACAACAGCTTTGAGCCCATTGCACATGGAAGCAGCCTTACAGCAGACCTGGGGGTAAAGGCTCACATAGCAGCTGGCCAGGCAGCTATCAAAACGTCTAACAGAAGGGAAGAGCATGTTCCTCCACATGGATGAAATGATCCTTTTCCCAGCTCAAAAAAATAAAAGGAGGGAAGAAAAAAAAAAGTTAACTGAACTGGCAAAATGTTTTTTAATTTGAATCAGCATGGGATTCAGTTGTTATGTTCTGAAGAGGATTGGAAAGGAAAGAAATTCAAATTGTTCTGAAAGGGGGAGCAGGGAAGCTTTCACAACTCAGCCCATAATAGGACCTTTTTTTTGGCACTGAAACGCTCTGAGTGGCATTATTTTACTTTTGTCACATTGCCACCACAATATAACCCAGATATTACCTGGGGGTTGGTACAGGTAGTACTTCTGAAGCACGGGTGGAAAAGAAGAATACAGTATTCTCCTTTCATCCCATAGTTTGAGCAGTGTTTGAGACACCCTACAGAGCTGCCAGTGGATAAAACTGTTAGAAGTCATTTGTGTTGGAACTGCTCCATTTACTGCATGAGCATCACTCCTTGGTCCCCTTTTATTGGTTTAGATTGTTTTCCTATTAAATCTCTTAAGGTAGATAGCACAACTCCATATTTCCCAATGAGAAACAGAAACGCTTGCTTGTTTTGTGCTGGATGTACAACAATGTGGCAATCCCCCCCACGCCACAGACACAGCCCCACGTCCATCCTGAGTCTTCTGCTTCATGGCCATGCAGGGGTCAACCTGCACTTGCATGGTGGCCTTTTGTCAATCTTCTTTAGTCAGCAACAGCTATAGCATGTTTGAAAATCCCAGTTAATGGCCAAAGCCCATTTGCAGCTGTATTTTGAGCACCAATTTCAAATGACATGGGTTTTTAATCCACACAGCCTGTTCCAAGCTGACCTTCTATTTCTCTAGCTGCCAAACCAAAGCCCTGTGAAAAGAAAGGAGATCCTGGGCACCTTGCTGGAACAGACATGGACATGGTCACACACAGAGTGTGGATGGTGAAGCACAGGCAGCTCTGTCAGCACCTTCCACACCTGAAGCTCTCATTGAGAGCTGAAATGGCTGGCAAAGAGCCCTGCCTTGCATAGTAGGTGTCAGCAGGTGCATTATTCCTCCTTCCCTACAGCAGCAACACCAGCTGTCACTTGTCTCCCGAGTCAAAATATTTCCATGCCTATCAGTAGCCAGTAATTGATGTGAAATCAGTGAACCTCCTTGCAAAGTTCGTCCTATATTTGCCAAAGCTAGACATCAGGCAGCAGAGTGCAAGCCTAATGAGAAGCTCTCAGCTAATAAAATCAAGTTTCCTTCAGCAATGGACAAGCACGCATGACTATCCATAGTATCCTAATTATTGTAATTTACTCAATCTGCCCTATTAAGAAGCATTTTCCTGCCTGGGGACTTTCTAATCATGGAATTAATTTGTCATTTTTACCATTATAAAATATTGCTCCCATGACATTGTTCAGATTTACAGCCCTAAGTGTGGAGAGAAGAGAGGAGATAAGAAGAAAATTGTGAAAAAAGGTTTTGCTCCTCACTTCTCTGCTTTCTGAAGAGCCTTTTAAGCGTCTAACACGGAGAGAGAGAGGGGGGAGGAAAAAAAAAAGAAAAAAAAAAGGAGTATTGTGTTAAAAGAAACTCCAGTTAATGAATTGTAGGACTACAGATCAACTTTTTCCATAGAAGAGGTGAACCCCTGTTATAATTCCACTGATTCCAGGGGCAATGTATCAGAGTACTAACAACCTCCTGGAAGTCAAAAGTGCATCTGAATACATCCCCTGATTTCCAACAGATTACCATACGATGCGAGTGCCTGCATCTTTCCATCTGGAAGTGATCTGCTTGGTTCTGAGCTCCGGAGGGAAGGCGGGGTACTTCTTGTAGTAGCTCCTTTTAGTAACTTGAGCACAACTTGTACAGTGTGCCACTACAGCATCATAACACATGGCACGCAGCATAAAGCTGAGCAATGACAACAGACACGGAGAGCTGAAGCAAAGATGTAACTCAGCACCTCTTTCATCCGTTCTCTACCATCACATACTGTGAGGGTGATGTTTGTTTTGGGGAGATGAATGAATACACTTCTCACACCATTCAGCGGCTTTTAATCCTGAATCGTTTGCCTGCTACATTCTAACAATGATCCTGCATCCTCCTCACAAGTTTGAAAGAAAACCAAGCCAATTAACTAATTAGAGCTAATCCCTGTTGTTGTTGGTTAAGCACGCACACACACACACACACACACACACACAAAGCCCTCTTGCTTGTGTGCAGTGTTTGTTGCAGCTGGGAAATTGAAAAGAAATTCCTTGTGTCAAGAGATGGCTAATAAGAAATTACACAAAAGGTGTGTTAAACTACAACACACTTTTGATTAAAGATGCACGTATATCTGCAATGCCACTTTAGAAAAATATTACCACCCCCTCTTGTAAGGGAATACGATTGCTAAGATCTGCAAGTCTGAACTCCAAAACCTGCAACTCTTTGTTTTCCAGTTAAATGCCTCACATATACTGTCAGGTGTCTTTGCAGGGCAAATGCCACCTATATCTGGGATAAAACATTAATAATCCCAGCTGCCTGCTTGCAGAGGCACTGAGATGCACTAAAGCTTGTGAGAAAAGCAATGCACCAGCTGTACCTTAAAGGAGTAGTAAAAGGATTTCCACTCCTCTTCCTCCAGCACTTCGGTGAAAGTCACGGTGTCAGTGCAGGTGACAAAAGTGACATCCAGCCAGCCGGTGCCAGCCGGGGAGCTGCTGCTGGCTGCTGTGGGGCCAACCTCCATTGCCAGGCTCTGCTCCAGCTGCCTGGGCTCTTGTTTTCCTAGGAGTTAATGCAGCCAAGCCTCTCCTGTAAAAGCACAGCAGCAATACCAGCTTCTCACTGCTCCACCACTGGCTACCAGAGGCATCGGGCTTCAGTGCAGCTGAGTGATAAGAAAAAAAGCAAAGTGAAGGAAAAAAAAAAAAAAAAAAAAACAACCCAAAAACCAACAAGCTAGCGTCGTCCCTTTGAGCTCTCCTTCAGTACAACTGACAACAGCCATCCGCATGCTCTTTCAGCAGCAGGACGAGCAGCTGGTAAGAAGTCAGCACATACAGAGGCATCCATGTGCATTTCAGCCTGCCAGGCATCCACAGCTGCCACGGCTGTAAAAGCATAGACCTGAAGAGCAAGCATGCATTTAGCACATCCAGGACTTGTCCAGCCTCATGGGCTGCTCTGCCTCAAGAGCAATACACTCCTAAGCAGAACTCAATCTGTTTTCACAGCTATGCCCTGTGCTGCTATGCTACCTGAACCACAGGTGTAGGTAGATTTAACCAAGTAGAGCCAAGTTCCCTGATCTGAAGCAGAAGCTCAATAAATGTACATTCTTATAAAACACTGAGGCAGTCAGCATTACCTTCAGGGATGGAGCCTGTGGGAATTAGAGAGACCTCTGGGTGTCACAGAATGTCCAGCCCTTGGCCTGGGCCAGCCAGGGGAAGATTCTGTTTCTGGCCCATAGAGGCGACTGGTACCATTCACGATGAGAAAGAATCAGTGCTAATCCATATGCATCAGTAATAGATATTTAAACAACAGAAAATTGTGCATCCATTGGAATACAATCAGATAAAACATAGTTTTTCAGAACAACCATGTTGAGCTGAAATCAACAGGGAAAACAGTAACTTACATATTGATTGTGTGAAAGAGAGGAGGACATCTCTTTGAAGCCCGTCCTGAATGACTGCTCAGGTCAGCTCAGAACCTCTGCTCTGAGGCATTCAGGCAGCAACGAAGCTTCCTGAAAGCATCCCATCTCGCTGTCTCTTTTCTCCTCTCACCTTGTTCTCTCCTATTTATGGAATAAGCTAAAACTACTAGCATTGACTGGTTGGGGCTTTTTTTTGTCTTTTTTTCCCACAAGCATATCACAGGTGCCTAGAGGCTTCTCAGTAGTTCTTACACTCTTACACTGCCTCTGAATATTTCTTTGTTGCTGTCACTGCCCTGCTTTCTTGTTGGCTGCTTTGCTATAAATGTTTTTTGTTGTTTGTTTATCTTGTATTTATTCTCAGAATCTTAGGCTATGGGCAGTCTGTGATACCATGTCTATAATTAAACTAATTATTTAGGAAAAAAATACTTATTTTTTTTTTAATCCTCTACAAAGGCCTGCTTGCTCTCTGAAATTTCCCTTTGGGTTTTCTCCCTCTCCCCTTGCCAGTATTAAGCAAGCTATTTGAATACTTCTGGAATGAATGGTGAAACAGCAGACTTTTCTGATTGAATCTCAAAAGCCTGTAGCAGGCAAGATCAAATCCCAGCAATTCCACTGTGCAGAATTGATTCCTACAGCTGACTTTGTTTTCCCCAGTCAGGACTTTCAGAAATCTCTAAGAATTTCAGCTTGAAGAGATTTAGGTAGCTTTACAAAGGGAGAAATTAAGTTTCCCCACTGTTTTAACATAAAATACTCTCAAATTATTATTCTAACACATATTTTTTCTAATGCATAACAAAACGCGATAGCGCTTTCTTAACCTAAGCTGTTTCTTTTAAGTCTCACTTTGGTAGCACACCACAGTATAAGCGTGCTTCTCAAATAGGAAAGATCAAACAACTTTGAGATAAACCTTAAGCAAAGGAAATGGATTATATGTAAGAAGAACAGGGAGGGCTTCTTTACGAAGCCACTGCATTGGGCATTCTCTTTACCTCGGACTCAGAAGCCACACAAAATTATGTTTCTCAAATCTAGCTTTGAATCAGAGGACAAGAGAACTTGAGAGCACGCAGTGGGGAAACTTGCAGCACATCTTGACCCCACAGCTGCGCTGTGAGACAGAAAAAATCACTTCACTGCTGTGCACCATGTTGACAATTTCCCCAGATTTGGCTGATATGAATCTTCTGATTTTTTATCTTGTTTAAAAGAAACAGGTACATCTGAACACACATCTACTTAAGGCTCTCTATATATGTTTATATATATTTATATATATATTATTTTTTACTGAGAATTTACTTTGGAGTTGACTTCTCTGCTTTTATTCAGCATCAAGAGAAAAGTGCCAAAATATTACCCAAATCTGTATCTAGTGTCCTTGTAAGAGGAAGGTCAGCCTGTTTATCTGGAGTGTAACTGCATTTGCAGCCACCTTTTTTAGCCACACCAGATAGAGACAACATCAAGTTTCTAGATCTTTTAAGACATGAAGAAGCGAAAATGATCTTTTAGGATTTAACTTGTGAGTTCTAAAGTTAGAGGCTGGCTGCTGGAGTAGAAGAGAATTTCTTTTATACTGAAAAATTTCTGTTTGACTTTCCTTCAGAATCTGTGCAGACTCAATTTTGATACATTCAAAGACTTCATGGAATGAGATGCCAGATCTCTGTCTGCCTGGGCCCAGCCTGATCTCTGACCGGTCAGCAGCTATCGAGCTTTGGATTAAATCTCCAGACTGTCAGCATGTGGGTTCTTTCTACCAATTGCACTTTGGATGGAATCTTTTGCAAAAATCTGAACTTCACCCTCAGTAAAGAAGTAAGGGCACGAAAATCACAGTGATGAAATCACAGAAATCACAATGATGAGCACTTTACTCCTTTTCTATAGATAAATGAGCTTTAAAAGGACTTTTTTCTCATCTCCATTGCTGTTTGTGATCTAAATTCAAGGTGGTCCATTTTACGAAAAAAGATACTTAGCCATTTATCTGTATTTGCAAATACACTCTTGCAGAAGAATAAGCAATTCCTAAGGAAATGTCTTTGAGTAGAAGCAAGCGGATGAAGAAAGTGCATAGAAAAATGCTATTAAATCTGCAGACTATGTTAGTAGAACTGTCAGGCACCATGGAATTTAAAATCTCTTCATTCTCTTCCCCTCAACATAACCACCAAGATAATCATGCATTTTGCAAGGTCTTGATTCTCCACTCTCTCCTTCTGCTGTGCATTAAGATTGCTGTTCAGGGACAGAACCACAGGTAGCTTTAACCAAGAACAGCCAAGTTCCCTGGTCTGAAACAGTAGCCCAATAAATGTGCATTCCTATAGAATATTGAGGCAGTCAGCATCCTATCATTCACTGTACAACAGAGGAACACTCCTGCACTTTAGGAGCTGAGTGGCTAACTGTCACTAAATCCTGCCCTGATTTAAGAGCTGCTCCCCCATTGGAAGGCAGAGGCTGCCTGGAGCTGATGAACCTCTTTCTTCCTCTGCAGGGGATGTAGAATAACCTAACGGCTAAGCCACAGGCTTGCAGTTCAGAGAAGATATGCTCCTTGCTCCTCTGCAAGTTCCCACCTGCCTTTGACTAAGCAACCCCTTCCCCATAGCTATGAGCTCTGTCTGTGGAATGCAGGTGGTGGGACATACTCACACAAAGCACTCGAAGAATCCAGCTATGTGCTTAACTATTGTTTTTGATAGAATCTCTACAAATAGGGAGCTAACCCTCTGCTAAAGAAGACTGAGCCCTTGCACCACCATGGTCCTTGAGTGCCCGATCCAAACCAATGAAATCAGAACCAAGCTCAAACTCCAAAGCAGGAGCAAGCAAACCCATCACTGTATCTGAGTTGTTCATTTCAGAGCAAACTGCAGATCTGCACTGAATTTCTGTTGGATAGCAGATTTAAAGCAATACAGTTCTAGATGAAGTTTAAAATGAAAGTTTAAAACTTGGCAAAAAGCAACAAAAAAAACCCCAAAACATTAGAACAAACTTTCAGACTACATCACCAACATAATTCTCAGCTCAAATGGTATTACAGAGGCTACAAAAAGAGGAATGGGACATCAAGGAAAATCAGACTAATCTATCAATGCTGCAAGCTTGGGAAAAGTCTGGCAAAAACCTCAATGAAGGGCAAAAAACTGGGGAACCTTCGTGCCCAGGAGGAGGAAGGAGAATAAAAGAATTTAAAATGCCTGCATTCCAGTTCTCATTTCTGTAGTAGCAGTTGTGTCTGAAGTAATGAATACACTCTGTCTTCTGGCGATGAGCAGCAGCCTGGAAGTGCAGATTTACAATGGAGGTGGAAAGCTGTTAGAAGCATTGCAGGACGTTTTATTGCCAATTACAATTTCATGGCAGGGTTATTATTTATTAAATATAGAAGCAGTCAGCTGAATTCTAACTGCTCCTAAGCTTATTTCCACTTACAAAACAGCTAAAGAAATTATGTAGAGATAGAGGAAAAAATCCTTCGCCATAGCAAGCGTGTTTCTCATGGCCTTCAAGTCTGCACACATGAACACACATGGAGAGTAAGAAAAATAGACCACACTTCAGAGAGGGAATGGGCTACGCTCTATTTCCCTTTAACAATGCCCGAGGTGCACTAAGCTAAACTTATTGCTGGCACTAACAGGCTTGTGGGGGACAATTTGAGCTGCATAAGTTCCTTGATCACCAAATCTCAGAGTTCAAGGCTCTCCTGAGAAGTACTTCACCCATGGCTCTCTACTCCAAAAGGAGCATGCAGACAGAATGAAATTTGATCACAAATGGAATCTGTCCCACAGCAGACCTGCACGGTACTGGCCACAATATACAACACACTGAACAAATAAAACCATTTGGTTGTCATAGAATCATAAAGGCTGCAAAAAGACCACTATATCATCTAGTCCAACCACCAGCCCACTGCTGGCATTTACACTAAACATGTCCCTCAGTGCCATACCTACACTTTTCTTGAACAGCTCCAGGGATGGTGACTCTACCACCTACATAGGAAGATTATTCCAATTTCTCACCACTCTGAGAAGAAATTGTTCCCAAAATCCAATCTCCTGGTTCTGATCCAATGAAGAAAGAGGAGCAAAACAAAACAGCTCACCACAGTACTTTGAAGACAGAAAGGATGTTCAGAGAAGCCAAACCAAAGAAATATACAAAATTCAGCAACTGTCAGAAGATGTTGGAAATACTTGATCTAAGTACTCACACTCCCTGGTGACTGGACATTCAGCAAGTTGTGACTGGGTCAATCAACTCAGCCCATTATCTTTGTCCCTACATTTAAAGAGACTTCCATAACTCATTAACCTTACTGGCATTTCAAAAAGATGCACACAGTCTTGTATATTTTATGCTAGTGACTCTGTTCACCACTTTAAGTATATCATAACACAAATGTTCAACAGATGTCAGAATGGGCACAATCACTCATCTAACCACATTGCTCGACCTGCAGTGAGTTATGGGCAGGCTGTGCCAGGTCCTCATGGAAATGAATGGGGTCAACACTTCTCAGCTCACTGATTGTGCACAAGCGTATGAGCTGCTGATCTGGCTTTCCGGTGCTGCCTGGGGGTAAGCTATTGATTTCTTCATATGTTCACGATGAAATTCTTGTATGTATAAGCAGAGCTGATTTTGTGTTTATATAGTCAGATAAAAAATTTCAAGTCTGTGTCCAAACATACCCCTGAAAAAGGCTGTATTGTTCTTGTAATAAAGCTAGATAGAGTAAAATGCTAAGTATCCACATGGAGTGAAAAAAGTTTTCAGCGCTTAATAGTGGAATGAGCAAAATGGCACATACAAAACATGATTTGTTTGTCATCAGAAACAAACATGGGATCATCATGGGATGTGTTGCTTCCTGTTGCCCAAAACCATGTTTTCAGCATTTCTAAAAGGGCTAAAACTGTTCAAGAGTTCTTTGGTTCCTCTCTTTGGAACAGCAAGAAGTTTTGAAAAAGAATTTTCATTGCTATGCATCCAAATACATACCAAATTAGGGAGAGACTAAATGAAGGAAAAGCAAACTAACTCTGCACTTAAAGCATTCATCATTCTTTGTAACACAATTTGCTTTAGGAGAATATGATGTTTTCTGTGGTTATGAAGATGCAAAACGATTCTAGTCTTTATATGAACTGCTGCTTGGGGATTAGAGGAGGATTTAATATCTTTCTCAAAGAAAGGATTAATTAAAGTGTCTCCTCTTTGGGAAGGTGATGAGCAAAACAATACATTGAGCTTTTGATTTATTTCTCTACAGAAATAAAATGTGTATGATGATTTTTCATTTCATTTTCTTTAAAAAAGGAATTGTTTCAGAAATTTATCTGGCATAGGAGTTGCTTAAGGGATTTTAACATGCTTTCAAAGTGTCAGCTAAAACTGAACCATTGGGTCTCCTTTAGAAAACTCTGACAATCTGTTGTTACAAGCTAAGGAAATACTGCTTAAGCTTCACTAGGGATCTGTCCTTTTGTTTCATTTTTCACATCCTTAAGTGGAATTGATTGGGAAGCCCTGTTTTGTTGACAGCCCTCCCTGTATTTTGCAGTACTATGAACATCTCACGAAAAGTTTCGTTATTCTTTTCATAAAAGACCTCCATTTTAATCAAAAGCTGAAGCATGAAAAAAAAGAAACAATCATTTTTATGCTGGCAAAGATTTCCAGTTTTCAACTTTTATGATTTTTTTTTGGTTAGCAGAAATGTCAAGGCAACATCTACCATGAAAAATACATTTTAAAAAAGTTTCATCTACTTCTGCATAATTTTCAGCAGGTTTCTCTCTTTTTTTTTTTTCTTCCCAATGTTCCTTCTAGGTTTAGGAATTTGCCCCTGGGTTCTTTAAAACTCTGGTACAATTTGGACTTCTACATCACTAATGCAGAACTGCTTATTATCAGCTCACAGTATTTGCAGAATCTGATAAGAATAATGATGAAAAAGTGATACAGTGCTTAAAGACATGGCTGTGATTTCATTTAACCTGGAACTACCAGTGGGATTAATGATCCCCTATATTCAATATACTATGGAAGAACAGCGGTACCTAACGGTCTATAACTCATTTATGTGCCCTGCTCCTGCATTGTCCTGTCAGCAAATTGAAGACAACAGAAAACTGTGATATTTGGTCCAAAACACTTGCCAAAAAATAATGAAGCTTTCATTCAAATGCATCTACACTATTCATGCCTGGATTAAAGCACAGCTCATAGGATAATTAATGACTCCCTTCTTGGATAACTCAGTAAGAAAATGCAAAAACTTAAGTAAAGATACTGGAAAGATCATCAAAAGTCAGATACTGTAGACAGGTGGGGTTCATTTTCTAGAGCTCAGATTTGATCTGTACATAGATATATGAGGATAATGCATTCCCCATCAGCCAAAGCCCTGAGCTATTACAAGAATGGCATCCAACTTCCTATTCTCACAGTAGGATTTGTGTTAGCAAAGTACTGTTTGCACATTCTCTATAGCCAAGTCACTACTTGCAGGTTAATTAGAAATCCTTTATAGGCGTCACTAATAAGAAATGCCGTGGCTGCACTGAACACAGTTTAGTGTCAAAGCATCTAACATATTTCACTCAGTTAACCAACAGCAGGTGCAAAGGATGCTTATCCTGAAATACATAAAATTCAAGGGAATGAAAAAAAAAAAAAGAGAAGACAGTGATAGGCTGCTGAGAGAAGCAGCACTCAAGGAAGGAAAAAGCAAGGCTTTCTGTGCTGACTTACTGTCAATCTGCAGTTTCAGCAGTCCACACTGCTGCTGTTTAATTGTGTAAATGATCCCCATCATGAAAGAAGATCAGTGCTTTTATTAAAATTAGAGACATACTAAGGAAAACCTTCTCTTTACTCTGAGTCTTCCATTCCAAAGATCTTTATCCAAGGTTTTCTAAGATGTCCTTTCCATTACCATACTTACTGCTACCTAACAGCCAGCAGCCCACACTATCAATCCCATGTGAACTTCAGGCACAATGCCTTTTGACAATCTCTCTCCAAGGTTGGTGACATTACAAGAAAATGTCAGTGTGAGACATTACACTAACTCACAGGAAAGAAAGAAAATATATTTGCAGGCCTTACAACTGTTGATCTAAGGAATTCAGATGAAAATGCAATTAATCTGGCCTACCTCAGGGTCTGAAAATCTGGAATGACTTTTACCACTGCGTCATGAGAGCATCTCAAAGGAAATCTGTTTGTGCCCAGCCCCTTTCTTCTCTCCCTCCACAAAACAGAAATTTAAGGCAGTTGTAGTGGAAAAAAAAAAAATAGATCAGTAAAGAGAGCAAAATCATTAAAGAGACCAAAATTCCTTATTCATAACTTTTTTGTCAAAACGATTTGCTGTCAAACCAATTAATTTTACTCAACCCCGACAAGCATTTTTGTGAAAGTTATTTCACAAGGATAACTTTTAATATCCTGATATGAGGAGTTCAACACTAGCAATTCTTAAAATATACCTTTTTGTTGGCTTTTTTTTCCTGACAATATATCTGGCAATTTTTATACATAATTTTGTGTTAAGTGTAAATACCTTAGGTGGACCACTGCTCTGTTAGACTAAATTTCAGAGCTGCATATTCCTATGAAGCCCAAGAAATGTGAAAGCAAAGTTAATTTACCAAAACCAGGACACCTGTGACATCAATGCAAATCCCATACGGGATATGGGGAAGAGGTGATGAATGGTAAAGAGAGAGTAGGCTCTAAACTATATTTGAGAATACAGGCTCAAACAAGTAACTTCACAACCTTTCACATACAGCTGCTCTCCTGTAAAAGACCCAGACCATGTATGGATTTTCATGCCCCAGATGCAAGCTGGTCAAAGCTTGTAGACCTTGCTGCTTGATGATGAGCACCAGAAGAAGCACTACTCTCCCTCACCCTGGAAGGCACAATCTTTGTCCCACAGCACAGCACAGGTCAGAAGAGAAAAGGAGGATATCTTCATGCAGAAGAGCAACCCAAGCAGCTACCATGTTGTTTGCATTCCAGGGAATGTCTCACCACTGAACTGCAAGAAACATCAGCTTGAACTTTATAAGCAATCCGATCCCATCATTTTAGCACAGGTATTTCCCAGTGCTGAAGAAAGGATCGATGCCAGAAGTTTTACAGTCTCTGTCATGGTCTTGTAAGGCAAATATTGATTAACTGTCCTGGATTCAATACTCAATGCAATTAAATCATTTTTTACAGGTATGGAAGTGTGACTTTGTCATGTATTTTAATTACGCTTCAAAAAATGTCATGTCAGCATCTAATTTGTTCTGTTCAAATCCTAACATGCTCTGAAGATAAATGTCTTCTGTTTGAAGAAGGTTAAGATAGTCAAGGGAGCAGATCAAATAATTAGGCATAGGTGAATTTAAAATCACTGTTCCAGACTGTCAAACAGATAAGAGTTCAAAGGCTGATCAGTAAATTATACATACATAAAATATACATGTACGATTTCTCATTCCATTTTTGTAATTGAACAAAATTATATATGTTATATTAATTCATCTGAGACTTTCATGATATTCGGTTGTAGGTCAGCAACTACATCAAATAAGCTGTAACAAAGCCTCTGGGGTGCCTGTACAGAATTAAACTGAGATTGGAGGTGCTGGTCGACAGCTAGCTGAATGTGAGCCAGCAGTATGCTCAGGTGACCAAGAGCAACCTGGATTGTATTGGAAATAGAATGACCAAAAAAAAAAAAAAAAAACAACAGGGAAGATTTTGTCTCTCTGTACTCAGCTCCAGTGAGGCTGCACCTTGAGCACAGTTTCAGCCCCTCACTGCAAGAAGAGTTTGAATTGACATGAATGATCAGGAAAACAAGACCTATGAGGAGTGGCTGAGGCCTGTGCTGTGTGGCATCATTAAAAAGCATTAAAAAGCATGAACCTGCTGCTTGGAAAAGAATCATAGAATGGTTTAAATTGGAAAGGACCTTTAAGAACACTTGGTTGCAAACCTCCTGCTACAGGCAGGAACACCTCCCACTAGACCAGGCTGCTCAAAGCCCCATCCAGCCTGGGTGGGGGCATTCACTGCTTCACTGGGCAGCCTGTTCTAGTGTCTCACCACCCTCACAGTAAATAATTTCTTATCTGGACTTGACTCCTTAGCTGTTTTTACAGAGAAGTTCACCAGTGGCACAGAGACTCAGAATCATAGAATTGTCAAGGTAGGAAAATACCACAGATCATCTAGTCCAACCACCAGCTCATCACCACTATGCCCATAAACCACGTCACACTATGCAAGATTCACCTTTTCCTTCACAGTGCATCACTGTTGCAGAAACAGCCTTGTGGAAGACTGCTTCTCCATTACTTTCAGTGCAGGAACAAGTGAAAAATAAGTGATAATGAACAATGTTGATGTTCAAAATCAGCAATGGCACCCATCTATCCAAACCTGTGGCCACTGTGCAGCCTTTCAAATTTCACATTTTGAGGGATTCAACCCGTGGAGAAATCCCTGGTTAGTTTTTGAGAAGTGCCACATGAAGGACCTCATAAAGCATTTCTTGCCCCTCAACCCTGCTGTTCCAGACTTCACCTACATGCCATCCTGTCTCTATGACACTGGTTTGGAGCAATGAGCTCTGGGCTTTTTCAAAGGACTTGGGCCCTTGAGAGCCAGGGCTAGTATGGCCCATCCGAAACGTAAGAGGAGTCTGCTGAGCATGATGTTAGGATTTAACTAAAATGAATCTTTTCTGTCATCATCTCTCTCCTTCCCTTTCTCTATTAAGTACTTACCCTATTAACATCACTCAGAAGGCTTGGGGTATTTCCCACACACCCAGGAAAACCAAGCTGCCCTCCTCACGCTTCACTTTAGCATAGGAGAAAATGCAGACCTTGGTGTGCAGCACAGCTCCGCCACTGCCATTACCCTGTATTTTTACTGGTGGGTATCTCAGGTACCTGCCTGCCCTTTCACACCCTGCTCCTTGTCACTGGACCACATCATTCCCTGCCATCTTTAATACATCCACTTGTAGTCTCCACAGGCTCAGTATTCCACAGAAAATATGGCTAGATGTCTCAAGTTTAGGCTGGCTGCTAGTCATTTCTAAGCCAAAAAAAAGCAGTAACTGTCTTTTACAGTGAAATGCAACAGAACTTTTTACTGATGCTCACACATGAGGAATCTCCTACATTATTTAATGTTATTCATCTTCAAAAGCCATCTTCAAATAAAAGCTTTAAAAGCATCTGTCACTATTGCATTTGGGTTCTTCTCCAAGCATATTCAGCTTGTAAGCCCCTTCTATCCTGTGTAAATAGCAAGACTGGCTTTGCTGGCGTTTCTCACAGAACAGTGAAGCTTTATCAAAGCCCTCTGGGGCCAAGAGCTCCGTATGTTATCCACAGGAATGAGAAGGAAATCCCCCACAGAGGTCAGAGGCTGCAGGAAGGTTCTCTTGAGGTGATTACAGGTGTCTAGCATACTAGTCCTGCCCTTATAGTTTCAGTAAAGTCTTGGAGGAAGGATGAAACCAACAACAAATCACATAAAGCTCAATATGGTATTAGTCACACTGCTGCATGGTTCATCTGTATCACTGAATTTTCTGTTGTCTCATATCCAGGAACATTGTGGCACCTTCAGGTGTTCCCAGCTGCTACACAGACATATTTCAGTATCCTAACTTAAAGTGGAGAAAGCTGAGAAGAAAGGCTTCTAGCTCATGGAGACTTATTTCTCCTCACTCCCACAATCCCCAGTCCTCCGATTCGCCTTTCCAAACTTTTGCACAAATTGATAAATAGCCCAAAGAGAGCAACTGTCTGTCAAGGACCAAAAATTCATGAGCCTTTGGCTTACTAAATTCAGAGACTCTGTGAGCACTGGTGTGTTTCTGTGGGAACTGCTTGGGATTCACAAGAAACACACCGAGCCTGAGGTGTATTAGATCCAGTACTTCAAATAAATCCCTGTCTTTTGATAAAAAAGAATCCTGCTTTCTACTTCACTAGCAGCTGTTTTTTCAAGTTCTGTCTCTCAGTCGCTAACGATCCTTTTCACTGCCTATAATTTGTCCATACCATAAATTGCAGTGTCTCCTAAATGAGGGGTTTTACCGGGAGCATCCGGTCATTTATGTATTGTACCCAGCACAGTGATAAAAGCAACCTTACTGGGACAATTATGAATTCACCAGGACTTAGCTTTTGCATCTCTGTCCTCCGTCACCAGTACGACAGCAGCTAATGCAGCAGACAGCATTGATTCAGCAGGTGGGCTCCACATGCACTGTGCTGGAAGAGTCAGGTGCTTACAGCACAGATTCTGCAAGTCAACAGGAAGAATGAGAGAACACAAGCTAATGAAGAGCAAATTGCAATGCTGTCTAAAGCCCCGCTACGTTTACAAGGATGTTGTTTTCAGCTGCCAGCAGCCTGAAAGTCACAGTCCCTCCTGCAATTGTAGGAGAGCATCACAGCAATTCCACATAACCACTTGAGTTCTCCACCCAGAGGGACTTTGCAATAGGCAAGAGAAAAAACAAGAGAAGAGCGTTGCCTCTGTTCAGGAAACAACAGCCACAGCTTTAAAAGCCTGGAGCCTTTGCAGCTCTAAAGCAAAAACCCTCTTCTGTGTTTCCGAATAGCTGATGCAGTTACTCCTTCAATAACATTTTTTCCTTAGCAAAAGCAAAAATAATGCAAGTGAATAGAAGACATATTACATATAATGTGAACATTAGTTAGCACCTCATTTAACTATTAATCTTTAACCTTCACAGATGTACTGACAACACACAATGGTATTTGCTACAGGCAACTGTTCTTTAAAACTCACACAGCAGCATTATTTATAGCACCAGTACACATCTGAACAAAGGAACATGAAAAGTAGTTATGAAAGATGTGTTGTATGACAAGCAATAAATTAGACAGCACTGGACTGCCAAACACTAAAGAAAAAAATCCAGTTGAAAGCAACATTAGCAAAAAAAGCCTTTAAAAAGTGCTTAATACAAAGCACATACTTGTTTCTTACTGAAGTCAGTGAAATTTAAACTTTTATTCAGAATTAGGTGTGTTCCTGATTCAGCAAATCAGCTAGAACTAAAAGAGGATGAGACACGAAGATTTCCATCCAAGATTATATGATAGACAATGTTTTCAAGCACATCTCAGTTGATAACAATGAATATCACCGACAGAATAAATCCTATTCTCATTCAATCCAGATAGAATCAGTAGCATTCCTGTAAACATTCATTTTTCAATTCTCACTAAAGTGCTCTGGCTCATGAAAATCTGCTTTAGGAGGCTTCAGGGTCTGCTACAGCTAAATTTCCCTCCCTTACCCATTATTCTCATGCAGCACCGGGGCAGAAATTCAAGAAAGTCAGGAATTAAACATCAAATTCACATCTTTGGTCTCTATCTTTGAGGACTTCCTATGATTTTCATATGTGTGGGATGCTTTAGTTTGTACGTAGGTCACTCCAAAAGTAATGCCTCTTGTTTATTTCCACGGAAACCACAACAGATACAAAGAATGCAATAGCACCATTTGATGGAGCAAATTCTCAGTTACAAAAAAAATTTCAGCATAGCCATCACCAGCAGCTGTGCATTTTGGCCACAGTGATGAAAAGCCTGCATGCTGCACAAATGGAGGTGACCCACTTTTGCTGCTACCATTGCTGAAAGCACCACCTACCACCTCACTGAGCTCATATCCACTGCTTGGTCTCCATAAATGTTCTGCAAGTGTTGATAGCCAGTGGGCGCAGTTTTTTTCTGCATGGAGAAATTCACTGACACGTCTTTGCTTCAGATACACTTCCATGTTAGATGCCATTTGGTCAGACTGCCACTCTGCTGCCATCTGTCAGATGACAACAAAACATAATGGAATATTAGCAGCAAGGTTCAAACTCTACTGCAACACCACCAGCATCCATCTAATATCTTTTGGGCTGACAAAATAAAATAGGAGGCATTATTTTCAGAGCAACCTTCGGATATAAGCGTGTGCTTATTATCTTAAATAATGACAATATAAACATTTAGTAAAGACATCTCCATATTTATCCCTTTCCTTGCAGAAGCACTGTTCTTTAAGCCATTAAGATTTGGTATTTTCTGTATTTAGCATGATTATTTTATTCAAATAATTTTTAACTGATTTAAAATAAATTTAAAAGCCTTTATAAAAAAATAATCAAAAGCTCAGGGTATACAGTCCATGCAAAAACACAGAAAAACTTTTAATCATGAGAGGAATTGAATGAAGAAAGACATAGAAACAGTCTTCAAAACCATCAGCATAAGATGGGCAAGACATAACGGACATATACTGCAGCAAGGATTTTAACATGCACATTAGGAACTAAAAAAAAATTGTAATTACAAGGCAAAGGAAAGCTCTGAGATCAACTGCCTGCAGAGGTAATGGAAGCCCATTCCAGGGGTTCTTATTTGGTTAATAAAAAAAACATCCACCAGGAAAGGTTTAAGAATAAATTTGTCTTGTCAAAGAAATAGGAGACAGGTCTCTCGAAATGTCATTCACATGTGTTTCTTCTGCTTGTAGGGTAAAAGCTAAGTAGAAAATATTTGAGAAAAGAGGAATGGAGGAGAAAGCCTGATCTAGTGGTTGACAACCCTGCCTGTGGCAGGACACTGAAGCAAGATGGGCTTCAAGATCCCTTCCATCCTACACCATTCTGTGATTCTATGATTCTACCACCTTAGCAGTAAGAAACAACTGCCTACATGCCCTCAAGTCTACAAAATACCCCATGGGGCCGCCATAGGTTGAGGCAGTTTTCACAGATTGTATTAGAATGGAATTCTAATAGCACCAGGTAATTCCATCTATTAAGACAAATGCAAATGCACCTGCTCTCTCTCAGTGGAATTTTATTTTTTGTAAAAGAGGATCATTGGCTTCATTCTCATATTCATATACATACACGCTCAATATGCAAAACTAGCCAGTGTTATCAGTGTTTGACAGTGCAAAGTAATGTATCTGACTGTGAGAAGCAATCTTCGATACAGAGAACATCCTCAATCACTAAATTAGTTGCAGCTTCAGTTTATTATAATATGGCAGTGTTTTTGCAATGAAAGGCATTTGACTCATACTCTCCTTAAATAAAGAGAATCCGAGCGGCCACAAAGGTCGTCATCAAAGCAATGAGTCATAAAGTGAGTTTCAAACTCTGTTATGTAATGAATGCAAGCATATATTCTCCTCTGCTCAGAAACAAAGCAGAACGTTATGAAAGGAATGAAAAATGCCCAGAAGGTGAAAACAGTTTTCTATCCTTTGATGTAAGTCACTGGCCTTTTTCATTTTGAAGACCCCATAAAAGTTTTCCATTGAAGCTTTATATCCTCCTCAGTGAATTTAAGCCTTTGCTGATAGCTTTCCCTTGCTCAGTACTCCTACTGATCCTTCAATGTTGAAAAATACAGACATGTGAACTCCCTGAATCCAGTGAAATTTACAAGGGAAGAAAAATGACGTTCTTTGCAAGCATGCCTGAAAACATTCATAATTACCCAGCTGTTCTGGTTGCCGTTAAGGAAAGTCCAATCTGCTTTCTGTAAACAACCTAAAATGAACATATTTCTGCCCTCAAAGTGTTTCAAAATATGTATCTCACAACAGATAAGGGCATATATATAAGGTGTCTAAGGTGTCTGCTGATCCCTTTTCTAATGTCTTCACCCTAAATTAATTTCAGAAGACTTTTAGGCTACTGTTCCAACACCCACTGAAGCCAATAACATTGTAATTAATGAGGAATGAAAACCTCATGCATTGCAGTTCCAGCACGTTTCTAGTTTTCTGTGAACAAGTAACTAATGACAAAATACACTGGACACCTTTGCACATTTACTCTATGCAAGGTACTTACATAGATATTATTCCAGCTGCAGCAAGACCTAGCCTGATCTTAAAATTATTTCTCTTAACTTTGTTTAATTCTTCATAGAAACACATAAGATTTTGGCTGTCGATACCTGGAACACTGTATGCAACTTTGGAACTAAGCCAGTACAGGATTGCAGAAGGCCTTCTGCAATGAACAGAAACCCAACTCTTTGAGCATCAGCCCTTATCCTTCCACCAGTTGGAGCTTTGTTCAGGCCATTACAGAAGCAATGTGAAACACAGCAAGGACTACATGATAGCTATTTTTACATGCTTTGAACAGCTGCACAAAACAACACTCTGCAAAGAGAAGACAACGAGATTTGCCTAGCCTTCATCTGAAGCTTTTAACCACTCATTTATTATTTACACCAATATGTATAAGTGAGCTGTTCTTGGCAGGCCTAACAGCACTGAAATCATCTAGATGAAGTGACACTGTGCTCAGCAGTTGACCTTCCTGCAAGTGGAGCATACCTGATGCATCCTGACTAATAAAACACAATAAATTGTATTTTATTTTCCAGTTGGAAACACATAATTCTCTCCAGCTGCATCTTTAGATACATTTTATATGTGGTTCCATCCTATTTAAGTGTCACAGCCTAGGCAGATACTTGAGACTTTTCACCCAGAAGCAGCACAGAAATATTAGAGATAATTACAGAAGTGCTGCATTTTTAGTAGCAGCATTGCTGATAGCAACATGCTAGGATACTGATCCTTCCATATCAAATTTCTGTCTTGAACTGAGATGATGTGATTTCCCAATCCTCCTCTCCTCACTTCAGGCATTCACTTCAAATGTATTTAATTTAGAGCTTTTCCATTCACTTTCTGGGTCAGGTCTAAATGGAACCAACTTCCAGCTTCACATCCAAGGCATAAATTCTACTCTTAAATTCTCCATCTTTCCATACGTTTTTATCCTCCAGCAAATAACTTTTAACAACCACTTCCTTTCCTCCAATTCAAAAAAAGCTAATTTAATCCATGGCACCAGCTAGATCCTTTATTTTTAAGCAAACTCCCCACTTATCTTCTGACTCTTTTCATCTATGAGGTTTGGGGATTGTTTTGGCATGCTTTTCATTATCAACATGTTCTGGAAGACCTAGAAACACAGAATTCTCTTCTAATACCAAACAAAATGTAAAGGCTGTTTTGGAATATATAGAAAACCTCTCGTCAGTTTCAGCACAATGACAAGCGTCATTTTTGAGGAGAACAGCAGTTGTGTTACTAGTGATTTATATCACTGCACACTAATAAGATACTGCATTCTCTGACGGCACAAAGAATCCCTTCTTCATGCACTTAGATGTAAAAGGCATTTTTATTGAATGACCCACTGCCTCACTCTGTCTGGTAAGAGTGATCACCCTTAAAGACCTTTACATACATCTACTGCTGCACTGGCATTCAATATCCTTTGTGTGTGCATCTCCCACACCAAAATCTTGGCATAAACATCAGAAAGTTCTAATTTCTAACCTCATTCTTGCCCGTTCTTCATTATTATCACTGTATATTATAACATATATCATATTCACACTAGCTAGGGGCCAGAGTTTTCCATGAAAGTCATACAAGTTGGCAGGTGCAGGTTTCTGACTGGGGAAGACAGCTCAGGTAGCATTTCGATTTTCCCAGAACTTACACTGATTGCAAGAGCTGCAGTGCTCTTCATCAGAGACCTTTCATTTGCCATGAAAGACAGCGATCCTCTTCTGTGCAGATCTCTGCCTGTGCAAGCTGCCATCAGAATAAGCAATCACCCATATACAAAGTATCACTTGCCAGCAAAAGATATATATTTGAGTATTTCTATGGCACTTCTTGAATTGTTTTGATTTTGCAACACATTTTTGCACAGTCCTGACAACCGTTCTCAGCTGATCTTCCAAGACAGAATACAGCTTCCCACACATACCTTTCTCAAAGAAGATACACTGTTATTTACCTTCCATTTGCCTATTTTGTCCTCCTTTCCTTTCTGAAAATTCAGAAAGAAAGTGAAAGAGCAGAGCAAAAAACAGACCGACAGAAAGGCATTTTATTTTTAAAGTAAATTGCATTTCTGTCACTAATTTAAAACCTACCCCATCATAATTTTCAAACTTAATCTAAATCTTAGCTCTTCAGTGTCGTATTTTTAGTTATTTTCTTGACCAGTTCCTTTCAATATGATTCTTCAGTAGCTTAGAAGTGGAAGAAAACTTTAAGGTAAGTGCAATGCCCTCCTGCAACATCAACAACAACAACAACAACCAATGAACACCTACCTGTCTTCTGTCCAAACTTATTTTCGGTGTTTTTTCAAACAAACACTTGTTATACCAGGCATGTTGTGTTAAGAACACACTCAAGAAGCTTTTTATTTCCATGTTTTTGTTGCCACATCAGGTTTGGAGGCACTTGCTTTTCCATTCTCTTCCCACTGTACTGCTGGTTCAGTTAGGGAGAAACAAAAGAGAACAAAACACATTGTTTCAAACTGCAGCTTTGCAAATCTTGTCATTTATTTACTAAAAATCTTCAAAAACCTCAAGCAGCCAATAGTCATTTATTCTCTGTAAAAGCAAAAACTGTTCAATTTCTAAGTTAAACTGACATGCCCAATTCATCTTGGGGTAAACAAAGCCAAACTCAGGAATCTCTAAAATCAGCCTTTCAGAGTCACCAGACTTCTGATCTCTTTAAGTGATTTGCTCAGTCCTGTTTCTAACGAGAGGCATGGGTTTTTCAGTGAAGGAGCAATGGGAATGACATTCAGAAGTCTTCAGCTGAACTGCCTTGGTCTGCGAACTATGACTCTGTGTAACTGCAGAGTTTCAGACTGTAGCTGTCACAAAATTAATCTTCTCAAGATATATTTAAGGTGAATGCAGAGCATTCTAGTTGTGCTGTATTGTCGTGCAAGTTTATCTGAGATTGATTATGACTGAAACAATCTTTAGTAAACTACTGGTTTGTTTTTTTCT
The DNA here is from genome assembly GCF_019238085.1 of Lagopus leucura. Taxonomy (NCBI): domain Eukaryota; kingdom Metazoa; phylum Chordata; class Aves; order Galliformes; family Phasianidae; genus Lagopus; species Lagopus leucura. The sequence goes on along the minus strand of NW_024962334.1, from coordinate 4,634,877 downwards.
TTTTGCAACCAAAATCAAAATAACTGGTTCATTATGACTCTACTTTGGTTTTTTTGTTTCCTCAAAATTCACAAATAAGAGTTCATCAGTCAGTAGGTAATTCGTGATGGCACGAGAGCAAGGGATGTAGACAACTCTGCACTCCTTCCTACGTTTCAACAGAGTTGTTCTCCTCTTTCAGCTCACAACACTATCAAATAGATTTTAGAAAATACAGTTTTGAAAAGTTTTCAGATGAGCACTGTTTGTTTCAGGGTAACCCTTCTGTTGTGGAAGTTCTTGGGGCATTTACTTCCTCCGACATGGACACCATCAGCTTCTAAAATTGCCACCATGTAAAGCTCCCGAGTTTAATGGCCTCCTTTTTTTCAAGGGTGCTTGCTTTTAACCTGGCTCTAAATGCCACGCTGAACCAATCTGCAGTGGCACATGTAACACATTTGTCCTTTCAAACAGCACATTCCCACCAGAGGAAAGTAACAGAAGTGCACAACTTTCCAACATCTCTCACAGACTGTTTCTAATACTCTGCTGAGAGAGAGAAGCATGTGAACATGATTAAATGGGTGTGTTCTCCAGGACTGAGCTACGTTCAAGCTCTGCAGCAACTCCCTCATTCCCTCCAGCCCCCCAGCACCTGGTCAGGGATGATCATTACACAAATCCTTCCTTCACCACACCACAGAGAGTAGAGTGAGGGGTGGAGGGATTATGATTTACCTGAAGATGTCTCTTCATCTTCATCCAGGAGAAGCCTGGAGCTGCTTTGATTATCTTTGTTCTGAGCAGTCCCCGGTGCAACTGCAAAGGTAATGCTGGGTCTTTGGTTGCTGTTCATTTGTTTAGATTTCTTATAGTTAAAGAAGATACAACCTAAGCAAATTGGATTGACAGAAAGACAGGCAAGTTAATGGGGAAAGCCTTTTGAACAAGTTGTTGAAGATCAGCTATTCCTAGTTAGCACTGTTCTTTTTTGTGATTTTTTTCTGTTGTATGTCCCTTTAACACTTTGAGAAACATTTGTCCCCCACCTATGATGGAAAGGAGAAATTCCTGGGATGCAACAAAAGCACTTCACTTCCATTCTGGCATAGTGTGCATAACACAGTGCTTCGGACCCTGCAGGGAGGTATAATAACACCAGATGTGCTAAGCCTTTCGTGGCCCTGCAGGAGAAAAGCAAGGGTCCTTCCTGAGTTATGATGAGTATTTCTGAAAAGAAATATGGTTAAAATAGCCTTTAACTTTGTGAGAAGCAGCTGCACTGAAATTTTACAAGGAATTTAATAGAGGCCTCAGATATAAGATCTGGCACATTGGTATGCTTGATTGAAGGGACACAGGCTGGACCAGCCAGGAGGCATGCTGCTCTGTTAATGCACGTTACCGTTGCCAAGTAACATAAATTCAGTGCAACATTCAAATACTGCCATAAGTCATCAGCTCTCCTCCAGCTAGTCATCAATCTTGGAATAAGTTCTTGAGATGCAAACGTAACTTTCATCATTTCTATACAAAGGAATGTTTTTTTTTTTCCACCTTGCTTTCTCCTCTCCATTTCTTTCTCCTCCCAGCCCACTATGGACTAAAGACTGACAAAAAATGTCCACTGGTCTGTGACCAGCATTTATTTAATACCCATTATAAAGTCAACAGCTATTGCTCTCAGTTCAGTTTCGCTCCCTAATCAGCCCAACAAACCCAAAGTCAGGACTTCCAAGAGTTTCATTCTCACTCCTGCTGTGGTTTGCCAAGCCACTCCTGCTCACATGACCCAGAGTTTGTGCAAGTTTTGTTCAGAAGTCATGATGCTCCATAATGTACAATGAAGTTGGAAGAAGAAGAAAAGATGCCTTCCTGGACTGCAGAGCTCTTTCCAAATGAACTGTTTCTGTAATATACATCGCAAGTATCATTTAATGAGTTAATCAGAGACAGGAAGAAATGCCTGCTTACATAGTCCCAGAAATGTGAGAATTTTTGAAAAGCATAGGAGGTCTGAAATGCTACTCAGTGGTCTTGAGACACTAGTGATCCATGCATAGCCATTATACTTTGAACTCCAGTGCTGTATACAAGATTTCTGCTATCTTTGCATTGCCAAGGAGTAGGACTGAGAGAAAAAATTTTCCCTTCCCAAAATGGCAAAAGGCAGGCCATGTTTTTTTCCATATGTCCCCCATTCCATCTGTCATTCCTAAAATAGCTGTATAAGGCACTCATCTTTACTGTTGCTTTTAGAAGAAAGATATATTTTCAAGCATAAGATACAAGTAGGTTGCTCCAAAAGTAACGCCTCCTATTAATTTAAACAGAAACTGGAACAGATCCAAAATGCACAACACCACCACTTGATAGAATAAAATATCAGCTACAAAATTATATTTTTCAACATAGCCGTCACCATTAGCTGAGTATTTTCACCAGCAATGAACAAGAGCCTGAATGCTGTGTTCATTAAAAATCCGTACCGGTGGAGGTGACAGTGTTTCACAGCTGCTATAGTGGCATTGTTGCTAGGAAAATGTTGCCCATGCAGTCCATCTTTCATTGGCCCAAACACAGAAATCAGAAGGTGCCAAATCCAGACTACATGGCGGATGTGCTAGGATGGTCCAGACAAGATGGGCAATGTGATCTGTGGTATTCAAACAGATGCAGGGCATTGCCATTTTGCAAGAGAAAGATTGTCTTCTTTTCTGGTCTGCTACTAAAAGCTCAAGTTTTCAGCTTAATGAGCATCGCAATGTAGCGTTCAGACTTGGTGGTGTCAGTCTGAGTTCTAGGAAATCCAGAAGGGTCACCCCTTTCCTATCCCAAAAGGCAGTGCACATCACTGAGAGCTGTGCCTTGAACTTTTTCTTCAATGAGGAATTCACCGTTCACCAATCCACGCCTTGCAGCTTGCAGAAGCCTTACCCGTGTTAATGCACTTGGCAGCTCTGTTGTAGTGTTCCTTCTGCCTCAGCAGCTCTTGGCACAGCCCAGCCTTTTCATCATCTGGATTATTTTCCAGCTGCTTCCTCCACTCTCCAACTCCTCCAGCAGCTTTCTGGCAACACAGTCCCTTAGGGTCCCTGTCCCAGGAAACATCCTTCAGATGGAAGATGACTGCAATAAAATATTGATATTGTCAAAGTCCAACAGCTGCACTGGGCCTATTGGGACACTGCCACCAAGTTCAAGCTTCCATCTCGAGATCCAGCACAGTGCTCATCTGAAACCAATACAGAAGTGTCATGTCATTTATTTGCTTTTTATAAGCTGTGTTAAAATTTCCACATGATCACCCTACTAAGCTATTTTAATCAGAGGGGTGCTTTCATTAACATGTTTACTGGATTGGTTTATGTTGTTCTCAAATTACTCAAGTCTTACCTGTGAAGAATGCAACATGCTAGACTGTATTTCCTTTAGTGTCAGAGGTAACAGCTATTATCCTCGTCAAATTGATATTTTTGAACTCCTTCCATGGTACATTGTGAAAGATCTCTTCAACATGGATCAGCATTCTACAATCCTCCCTGCACTGCACGTGTTTCCAGTTATTCTTCCCTTGAGACACTAAGAGTTGATAGAAGATTCTGAGAACATATGACTGGAAGAGAATGCAAGAAATATTTTATAGCACTGATGAACACCCAAGATGCACTTAGAAGCTATGCAGGATCCTAAGCCCCACCTTTTTCCATGGGTGCAAGGACCCCAAATACCTTTCTCATGCTAGGCTGCGCTGTTCTCTTTATCTGCATTCTCAGCAGCAGTACGGATGCACAGATTTCAGTCCCCAGTGTAGCAGGTGTGGACAGTGTGTTTTTTGATTCCAGTTTCTGGTTCCAGCTGCTTGGAAAGAACATTGGGTAAGTACTGTTCAACCAGCTGTTCGTTTCTCACTCTTAAGTCAGTATATTTCTCCTTCTTCTGAAGGAACACTTCCTGGTAAAGACACAACCACAGGTTACCTCTAAATAACACGCAAGCATGAATCCTCTCAGTTCACTATATAATACACAGCTTGTTAACATGGCATGCCACAGTGTGCTAACCCATGCTACAAAATTTAGCAAAATCTTTCCGAAAGGAGAGTGAATGTTTATGCTCTTTGATCCATCTTAATTCCCTTCTGCTGCAGGCTAATGTGAGATCCCACAGGTATCACAGGGGGCAGGAAAAGCCATCTTTTAGTGCAATCTGCTCTTAATAAACTGACTTTGTGTTATCAAATGATTACCAATTTTTAATCAAATCCTTATTATTAAATTCTCCTTTTTAGTGTAAATCTTTCCCACAACGTCTCTTGGTGCTCTGGAATCCTACAAGCCACAAAAGCTGTGTAACAGAGGCTGTCTACCCACCCACAATTATCTACACACTAGCCACAATTAAACTAATTATCTGCCTTTTCCACTGACAACCGATCCCATACTCTTAGTCTGCTTTAGGCACAGTCTTCCCTCAAGACCATCCACACTGCCTTGTTTCCTATATCCAGTCATTGTGGATGACTGTGAAACAGTGAAAGCCCTTGTCTGGACAACATCTAGCATGTTCTGTTGATCAAAGAGCATCTAGCTGGAGCCAGCTGTAGCTATCCAAGAGAAAAAAAAAATCAGATTATAGTCTTGTTTGCAAATATTTAATCAAGTCTTCAATAAATGCACATCCTGTACTTTCCCTTTCATTAGAATGTTTAATTTCTTTAAGCACGCAATTGAGTCTCAGTCATTACTAGCAGCATGTATCCAACTCAAACTTTGTGTCTCCTATTGCTATACTTGGACATTTCCAGCTTCCACGTCCCTGGCATAAAATATAGCAAGCAACTAGCATTTTCTTGGATTTCTACTAGGCTACAAAATCCTGGTTTTTAATCTTTTATCAGCCTGCTCACCAATTTCACGCCTTCATTACCTCATCCACGCTGCTATAATATTTAGACCTCCTGCTTGCAGGCACAGATAACATTGCTACAAGATGTATATACTTCAAGCAAAATTCCAGGCAAGTGAAGATGAATGAAATATATCCCAATCTAAAGCACATGCAAAAACATAATCGTTATTTGGCCTCTATATTGGAAAATGTACTTCTATCAACAAAGAATACAACACTGCCTCTATGCTTTATGTTGATGATATTTTTATAACATCATCCTGAGGAATAATCCAAAGTTATTCATTTATAAAAATATTCACTTCTACACAAGTTGCAATTTTTTATTTTTTTTTTTAATGTGTTCCAGCAGCTCAGTGTCATAGCACAGAAATTGAAGGGACATCTTGAAATGTTATTAATCCATGTCCACTCCTCTTTCAGGCAGAAAGCCATACTATTCCTAATGAAATTTTAACTGTCTTAGACATGCTTTTTGCCCCCACTGCCATTAGAAGGCTGGTCCAGGACCTCGCAGCTCTGATAGCTAGGAATCTAATTTCTAGGGAATATTTCCTCATGGTTTAACTTTTTTTTTTCTTTATGTGTCACTCCAGCCATTCCACTTTTAAGTGGATCTATCATTCTGAATGAGAAGGGAGATTTCTCAAGTATTTCCAGCCATAAAATTCCATCAAGTTAGTACTTCATTTGAGTAACCAAACCATGCTCTTTTAATCTCTCTTACAAGATTAGGCTCTCTGTTACTCCCATCATACTTCTATGACTGTCCCAGTCTGAGTTCATCTTTCAAGAGAGAAGACTGGAAGTTTGCACAGTTGTCCTCATAAGCCTTTACAATGTCTGATTTATGTTTATTATGTTTATTATGTTTAATAATTTATTATTTATGTTTATTAATTTATTAATGTTTATGGAGAAGCCCACTAATCTACTTACTACAAGTCCAGGATGAACTGGAAGGATTACAGGCACTTCTATGTTAGCGTTTTAGTTCAAGAGTGTCCTTCTGGAGTGTACCTCCCAGTAACACCCCCTTACCTGGTTCATATAGCTGAGCAGTCTCAGAGAGCACAAACTGAATGTCCTCCTGAAATAGCGTATCACGAATGTCAGGTCTTCAGGATCAACTGTTTTGCTGTACAGATCCACTCCCGCTGGCCCACTGCACTGACAGCTGAGATCAACTAGAACATCTTGTTTCTCAGGCACCTCCTCCTCTTGCTTTATTTCATCACTGTGAAATTTCAGGAGTTTCAGAGTTGGAATTCAGCTGTGTCTCAAATAATTTGGATATTTCTTCAAACACATCTGTGCTTCTTAAGGCAGAAAAAATGGTCTAAAAATACTGTATGCATTTACTCCCTTGCCAGAAATGTGGTGTTTCTGTTAGAGGTAACATAATGCAGACTTTTCTGCTGTTTGAGCAATTCTTCTTCCATGTCTGGCTGCAAACCAGTGTGAAAAGGAATAAACAAAAAGTCAGAAGAAGAAATAATCAGCTAACATCCCCCACTCAACTAAAATGTGACTCTTACTCTGAATCATAATATGGCTCTGTAGTTTCATTGCATATGCCTGTTCTTGTTCTGGCCCCAGATGAGAAATAAACTATTGCTACACTGAGAACACTCTGTGTTCACAGAGAACACAGGAACTGTTCCTGTGCTTTACCACCCTTTGAGTAAAAAGTTTCTTCCCAATACCTAACCTAAATCTCCCCTCTTTTAGTTTAAAACCATTCCCCCTAGTCCCATCACTACCAGACTGTAAAAAGTCAGTTGCCCTCCTGTTTCAAATCTCACCTTAAATACTGGAAGGCCTTTAAGTACTGACTCAGTAACTAATCAGCCAGTTCCTTCAGGACCCTAGGGTGCATGTTGTCCATCCCCACAGACTTGTATACATTCAGCTTGTAGTCTCAAAATTGCACTTTTCTTACAGTGGTGGGGATCTTGCTCCCCCAGCCCCTGTCTAGAGATTCAAGGATGCAATAAACATGGGAATCCTGACTGCCAGTGAAGACTAAGGCAAAGAATTTTTTAAGTACCCTTGCCTTCTCCATGCCTTGTTGTTTATCAGTGGGGGTACAGTCCCTATGGTCTGTCTCTTCTGACCAATGTACACGTAGAATCCCTTGTTATTTTCCACATTCCTCACCAAGTTTGATTCCATTCACACCCTGGCTTTCCTCATGCCATCTCCACATGCCAAAGCTCTTTAAGCATACTTTTGGATTGTTCTGAGTCAGTGTTTGAACAGCAAGGCATGGGGAGAAGAAGCACAGTACATGTTTAATGCGACTGATGTGTCAAATTCAAAATAAGGGCTTACACATTGAGGCAAAGGAATACAAATATCATCACGCATAAGCAGCCCATCACTATTATTTCATCCTGTCCCGTCTCACACACACAGGCTATGGCTACATGCATCTATTCCTGCCAAGAGCAGTCTCCAAGGAGAGATTATCATGTGCTATCATCCTACAATGCATTAATTAGATCTGGGGAAAGTATTAATAGTACCCAACTTCTCAATCAGTTTTCAGCTTTGTTTACTTCCTGTATGTTACCCACATACACGCATAAATACCAAACTATTCATTGCTATGGGAGGGCTGCTAATATTAGAGATGGTGCTAGGCCTCCAAGGGCATGAGTAGCCCTTTCTGCCCTTGGTGGCCTCTCCTGGGGACGTCTCTGTTCCTGCCCACAGTTCAGATGGCTTCAGGTCTTTGGCACAGCACTCCTCCATGAATATTGCTGCCATAAATGCATTTGCTAGGACATTTTTGCAAGATGATTTACACAGCAGGGCCATGTGTTCCTCTAAGCAGCATATGACAAGCTTTCTTAAAATAGCTATGTTAAAAACAAATGCACGGGTTTATTTGCAAAACACTGAAAAGGCAAACACAAACTGAAGTCAAATTCAAGGCTCTGGGTCCAACCAAACATCAACCAGATGAAATAAATATTGGAAGTATTGAAAAAAATAAAAGCAACTCTTTCACATCTCAGAAGCCACTGTACAATGACAAGGGAGAAAGGAAAGCTTTCCACAGATGAAATTTGGATGCCAGTTCAAGGAACCTGGAGGAAAACGAATACTTCTGTTTCCTCTTCTCAGCCTGAGCTACCTGAAAGCAGTCTGTAATAGAATAAGTATCTTCTTTGAATTAAGTCGTATGATTTTGTGGTTTATGTTGTCGCAGAATGAGCTGAAGCAGAAGTTCTCAGCTCTGTCGCCCTGTGTAGCCCCTTCCTTGGCTGGTTAAAACCGAGTCAAGCTAATCACTAGAAAGACAGACAAATTATAAAGAATTAACATTTTCAGGTGTGCTTACATAAGAAGTAGACTTAGAGACAGTTCAATTTAGTTAAGAAATCACCTACTGTGAAGTCTTTAAATGGAACATTCTGTGAAGTAATTTGTTTGGGATTTGATAAATGACAAGGACTGCACGGAAACTTCTGTAAATGCTAAGTCCTATGTAATCAGAAGGGTAATGCTTTATAAGTGACCACAAAGCATGGGGTAGTTGCTGTTCACTGAGATGGTGACCCAACTGAATAGAAAAGCAAACCTAGTGTGATCAAGTCTGCTGTAGTTTCTCCCTTTTACACAGTTCAAGAAGCTCTCCAAGAAGTTCTATGAGAGTGGGTCGTCTTAAAATGTCACCCTAATGACAGGATGCAAGCAAATTTACTCTCTGAATGGTAGAACCACTAATTTAGTAAAATTTGTATGGATGCGTAATCTTCTATCAGCTAATAATGTATAAGAGTGGCCTTCAGCTCTCCCTGGCCTCATAGACTCCTGAGAGTGGCAAGCACAGAACAATATTCAATCACTGTGCTCCTCCAGCTTCCAGCAAGCTGTAGTTACAGCGCTTGTTGTAACACAGGTAGGGTCAACTAGAATGGCAGCTCCAAGAACATTGTCTGTTTGCATATAATATGAATAAAAGGAAGTATTCCTCTCAGAATGCTGCACGTGAGTTTTTCCACAAAGAAAAGCTTTCTACAAAGTCTGCAGGATGATGCGCTCCTAGAAAACATATAGCCTTGGTATTAAGTAATCACGCTTGGTAAGTGGTGAAACAGATGAATGCATTAAAAGGCTTGAGAGGAATCAAAGACCAGTTAGCTGATTTCCTCTCAAAAATTTAAATTTGTCCAATGATCTCCATTGTTCTGATGTCATAATTAGTTTTTCTAATTAGAAAGAATCACAGGATCAAAAGAAAATATATGTCATAAGTAGATCAGCCACTTATCAAAGCAACTGTAGCTGGGTGAAAGAGCGGGTTTTTCCCACTCAAGGTCTCTAACCTCAGTCTGGAACCAGCTGAATCCCTACAGTCAGTCAGGTTCTGCTGCAGATGCTGTTTTTGACATGTTCTTTCTTCCCACCCAACTCCTGCTTTCTGCTTTTCTCAGGGAATTCCTAGCAGCATCTAAGGAAGAAATATCTATCAGCGCATTCTGCAGGCAAGAAAATAAGCTGTCCTTTAAACTGTCTCTGACATGATAATAGTAGCAGAAAAAGAGTCTTTAAACAGAACAAAAGAGAAACTTCTCGTGGACTTGTTTCCAAATTAATAATGCCTGCACCAAAAAGTGTACAGGAAAGAAAGTTAGTTGAAACCAGAACCGCATAGTGGGAAAAGCATTCTGGTCTCAGCTTGAACAACGCTGTGCAGCTCCTGTGAAGCTATTCCCAGCCAGATAAGGATCAAACAAAAGGTAAGTAACTTTGGAGCAATCTGCCCAGCTTCCATGAAATCGGAGAGAGTGAAGAGAGGACTCTACAACACGTACAATATTTCCTTTTCACTTTGTCTTTCCCTTAGCACTGAGTGCTGATGCTCTGCATGCTTGGTAGCTGACTGGGTGAGATCCTTCCAAAGCTTGATGCCAACAGCACTGCCCTTGCTGTGCAGTTGTGTTTGACAGCGTGACTGAGAAGCGCTTTGGCAGACCTGAGCATGCCAACCAGAAGGAAACGCAACAACCTGAAGGTAGTCCATGGGAAGGCATGTAACTTCTCTAGTAAATCCACATCCAACAAGGCTGCAAAGTCAAGTCAGAGTATAAGTCTCTCATCTTTTTCTTCAGTATGCATAGTACCACTGATGTGCATGAAGTCAAGCAGCAAAACACCAGCCAAGTTAAAATACTGTCTGCATGGCATTTGGTCCATTCACATTCACATCCATGTTCAGAAACACTTTAGGATTTACAGAAGGTGAAGTCATTCACCCAAGACAGGATATCACTGACCACAGTCCTAAGCTTCATATAATTCATTTGTGGAATGAAGTAGTTTCTCAGAGATTACTGATTAAACTCTCTCATTGTTAAGAGTTGCTATTTTTTAAGCTGCACTTTGAGGAGACCACCTGAAAAATTTACTGTAAGCCCCACTATGAACATAGGAAGAAAATGAGATCTCATCCTATACAGTGTCCTTAACATTGAAGTAAAGCCTGCTAAGATTCAACATGCCAAACACAACATCGTCTATCTGATAACAGAATTGTATACACCTAAAAGTTATCTGTGAAGTTACCCTGGGCAATAACAACCACCAAGATACTTTTCAGGCAGCTATAAGATTATCCAGCGCATATTCTCTTCACACAAGGATGAATTACATTTGCAGGAGTTACATGAAAAGAGATACATGGAGGTAATACACCTTCCTTGCTCTTATTCTCCATAACCACTCATTCTCTTCTCATAATTAAGTCCATGAATTAAATAAAAGGAAAGAAAGAAGGATTGGGTTAGCAGCCAGCTAACAACGTACTGCATTTGGGACTCATTTTCTTTGGAAGTGATGGGGTTCGTTCAGTAACGACATTAGATTGAGCAAAACATAATTTGCTATTGCTTCAGGCTTGTACATATTGTTGTATTAACACCAGAAACCATTACTACTACAGTAACTCCAGCTCCCGGTCATGAATCAAGATCTCAGATCCACATGTAAATTCTGCCTCAAAAAAAAAACAAAAAAAAAACCAAAAAAACACAAAATGACAGAGCAGGTGAGGTTAGAAGGTGCCTCTGGAGATCCCCAAGGAAGACAATCCAGAGCTGCTTGCCCATGACCATGTCCAGACAGCCTTTAAGGTCTTCAAGGAGAAGACTCCACAGACTCTGGGCAGCCTGTCACAGAATCATAGAATCACAAGGTTGGAAACAACCTGTAAGATCATCTAGTCCAACCGTCCTCTCATCACCATTGCCACCACAAGCACTAAACCAGATCTTGCAGCTCCTCATCCAGATTCCTCTTGAACACTGCCAGGGATGGCGACTCCACCACCTCCCTGGGCAGCCATTCCAGTGCCCGACCACTCTCTGAGAGAAAAAGTCCTTCCTGATGTCCAACCTAAACCTCCTCTGGTACAACTTGTGGCCATTTCCTTGGGTTCTGTTCGTTGCCTCTGAGAAGAGGCCAAACCCCTCCTCATCACAACCTCCCTTTCAGGCAGTTGTAGAGTGCAGTGAGGTCTCCCCTGAGCCTCCTCTTCTCCAGACTGAACAATCTCAGCTCCCCCAGCTGCCCAAAGTGCAGGACCCGGCACCTGGCCTTGTTGAACCTCATCCCATTCACCTCAGTCCAGTGATCCAGCTTGGTGTTACCCGCAAACTTACTGATCCCCTCAATTACTCAATCCCCTCATCTAGATCATCAATAAAGATATTAAACAAGATGGGCCCCAGTACCAACCCCTGGGGGACACCACTTGAAGCAGGACACCAGCTGGACTTGAACCCATTCACCATGACCCGCTGGACACAGCCCTATAGCCAGTTCTTTACCCAAAGAAGGGTAGACCTGTCCAGGCTGTGGGCAGCCAGTTTCCCCAGAAGAATACGGTGAGAGACCGTATCAAAGGCTTTGCTGAACTCTAAGAAGACTACATCAACAGCCCTTCCCTCATCTACCAGACAGGTCACCCAGTCGTAGAAGGAGATGAGGTTGGTCAAGCACAACCTGCATTTCATGAACCTGTGCTGGCTGGGCCTGATCCCCAGGACATCACGCACATGCCGCACCACAGGCAGGGCCACCAACCTGCCCATTTAATACTAGCCCAGGCTGCCCAGGGCCCCATCCAATCTGGTCTTGAACACCTCCAGGGATGGGGCATCCACAGTCTATCTGGGCAGCCTGCTCCAGCACCTCACCGCTCTCATAGTAAAGAACTTTATGCCCATTGCAGCACAGGATACCAGATCAAACAGGAAAAGCAATCTGATAAACATGCAGTGCTAGTGACACAGACCACAGCTTCCATTAGTCTAATTCATGTGCTACTAGTGATAATCTAATAGATAATCTATCTTTCAAATACCCTTCCAGAATGTAGCCCTTCCTTCTTAAGTCAGAATGACTCAAGTACATGAATCTAAAGCAACAGCTTGAACAATCACCTTCGTTGACCTCTGACTGTGACTCTTCTTGCCAGGTTTAGTACTGAATATCACAGATGAGCCTTGTTCTATACTTTTTCAAACAAAAGGGATTACAACCAAAATTTACTCTGAATAAGTTGAGTTATCATAAAAAAAGTTTATTCATTTCTACTCCAGGCTCTGGTAGCTGTACCTAAATAAAGGCAGATAACCAGTTTGCATGGTAATCTTTATGCTAAAAGAGAGCATTTATGGGTTAATAAGCAAGATTTAAAAGCAGAAATCTTTGGGAACCAAGGAAATAAAAGTCAATATGTGGAAATACAGGGTCTAAATCTGTCATATTAACTCAGGTCTTTAAATGCTAATCTACCTATCTCCACATAGAGTTTCCTAATACAATAATCTTTTTTATATGCAGATTGGTATGAGTCAGGAGGTAACCAAGGGATACCACTCAATTGAATCTGTCTGAAGGAGGTAAATGCATTGCTGATTCCTAATCTTGACTACCAGCAAGGTCCCTCTGTGAGACCACGTTCATACACAGGAGGAACAGTCTGGTCTTTCCTGGGTAGCTCTTTCTGTTTTTCTAGATGTAGGATAAACACTCTGTAGATGAGCAAATGTGACAAGTGGATGCAAAGGTACTGTAAGGGCAAAGGAAAACTTCATGTCCACAACAGCAAACCACATGTACCACAGGGGCAGACCTGCAGGATGAAACACTTTGTGCTGAGGACCCAGTTTCCAGACCATGCTGTGTTTGTTTTTATTTTCAGACTAAATACACTCTGGCCTCCCAGTCTGGATGGCCATTTGCAGCTGAAGTGCTGCACTAGAGCACATCTTCCAACTTCATTTTCCTCTTAAAACAGCGTGGTTCATGAGCTCTGAGACCACTCCACAATACAAGGATAGAGGAGAGAGACAATGGAAAAGAGGAATCCACTCAGAAGTCTGGCCAAATTCAAAATCTTTTTGCCAGGAACTGAAGAACTAATCAGCTAGGTCATAATGGTACCATATATCTTTTCTTGTACTGAGCTGCCCAATATTTTTGTTCTTCTCATTTATTACATTGCCTATCGATTGTGCTTTATATAGAAAATCACACCTGATTTCAAGCAGTTGAAGGTTATAGGGCGCATCTGTGAGGGAATAAGATTACTTTCAGTAATCTCACTAGAGGAAAGACATGCATAACTCTCCACCAGAAAGAAGAAATTTTAAATGAAAAATGAAATAGGAATAAGAGCAAAAAGATACAAAATGGCCATAAGTAAGCAGAATGTGGAAAAAGAGAATTATAACCATCAATATGTTTGGACGGTGCAACTACTTTTCCAGCAGAACACAAGAGACAGATTTTCAGATGGAACTCAATCATTTTCTAGAGGAAGTTGCTAGAAATATCTGCCTACCATGGTGGACTACATTCAAAAACCTCCCTCCCCATTCCATAAGGACTAGATCAAATCTCAACATTGAGGAGCGCCATAAACATCATTCACCCCAGTGCCACAGAAGTTAACCTCCTGCTCTCACAGCAGAAGGATACTGGGTTTGCATTATCTTTGGATGAATGCTAGGGATAGTCAGAGCAGCAGCATTAGACAGAAGTCAGCCTCCACACTTCAAAAGCCACTGCCAGACCCTGTCTTTAGCATATAGAGTTGAGCCCACGATCATCTATCTAATTTTAGACATCACAGATCTTTTACCTACACAGCATTGTGCTCCAATTTGCCAAGCAGAAGAGATTTCTATCTTTGGGAAGGATGCATTTCGGTAAACATGCAAATGCTTGGCCTTATAAACTGTGCATTCTAACACACCTAGTGCTGGTTTGGAATAGTGAGTGCATACCAGAGCAGTGACCTCCAGTACTACCTGCATTCATAGTGCCTTCAAGCAATATTGCCTGAAGTTACTTCATTCCCAATATGTTATTTGGCTTTCAAATGTTGAGATTCTGTTTTTAACTATAGGGAAAACTATTAATTATTGCATATAGTGGTTTTATAGTGCATGTAGTGGGTTTGTGTGTGCATATACAGAGAGATAAACAATCTTTCATCAATGATTTGTTCCAAAGTGCTTTGGAAATGAAAGATCTACTTCACTGCATTAAAAAGATGCACTGGACTGTTGTTATGGAAATGTTTACCCTTGTAAAAGCCAGTTATATGAAAACAAAAAGAAAGCTGAAAAGACTAGAAAATGATTTTCTGCATTATAACGTATCAAAGGGCTACACTGATAGTCCCTGTGAGATAACAGAGAGCAAACTAGGAACAGCTAATTGCTAGGGTGGGCCCACAGTAAGTGTCAGAAAGGAATCAAAACACAAAAGTTATCAGTTAAACCATCAGGAACATCTACTTTGCTACCTTTCTTTTCAAAACTGCCCCCTTTTATTATCATCTTTGTTTAATTCAGCTATTGCATACACATGTTTAGAGCACATAAGACCTGAATTTCACGTTCTGGCCAAGCCCCCAAAAAATCAAAATATATTAATATTACTCATTTTCCTTCATACAAAAATAAACTTTTTAATAATAATGAGAGATGCCTGTTACTGTTTCAAGGTGCCCACTCAGTGCAGAAGAATGCTGTTTTGAGACGAAGTATTGCAATGATTTGATTTAAAAAGATTCACACTTCTTCTGATTCTTTTTTTTTTTTTTTTTAATCTGTGCAGCTTAATACTTATCATTGGCTTCTTCAGAAATTCTTTCAAGCAGACTGAAAATAGACTTTAGAAAAAATGAATAAAGGTATTTGTACCAAAATAAAATCCTCAAACTCTATATGGACACATCCAGTGCTTCTCACAAACTTTGTTTTTACAGATTTTACCATTCCTTTGAGAGCACATCTTGCATCCTTGGCAATCTGTAGCAAATTAGTAATTAGCTATGGTGATATTTCAGTCCCTTTCCTTCTCTCTGTTTTGGGGAAAAAAAAAAAGATTTGAGGTTGAAAACCTGGCAGATGGCTTCAGTCACATCAGAACAACATAATTCATTGGATAAATAATTATCATCATAACTGTGATTTCATTCATTAACTTCATCAACACCCTGTGTCCATTTGTGTTATTAGTTAGCTCAATTGTGATAACTTTGCTTGTTTCAGATTGCAGATATCTGAATATATTGCATATATATTGCATATGCTCACTCTCACCTACTTACAGTACAGTTTGCTTTTAACTACCCTTTCTCCCCACTTCCATAACTGCTTATCATCTATCATTCGTAAAACTACTTATGCTTTTGAGAAGCTATAGAGTTCACTGGCATCGTTAACAGCACAGCTTTCTGTCTCGCATTTACATTTGTATTTACAGCCCAACATTTGTTTCACTCCCTGCGGTAGCAGAAATACCATATGCAAGGCAGCTCCTGGGGGAAAGAAAAGGATGAGTGCACCTGTGTGGATGCATTTGCACAGGCAGACTTCTCACAGTCCTCTGTCCAGGGTACATGCAGAACTTTCTGCCCACTCTGGTGGATGACCTGCCTATTCCCATTGACTACACAATCACATTTGTCATGATATACACACAGCTTACAAGGCTGGGCACACACATTAGGGCCGGCCACGCTAAGACAACTCTTCTTCTCGCCTCTTGCAGTGGGACATCTCCAAATACCTTCCGGGGAGATGCTGTGCCAACAAGGAGCAGTAGGGTACCTGTGGTCTTTGCCAAGTGCTCAGGTAAAACCTTGGTTCTTCTGGTGCACACTTCCATGCCCTAAGTGCTGGGTCATGTCACTCAGCGTTAGCTTCAGGCCACTGGGAGAGTTTTCAAACCCGAGGCTCACAGCTCCTCTGACAATAGCATTTAACCAGAGGTACTCTTCATTGTGTTCTCAAAACAAATTCAGGTGTTTTCTTTCAAATAATACAACATGCATTTCCCTTCCTATCCCTCACACACATACAGGCACAGAACTCCAATCAATCTCTGTAACGTGTAATTATCCTTCTGATCAACCAGAAAATAATCCTTTTTTCCAGACTGACTACTCAAAATGAATGCTATACGACCTCCTAAAGGTCAACACCACTCATATAATCCACAGATCATTTTAATGTCAAAGCAGTCTTGTAATGTTTAAATAATGAAGTCTCATTTTCAGCAGTGACATCATATCAGATCTGTCCTTCCGTGCTTAAAACCTCACATATGTTCCTATCAGTCTTCTTTGAAATAAGAAGGTACATATGTCTTATTAAAAATAATTGGAGTTGAGCATACTGCTACTCTGAAAATATCTTCTAAGTACTTGCTTGTATCTTTAAGTACCTAAACACTTTTAAAATATGGGTTGTAGTGAGCACAATTTGTCCACATTTTCTGTCAATCACTGTTTTCATTCTGAATTAAAGTGACAACGAAACGCTATCTTTGTTGATCCCTCCAGTCATTCTGGTGATCAAATGCCAAAAATAATAGGTTCTGAATTAGGGCTGCGAAGGTTGGATGGAGCATCACCAAAAACTTGCCTAATGACAGCCTGTCCTGGCTCAATGCCATCAGGGCATGTTGCAAACATAGAAGGTAGAGAGGCCCCTGCCTCGTTACCCTATCTGATGCAGCCCTGCAATGTGCTGGGGTATCACACGAACCTTGACCAGAGCCTTCAAGCCTGCTGGTGTCAGAAGTAGGGCAGATAGCCTGGTCTTCACTGGTAGTCACATTAATTGTGCCCATATATCTTATTAATGGCACAGATGCATACCTTCAGGTTTTTGGATCATTTGAGAAAGGTGGTTTACTTCTAATTTGCTTATGCTCAACTCCACCAGCACACAACCTTGACAGAGTATGACTGAGATCTTTTTCACAGGGCAGAATTGCATTTATTTTTAACAAATAGACTTCTTGATGCAAGAAGGTTTCAGTGAAGTTGTTTGTAAGAGCTGTATTGGAAGCACACCTTGCTCTGAGACCATACTAAAATCTAGAGGTCCATGCATCTAGGCTGATCCAGAAGCACGTAAACAGAGCACAGTACTTACATTAGTTTATTTTAAATGATCTTAAATACAAATTCTTTAAAATGGAGGTTAATAGATTGCATTATGCTAATATGCTAATATGCTAATCTCACTGTTTAGAATAGAAAAAGAGGTTAACCTCTCTTTAAGAAGGAGGCAAAAAGTCACTTCACAGATGCTGTACAGAGGCAGTACATGCTCTATCTGTACAGTACAGCATGCTCTGTCAGAGACAACAGGCATCTCCAGTTATGCCATAATAACCTATAGGCACTAGCATTTTTTTATTATTATTATTTTTTTTTAAGAGAGTTGGTCTTGGAAAAACATCAGATTGCCTTTCTGAGTTCTTGGCCAAATCCTGTCTCCACTCCTCCCTGTTCCCAACATCAAGAAAATGCTACTTTTTTTTTTTTCATAAGCAAAGTATTCAACACCAAACAATTCCACGTGCTTCAAATCCTTGGCAAATGCAAGAAGAGCACAGACAAATTACCACAATTTTGTTATTTCAGAAGTTACAAATATATTGATGAAGTGGTTAGATGCATATATCCCAGTTAAAACTTGCTTTCTCACTGCACAGCTGTTCAGAACAGTCTGGCTGATGAATGACTAGCTCTGTCAGTTCTGCCTAGAAGCAGTGTCTCTCCAACATTTATATATCCCTACTACCTACCAAAGGGCTTTTAGACTGGACTCTTAAAAAACCCATCTATTTCAGCCTATAGAAGTGGATTTGCTGAGAACTAAGTTTAGATTTGTTCCTCGAATTTCCCAATCATATTAATACTCTAGTAGTGAGACAGATACATTTTAAACTAAGCTGATATCAATGCCAGTCCTCTTACCTGCATTTCAGATGCCCTTCCCTGGCTACCTAATGAATTCTGGATGCTCTACTTCCTATGATCAGTAAGGCATATACCACAGTGCAAGAAGAAATGCAAAACAAAGCATTAATTCTCCATATTCTGAAAAACAAGTACATAAAATGAACATATGTTTCTGTTCAGAGACCTCGCGGCTCACTTCATTACCTCTGCCTCTATTCTGGGTTTTAAAAAACATCCACCCAAGACATTCCAGTGCACATAACTCACAGCCTGTAGTGTATCCAAATTCCCACCTCTCAGAGGGCTGAATAAACTACCCCTATTTTGTCAGGAGCAGACCAACATAAAGAGACATTCTTCTGCTGCAAAGAAGTCAGTAACGTGCTAGGGTACCAAATGCAGAGCTTAAAAAAAAAAATAATTACACAGCTACTCACTAAGCAATGGCACACCTGATCTCTTGCTAATCACAGAATCACCAAGGTTGGAAGAGACCTCCAAGATCATCCAAGTCCAACCATCCACCTACCACCAATACCCACTAAACCACATCCTTCATGACTACAACATAACTACTAATCCCTACAGCGTCCTCTACTAGGAGAAAAAGGTAGAGTTGAAAGCAAATGTTGAGATTCATACAGCAGACTGCAGGAAGAAGTTCTAGGCTCCCTCACCTCTGAGGCAGCCTGAGCCCAAACATCCATCAACACAGTTTATGTACAACAGACTAACACACAGTTGCCAGAGAGATGAGGGCTGAATAAGCATTCTATACACCAGGTTTCATTTTAAAGCACGCCTGCTTTTCTCTCTCACAGCCCTGTATCATCCGATAGAAGACTGCTGAATTGACTTAACTCTTTTTTTGTATTTTTTTTAGTATATTCTCTGCCAAAATCTCTGCATTTCACTATGAAGTCATCTCTACAGTTGTGTGAAGCAGCCTATCAGACTTCCTATTGTCATCTTTCATATGGTTTTGCAGTATTTTCTCAGCTTCAAATTATCTACTTGCATGAATACCGGTCAGGAAATTCAGTTCTTACTCTGTGTGTCATTTTAGCTTTTTAACACAGCAGTAACATCTAAAATTGTTGTTAATATACGGTGCAGAAAGTTTTGAAAAAGAACAAAATACTGCCCAACGGATTCCTCAACTCTAATAGCTTTGTTTTGGGAGTACAGGTACTGATACAACTGAAAAATATTTGTAATATTTATAATTTTTATAATTTATAATTTATAATATAAAATATTGGTAATATTTGATCACTAAAAGCTGCTTTTGCACAAGGAGAGAGCGAGGGTAAGAGTGCTGTGCTGAAGGGACTTTGTGATATGCTTGTTGATGAGTTTAAATAAATCCCTATTTTAATTGCACTGATGAAAGTTGTGGTGCAAGCGCAAAAGAAACTTGAATTGAAAATCATAGAGATTCCCTTGCTTTATTGTTCTTAATGTGATGTTTATTCTTCCACTAATGAGATCAACACCTTCAGTTTCAGCTAGGACAAACCTCACCCAAAAAGCTGCATTCCCTGGGCTTCATTGAAAGGCTGAAGGAACCAAACAGGGTTATACATCCATCTTCAGAAGATATTGCCTCTGAGCAGGACATTCATTCTGTCTCATTCTCTAGATTAAGACAGTCATGGCTTTCAGTAACAGAAAACTTCAGAGCAAATTTTTCTATCTCTTCCAGAATGCATTGTATCACCTTCAAAACTGCTTTTCTCTCAAGTCAAAAGAAAGAACCTTGATGACAATTCAAAGTGGATGCATAACTAACACAAGGAAGGCTTTTCCTTGGAATCACAGCAACTCATTTTTGTCAGGACAGCAGAGGAAAGCAATATCCAGGTATCTCTCTCAGCTGAAAGGCTGGGAAAAACAGAAGAGAAGCTAACTGCTGGAAGGAAAGACCCTTACCAGCTTGGTCTACTTTCTTGTTTCCTGTCTATGCCATGGCAATATTGATGGAAAGACGGAAGAAAAATACTGAGGCCTGCTATAAGAGAGAAGGAGCAGATGCTTCACCATTGTTGAAAGAAGAGTGCTGAAGTAAATAAAGAATGGAAGGCTATAGGATTCATATAAAAATAGATTTTTTTTTTTTTAAATTTTCATGTTCAGTCTAAATACAAAGTAAGTGCACATTTCTGTTAATCTTTGCTTCGTCCTGCAATGATGCAGCTGTTTTACCAAAGCAAACCATCTGCCAAAGGAAATGGACTGTGTAATCTCCTTCCCAAAACACAGGTTTAGAATCAGAAGAAAATGGCTGATGTCCAACTGAAATCTCTAATTAGGAGTCTGCTTCTTTAGCCTGGAAAGGCCATGGAGATGCAAGTGAAAAAAACATGAACACCATCAGAACATGGCTCCTTTCCCCCTGCACCGACTGTGAGAACATCAGAGAGCAGTTCTACCAGAAAAATATGAAGATAACTGGCTTTTACCTACTGCATCATTGAATTTAATATCACATTTTGGCAAATTAAGCATAATCCCCTCGATTTAAGCAGGTAGCAGATGAACCCCATTCAAGAGAATAGCATCTGAATCTTGAACATCTGTGTTTCCCAGGTTACCTTGGTAAAACATAAGAGTGTACGGGCCATTTATGCAAGTAAGAAGTGTTTCCTTGGTTAGAGACATTGCAGCTGCCTCGAGACTACCTAGAAATTAACTGTTCAAAATTTGGATGACATTAATTAGCCCTTCAGAAAGGAAATGTGTAATCTACAGCCACAGCCATGAATGGGAGACTTCAAGAAACAGCAATTTACTCAGGGCTGCAGCTGTAAACATAAAAGCACCAGCGTATGCACAACACATGCTTTCTCCTACAAACAAACAAACACTTGGGTTTCCTATTTTAAGCCTTTGAACCTCATCAAGACACGCAAGCAGCATCATAACACTTTCAATAGCTCAAATTATTACAGCTACTTAAACTGATTGCAAGATTTGCTCTGAAATTACCTAACAACATTTTGCATACTTAAAAATCACAGCTGAAGGTGGGTCACTTCTCCTGGTGTACATGGAAACACGTGAGGGCATTGCACTGTTTTTAAAAGCCTCCACAGGTTTTTGGAAGAGCCCTGTGGCAAGAAAGGGCAGAGAAGAGCAAGGGAGAACTCAGCTGGGCACCAAAAGGCTTGCCTGATGGCTTTGTTCCTTTGTGAATGTGTGATGCATCTGAGCTTTTTGTTATGGGGATATTTTAATGAAAATATCTTTGTGCCATGATAATTGGGACAGAGGTGAGGGTTTGGACAAGAACTCTGCCCACTGTGATTCGGGTGAGAGAAAATCAGAAGCGCTGCTGAACTCTCCGGATCATTTTTAAAGAGTCATGAAGCAATTTTTTTCTGACATAAAACTTCACAGAGTTCTGGAAAGAGGGAATATTTGGAAATGGTATAATTGAGGAAAGGAGTTCAGCCTTGTGGTTCAGGTGATGATTTTAAGATGCGATCCCATTTTTGGGTATTAAATGTAATTATAATTTTAAAAATAAAATTGCAATTTTAATTCATCTGTAATTATGATTTTAATGTTGCAGTATGAATCCACCTGCTAGAGCTTTAAAAATAACATAATGAAATACTACATCTGACACCAGAAGACTAACAGCCTAAAATAGGGTCCCCCAAATCTGTTCACACTTATTCTGGTCAGGCTGTAGCCATAGTACTGTATGCTGTCAGGAGATCACTCTGCTCCACAGTTCCCATCTCTGAGGAAGTTCCTTAGTAAGAATGTGCCAGACAAAAGTTCCTCTTCAAAAGAGATGCCTGTGCTGAATATCTGCAACTTTTTCATGACTGATCCACCAGGAAAGTGTTTAATTAAGTTCCTGTGCCAAACTCTGAACTGCTATCTAGTCCAGAAAGGATATTATGATCTTATTACAACAAGATGTCACAAATTTTTTTTCCTGAACTCAGAATAACCTGGCAGTTTTAGATTATAAATCTAATTTTACAAAAGAGCTTCAGAACATCCATATTTGAGTTACACTGTTCAAAGAAAATCTGCTACTGCCCATGTAAATGAATTAAATATAAAAATTAATGAAATGTGGCACTTTTATCTCATCATACAGAAACGAAGTCAAAGAAGGTATGTCAATCAGCATGAATACAAGCCTACTTAGGATCATTATTTCCCATTACATTATTTTTGCACCTGTGCAAACAGTTGGAGTTCAACAGAGTTAAATTAGCCAATGACATAATACAATGAAGAATCAAATTCCCTTGCAGAAGCTGCAAATATAGAGACTGCCTCCCCATTTGTGCAGGTCTGGGTTGCTCCTTATCAGAGATTGTTGCCACGAATTGCTCTACTGGCAGGATTCAAGGTCCAAAGCAATAACGCTGAATGGAGGCAGATGTTCGAAGCAGGCAAAAACCCACTGAGGAGCTGAACCTTAAGCTCTCACCTCATCGTGCATTCAGGGCTGTGTTTCCTTCTTTTCAGTGTACAAGCAGAAGTTAATTTGGTAAGAAGTGAAGGCATGAGATGAGAGTGCCTACCTGCTGGAAGCTAGAGGAGTACCAGGCTGTACTGGCCTTCACAGGGGCCACCTGGAGCAGCAGGGAGCTGGCTGAGGTCACTAAAAGCATGCCACAGACGTTCCATCACGTGGAATGCATGTGATAACATTGTGGTCCCTGAGTGATTCTCAGATGACGATGGCTCATGCAGCTGCTAAAGCATTCAGTGCCATATCTTCAAAGTTGAGTCAAGAGGAAGAGGTTTCATTACTACAGTGCATTTCCCTGTGACGTAGCAAAGGCTGTTTCCTCTTTCATGCCATCTGGAAAAGGCTTTTGGAGACTGAGCATGACCTTGTGAATGGTGGTTTATCAGAACACTGAACTATGCAGTGCAAAAACACCCACATGCACGCAATACCACGCCTTGCACTTCAGTCATTAAAAAGATGGAATGTTTAATGATTAAAAGGAAGCTTCTAAGAAGAAATTATGTTTCTTTAAAGAACTCCAAAAAAGAAGGAAATAACAGATAATAAACAGAGAAATGTTTCCAACTGCCCCACTCCAGCATCCTCTCCTTGCCCAACATTGTACAACCTGATATTTATAAGCACTTCCAAACACATGGAACTGCACTCACTAGAATAGCAAATGTGAAAACACTATTTAACTGAAAGCCTTCCCCTTAGTTCATTCTGCTCATCTCTCTGACTACCAAGTCCCCTTTTACTCGAGTTTTGATGCATTTTGCATGCATGGAAAGTCATCCTGGAATTGGAAGGGTGTTCATTCAATTGAATCTGCCTGACAGATGTGATACTGTGAGATAGTCAATACACAGTTGACAGATGTCTACACTCGTGTATACACATATTAGGATCAGGGACATATATTCCTCATATGGAAGACAGAGGATGACTCTGACACTCACTGGAGCTGAGCTCAGAGTTGTTGCAGATCTACTTTATTTAAGCTAATTAGACACTTTGAGACATGGTGAATGTGGGGAAAGTTCCAGGCCACTGGCAGAATGAATGCTCTTAGAGACCAACCACTGCTGTAAATACCATCCACTTCCCTCTTCGGCCCTCCTATAGCCCTAGCAGTGGCTCAAACTCTGAAGCCCCTTCCCACACACCTACAAACACTAAGAACTGGCTGGCATACGGCAGACTTTGGAACATATAAGCAGCAGGGATCACTGTGCCACTCTTACTTTGTGCCAGTAAGATGGTGGCACTGTGATTGTGCCTGACAACACAAACCACTTATTTCAACCCCATATATCTTTGTGCAAACTCTGATGCTATAGGAACTAGGCTCAGGGAAGGATTTAAAATGAACATTTTAAGACACTGTTAACAACAAGGTAGGGTCCCCACAAATTTCATCCAAATTTAAATGTTCAGATGCAAACCACCAGGTAAGTATGATTATCACAGTCCCTAGTAATAACATCACTGCTTTGCTTCTGAACAGTAGTGTTTTGACTCACGCTGTACAAAAACTATGCCCACATACTGTGAGTCTGTTCCTCCTTTGGCAGTGCATCAGCCTGAAACTTCCTTCAGAACACTTCACAGGACTCAATTCCTAAGCCAACTTACTGTGCCAGTGTCAAAGGCATGAGAAACTTGGACCTTCTCCTAGAGTGCTCATTGTTCAATTGAAATTGAAAATTGGAAAGAAATTAAAAGTGGGGAAAAAAGCCACGTCATTCAGGTCTGCATCTGCAGCAATTAAAGCTGGGGATTATGTGAATGGAGCCTGTGGTGGGCTGGCATCCTTTCTGTATGCTTCGTGAAGAGGATCTGACTCAATGCCACTCATGTCCCCACGTTCCCAGTGCCCATCAGCCACACAGAACCACAGCAATGAACTGCCAGAGGATTGCACAGCCCCTGTCTGAGGAGATGCTGGAGATAACAGGTTGCCTGTTTCCTTTCATCCCAGATGGAGCATTTGCCACAGGCCTTGCAGAAGCCACATTAAAAAGCACGGAAGATTCTAGGGCCATTAGTCATGTGTTTGAATGTTCCAGTTTCAGGCAGTGAGATATAATGCAGTCATGGAACAGCAAAGTCCTGGACAGGGACTTGTGAGTCATACTGCTAAACTAGATGCTAGGGAGGTAGTCGAGTGTTTCTCAGATAATAAACAAGCACATCCTTCTGTAAGGATTTATAAATATCCTTAAAACAAGCACATAAAGGAACAGAAGCTAGAGAAGAATACAACCTCATCTTCTAAAAGGGAAAATAAAATGTATCAGGCCTTTTTGAGTTCAAAACTAAACCTGTATCACAGCCTCCCTCATAAGCCAATCCTTCCTCACACCATGTTTTTTTGTCTCCTCTTTCTCCATCTGTGGGATAGAGGGAGACATTGCCTTGTGGGTTTACTCTTAGAGGAGTCCTCTCCTGTGGAGCAGTCCAGTGGGACAGCATGCCATCTGGAGCTAAAATGGTGCTGGGCCCATGCTAACAAGACATAGAGAAGTATTTTACACCATCACAGTAGAAACACAAGACTTAATATCAAGAGAAGGTACTGAGACATATGTATGCTTATATAGACACAAATATGTATGGATATGCATAGACAGCAGTATTTACCCTTCAAAATGGATTATACCCTGAAAGTCTGAAAATTAAATCCAAATCCCAGTTAAACTGCATCACGGAGTAACAGTTATTTATTTATTAACACTTTCATCTGCAGGCATTTGCCATGGTTTCCTAGCTGAGGAAGATGTAAAAAGCTAATACAAAAGATTGATTGAAGTTTGATTATACTTGATCATAAATAGTTAAATTCAAGCTTTCTCAAACCTACAGATCCAACAAACATCCAGAATGTTGTACTAGACCAGTAGGACAATTAAAATGGTACAGCTATACAAAATGAAACAGAAGCTCAAGCAAACTGGCACATTCTGTTCAAATTGCACAAACGCTGAATAACGTCATTCCAGATCTACTTGTTGAACTGCTACACAGCATCACTTTGTGCTGCTCAACAGTAGCATCTCAGAGTTATTTCATGGAGGTCAAAGAGTTTCCTCATCCATCTCCCAAAATAATGCAACCGTTCCTCATGTCAGGCACTTTAACATAGCAAATACAAGTGAGGTATTAATGATGCAAAGTGCACAGAACATGACTGCAGTCTCTAAAGTGTTTTGGATGTGTTTTGAGATCAGTAGAATGGAAAAAATCTAAAGCACTCCACATAATTGCTTTCAAGGCTTGGCAGCATCCAGAATTAACATTATGCAAAACTCCACTTTATTAACAGTTTCTTAAGTTAGAATCTGATAATAAAACAATACTATATGATAAAATTTATATACCATAATAAAAATCTATGCAGGCCTTTTCCACTGCGTTTCCAGAAAGGACTTCAATAATGTTGCCATGCATAATAGGTTGTGGGTGGCTTTTTTTCTTTTTTTTTCTTTAAATATTTGCAAGGATCACTAGAATTCTTTTTACAAACGAAGCATTTACACATAACAGTTCTAACTACATGTTTGGTGAACACGTGCAGTGTTAGAATATTCACCGAACACTAAAAGCTTTATAACGAGGATTTTGCAAGTGATGAACAGAGATGCCTTTGGGCTTTCTAGAAAAGTCAGATGATAGCAAAATACAGACATATGAGTTTTTCCTCTCAGAACTGTCCCATTCTGCCAAGAACCTGAGCCTTAAGAAAGGTGAGCTTAACTCAACTCCTGAATGAATTTGACAGGCAATAGACAATCAAGACAGCACCACAGAGAAGAAAACAGTGAAAATGGCAGTAGCCAGACTTGCAAACAGGGAGATACCACCCAGACGATGCCTGTGGTGGCTAGTAGCATACACTGAGTGGGCTCAGAGGCACTCATTTCTAAAAACACATCTCCATCTGTTTCTGCACTTAAGCACTGTAACACAGGTACCCTCCAGCTGTCGATCTTGGCAACCATTCTGCTTGTCAACTGGAGGTTGTGCACCTGGTGCTGAGAGATCAATTAAAAATGCCTGCATGCTGTCAACTGCCAAAATTTTCTTGTCAGTTGTGAGAAATGCAACCAACATCATTGGTTTTTTTTTCCTCCCTATTTCAAAGTATGCATTTTTTATTAAATCAAAGCTGCAATAGTAGTGGATAGGATAGAAGGAAAAGCTGTAGTTTAACAGCTACAGTATCCTTCCTCCTTTCCCCAGTGCCCCCCTCTCCAGTGGGGGAAGCCTTCCCACACTTTAGGGTTTCTCCTACTTCAGATGAAATATCCAATTACAAAAATCACAAGCCTATGAAAGCAATAATCATTGCTGCAGTTTTGCTACTCAGAGTACACATTTATATGTGCTGACCACTCACTTCACATATAATAATATAAAATACTTAAATAACTGATTGAAGGATACTAGTCCTAGATGAGCTAGATAATGCTGGGCTTGCTGCTCCCGCTGTTGAGATGCCTGGAAGCAGTAACCCACATGGACTATGCAGAAAGGGTTAAGGCAGTTGCAAAAACATAATGAAACGACCTGCCTTATCATCTCTACCACAGAAACCTCTCATTAGCCTGAGCAAGTCTTCTGGCATGGTATTACAGATATGACAGAGGTTTCTTTTCTATATTCCAGGCCTAACAGAGAGAAGCATAAGTCAGTGGAAATCACAGATGAGAGGAAAATACAAAAATGAATTATTATTAATTTTTTTTTATACAAAACTCTGAGAAGAAGAACAGGGGTGTTAAAATCAGAAAGATTAGTGCAGAGAAAGGGTGATACAGGAGCGTAACAGCAAGGGGACCAGGGATGGAACAGTGTTTCAAGGAAAAAGTGCTCACCCATCTCTGAAGATCTAGGCTTACAGAAAAAGACTCCACAAAGAAGGAATCTCCAGAAAACCTTACCCAGTAACAGCCAGCCCTTAAATGAGGTTTAAGAGTGCAGCCAGGCTCCACCCCTTTGATCACACAGCTGAATTGCCTTCACCTGTGCTCCCAGGGCTCACAGTCCTTTCCCCAGGTGCTCAATCAGTGGTTCAGATTGTGACTCGACACCATACAAGTGGGCAGAAGCAGTCTTGCTGTAAAAAATATTATTAGCTCTGCTAAGCAGTATTTTCTTACCTAAAATTATCATATTATCTATTAATTGAGTGTGTGTGTCCTTCTTGCCTGGATGTTATTATTGTTTCTGCTAATGTCCAAGTTGTGCAAAACAAAAAGATATGGAAAAGATGTGGACAAGATTTCACTTAATGTGTTGCACCAAGGAACATCAGTTAGGCACGCACATCTAGCTACAAAATTATCATCACCTTAAGTCCCAATTAAAAATCAACTGCATGAGGCTTCCGTTGTGAAGGCACGCTACAATCTATCTGATACTCACAAACATCAGAGAAAAAAAGAAATACAAGAAAATGCTTGGTTAAAGACTAAGGAAATTGCAAGAAGAACAAAGAATTAATTCGAAAGTCAGGGAGAAATCTACGCTGCATTGAAGTAGCCTCTGTTATATTGATTTCTGTACATACAATGCTGGTGCATTACAGTTAGGCTACTGAAAGGTCAGCAATTCGTACATAAACTTTTAATAGCTGAAAGATATGTAAATTGATTGAAATTTCCAAACATTTAGAAATCCTCTTCCAAAACCTCTTTTTATCTGATGAATGAGAAACAGGGGAGAAAAAGTATATAGTACAGCAATTTACAAGGATACAAGAAGAGCACTTGATTTACATGTCTTTTCTGCAGAGGCATCAAACAATGCTTCACTGCTGAAAGCAATGGAAAAAAAATAGTGAAAAAGATTGAGGGCAAAAGCAGTCAAAGTCTTCACTTTTCTTAAGAATTTTTGTGCATTAAATCATGTGCACAACTGCTGTAACAAACAAAAGAAAATCAGTATTCTTCATGCTGAGATGCTAATCCTTAATCCTGTCAAACCAGCTGTCAGTGAATTGGACAACTAGCCTCTGCAACATTCTGGTAGGAAAATTATTTTCTGATAAACTGCAATTTACCCAATCACTGCCATATTTGGGAAGTCACAATGTACCATTTCAATAAAAAAGACAATTCCCCAAAGGCTGCAGTCCAGTTGTAATGATAAAACAAGTAAATAAGGAAAAGAACGATTTTGTGGTTACAAAAAACATTTGAAGCATTTCTCAAGCGTAGAAGAACTTTAATGAATTATAGTTTAATGAGAATTATATTATGGCCTATTTATGTTACTTAAGGATAGCAATAACAGAAACGTTCTCTGAGATGAGTGTGAATACATACTTCATTGCTCCAACACTTTTTCAAAAGAGACACTTATTTCTTCCAAGTCAGCAAAGACTCAGAAGTCCATAATAGATCTTCCTAAGAATTTAATAATATCACAGTGCATTTACAGTGTCTAGGAATAATCACTGCCACCATACACTGGTAACCTCAATGTCAGCTCAGAGCAGAGAGGGGAATAAGTCTGTGGCACTCTTCACTTTCTATGAAAGGAGATACACCACCACCTTTAATTGCCGAAGGTCCATACTAAAATAAATCATGTAATGATCTACTTAACTGCTAACATCTTCCCCACTTCTTCAAATGACTTTAATAGAAAACAGGAAATGTGGCAATATTGTTTTTTTCCTTTTTTAATAGTGCTTTTTCTTATTCAAGTCACTATTAGTGAAAGTTGACAAGAATAGAAGACTTCAGTAAACACAGACAAGATTTTTATGCTTCCAATCAGTACGTGGCAATATTTCTGTTTTACTGTAGGTGGCTTAGTCTCTGTTAAGACACTTCATCTTCCAGACAGTCTTCAGAGTTTATCTTCACTTAATATCCAAAGCTGCACAAACTCAGAAGTTTTTCACTTTCAAACCCTCCCGATCCGAACTCACTAATAACCTTGTAGTATTGAGCTATCTCCCCTCCAACAGCACAGTCCTAACAAAACGATAAACTACAAACTCTTTGGATTTGGCATAACCTGATCCAGACATGAATACAGACAGTAAACTCCTGGATAACCAAATTTGTTTTTGCAGCCAAGTTATCAATCACAAACTATACGTGTGAAGCTGGGGGTGGCTGTGCAGCAAAACTCAGCTGTGCTTTCTTATGCTATCAGTCTTAATGGTACTCCAAGTATTTGCATGCAGCAAGCTTGAGGCAGACATGCTGGCTGAAATCCCTTTTCAAGTACAATGCTGAAAGCCAAACAGTCTGTTTCCACTTGCTTCTAATTCTATACAAGTTTATATTATTAGCTCAAGGAAACACTTGAGAAAGAACAATTATACTAACTATCCTATAATTAATAGCCATGTGTGTCAAGAGCAACCACCAAATCCACTTAAGTTGCACATCCATAAACTTCGTGTTAGGCAAAAGGTAAGTGCTCTTGTTCAGCTTTTGAAATTTCATGGAGACATCAATTTGTGGAGCATACACAAAATAGAATCATAGAATCACTTCAGTTGGAAAAGACTTTCAAAGGTCATCTAGTCCAGCTTCCCTGCAATGAACAGGAACACCTACAGCTAGCTCAGGTTGCTCAGAGCCCCATCCATCCTGACCTTGAATATCTCCAGGAATGGAGCATCCACCTGGGCAATCCGTTCCAGTATCCCATCACCCTTACTGTAAAGACCTTTTTCCTTATATCAAACCTAAGTTTCTCCTCTTTTAGTTTGAAACCATTTTCTCTTATCCTATTGCAACAGACCCTGCTAAAGAGTCTGCCCTCTTCCTTCTTACAGCCCCCCTTTAGGTACTGAAAGGCCACTGTCAGGTCACCTCTTCTCCAGGCTAAAAAGCCCCGGTTCTCTCAGCCTGTCCTTGTAGTAGAGGTGCTCCATCCCTTGGATCATTTTTATGGCTCTCCTCTGGCAGTGCTCTAAAAGGTCCATGTCTCCCTTGTACTGAGCTCTCCACATCTGGACACAATTCTCCAGTTGAGGTATCACAGATCCTGTGGCCTGCAACATCGTGTATTACAATTCTCTTTGTCAACATAAAAACCTGCTGTCTTTCTTTGAGCATGGCTATTTCTATTTTTTTTAGTAAGCTTTGTCAGCCTGTTACTCTCTCTAGAACAAAAAAACCCAAACAAACAACAAACACATAGACCTGGTCATATATACAGCCAATTTGTAAGGCATTTACTTTACTCTGGTAAATGTTGTTCTATTAAGCAGCAGGAAAACTGAACTACTGCCATTAAATTAAGAAGAAAGCTACATCCCTCCTCTGTGCTATATGTTATTATTCATTGTAAGAGGATCAGCTGATAAAGAGAGACTGTAGTACTCGTGATCCTCATCTCACTGCTTTTAAATTTACGAGTAAAGAAAAAAATCTCAATTAGAAATGACATTGTAATTACTTAACCTCTTGAGATTAGAAATTGAGAATATAAAAGCATGATCATTAAAGTCATTCTGGTAGAAAACCCATTCTTCTGCATGAACTTTGCATTAGGGCTGAGAGATTAGAGAATTTTTTTTTCTCTCATTGTGAAACAATACCTTCCCCAGCATTGCTAAGGATGTGAAAGATACCAGTCTCATTTGCAAGTTGCAGTACTGTGCAGGACTTACAGCACACTTATCGCACACTTATACCACCCTTGTCCTCCATCAAAAAGAAGAGGAAACAACCTGAAACTGCATGAAAAACAGTGTGAATAAGTGCTTGAGAAACATGCTCCTTCAGCTTAACTTTTCATATCCTTATAGTTATCTTCTTAGAGACAAAGTCAGGCGAGAGATGTTATACAAAAGCTACATAAATCCAGAGCCTTAAGCCTGGGCTTGGCAGCTGGTCATGAAGTTAAAGAATATTGCTTGAGCTGATCTGTATCATTGTATGGCCACTGAGTCATCCAGCCTTTCACCAAATCAGTTCAGCCTGGTTAGGCAGAGGAAGGGCATCCAAAAAACAGTGCAAAAAGTCCTCCAGGAGTTAAACCACTTGCAGGGATGGCCTCAGGTGCCCTAGAGCCTGAGAGATTTTTTCCTCTTCTTCTTGCATAAGAACTAATGGAGTACATAATTCTCAAGCTGAAGAGGGTTTTCAGAATTGAAAATATTCCCTCCCAATGACTGTAAAAGCTCAAATTCTACTATCATTGGAGCTTCTTCTTCCAGCATGAACGACAATGGTAATATGACAATTTTGCACATTTTTGTGCTTCTCTGGGAAATTTCATTTTTAGCACTTTGTTATCATTATTTAAGGGATGTTGGAGGCAAAAAGAGACAAAAACCTATCATGTATGTAAGATAGATAGCCACATATGAGGCATATGTTGCAGCCCACATGCTTTACTGTCTGAATGTGAACATGGCTTTTTAAAGACTTTCTTTTTCATATTATCAAGCCTTAGATGCATATTTTGCTGATGAAGGACTGCATTATACACAGCTTCTGCAACAGTACCACACTTAGGGCAGTTTATGCCTTTCACTACTGCCATGACATATTTCCTACACTTTAAAAAACTATGTTTTATTCTGAAATTAAGACAGCTGATATATGACAATTGGTACTTGGTTGAATACTGTCGTATTTTATAAACCCAAAATTCTAGTCCCATGACATAATAGAGAAATACCTGTGGCCTTTAAAGATTTATTTCAATTGTATTAGCTTGTACGAGATGAGAAGCAAGGCTCTGAAGTCCTTGAAAGAAAGTGCAGTGCAAGGAAAGAGACATGTTCATGATAAAGACAAACCCATTGCATGCATTTCCAGACAGAGATCCATCCATGCCATGTCTGTGCCACACAGGGAAGAACAATTTGAAAAGTCTTCTCAAGGGCCCAGTCAGTGGAAAGAAGAATCGGGAAGGACGGAGAGAAGACCAGAGAGGCTGTGGATGCCCCATTCCTGGAGGTGTTCAAGGCCAGGTTGGATGGGGCCCTGGGCAGCCTGGTCTAGAATTAAATTGGGAGGTAGGTGGCCCTGCATGTGGCAGGGGGTTGGAGATTCATGATCCTTGAGGTCCCTTCCAACCCTGGCCATCCTGTGATTCTGTGAAGCCTACAGGAAGATAAAAGAATGGTCACATGTGTGCCTGTGAGGATGAAGAAAATTCTGCAAGTTGCTGGATTATTTGAACATTCACTGATACATTCAGTAACCCAGACTGCACTTTTTATTCACCAAAATCCTTATGTTCAGCAGGAGTTTTTCATCCCATACCAGCTTCAGATTTATTTTTGTTCTGAACTTCGAGGAGACCGTGACTAACAAATCATACTGTTAGAACAGCAAGCCTTCTAAAGCAATCCTTTTAAACACTTCTCCAGAAGGAGAACTGGAAGACAGCAACTAAATCTGCTGGGAAAGAAGAAAGCAACTACAACAGGAATTACGAGTATGGGCACAAAGCACCAGCGTTAGGCATTTGATAATCTCTTGGTTTTGTTCTGAAAATAGATGAGAGGGAGTGCTTCTGTGCATGACTAGTTCCAGAGCAAATAAATTCATTTTTTAAAATACAGCTTATGCACAGATGGCTGCAGAATGATTGCTACCTATTAGCGCTTCTCATTCTGTATGAAAATTCTGACCTGCCAGTAACTCCCTCTTCTCCCACTCCAAAGACTCGACAGACAGACCTTGGAGAGATTTCATAGCATCATTAGTTCAATAATTATGGCATAGTTGTATTGTATTTCACCTTGTTTTAGTTCTCCAAATACAGAATAACTCTCTTTTCAGTTTCTTTCATCCAACAAAGTTACAGTCTTCTTCTGATAACAAACTAGGGAGTCAGATGCCATCTGGCCATACCAATCTGCTTGCTGCCTGCACATATCATCCAGACAAAACGAAATATGACAGCAGACAGCCAATCTTGCTAAAATTTAAATGGTAGATATTTCGAGCTGCCATACGTTAACAGCAGCCTATACTTTTGGTACATGTACCATTTATTCAGATTGACAAGGTATGCTCAGGCTGCAGTAAAGACACACCAGCTACACTCCAAAAAGGATTCCACTTCTGAGAACAAATGTACAGCAATTCTGACAAAATACAGGTCTGACACGCAAATTACAGTCCCTTCAACTCAGACTGGGCTTATGATCAGGGAACAATTACTGACACAAGCAAGCTTGGAGTTACAGATTCGATTTCTTTTGTTCCCCTTTAAGAGCTGTGCCAAAAGTGATACTTTTCTTTTAACACAATAATGCCATTTAATTTTAGAACACCTCACTTTCTGAGTGAAAATGTAGAATTAGTTGCAAAAACATATGTTCAGTGATGAGATCCTTTTTTAAATTCAGTTTGCACTCATCAGGACCTGTTCTGGGCACATAATCAAGGCATGTCAGTGACTTCTTTGCATGTCTTCGAACTATAACTGTGCCTAAGTTCTGTCTGCCCCATCTATCACGTTCTTTCCCTTTATAAGTTATTGACATAAGGACATTTATATATCTGTACATTTATAAAGCCACCTGGAAAGTGGCATCCATTCCTTCTTCTTTTCAAAGCTTTTGGAATTAATGTCGTTTATGGGAGGTTTGGAGAAATCCACAGATGACGAAAGGTCAAAGGAACTGGATTTTTGCAGCCTAGAGAAGAGATGGCTCAAGGGGATCCCAGAGTTTTCCCCAAAACATAATTGTAGCAGAGATGTAGGAACTCCCTCCACAAAGATACGAGGTGACAGAAAAACAGCAGTGGGTGCAAATGGCTTTAAAAGTCCATCTAGGTAAGGAAAGGAATGGTACAGGCAGGAAAAAAAAAAACAACAACACAAAAAAAGGATTGGAACAATTTGTCCTATGGGATCTCTCTGGAAATAACAAGACCGAACAGGGCCCTGAAAAGCACAACTTAAGGCACTGCACACAGCAGGAGTTTGTGCCATGCAGTCCCCAGAGGTCCCTGCCCTCCTGGCCTTTTGCACCATTTAGCAGTGCTATGCAGACCTCTGGATGGTCCATATTCAGCCCTGACAAAAGTGAGGAAAAAAGGGAAGCAAAGGCTTTCGGTTTTTGAATGGATTACGAAACAGGATTCACAGCAAGGCATCAAATTAAGAAAAGACAAGGAAGAATGGGATAGCTAATGAAAAAGGAGAAACGACAAAAAATTCTGAGGAAATTGCTCAAATTTTTAGCAGCTCATTTCAGTTCGATCTAAAGGCTTTTGAAGATTTGATCATTTCCTGTGTCACCAACTACTAAAACAAATTTCTATGTTTTTTTTTTCCTATAATATCAGCTATGTGTTTATTCCTAATATTCCTCTGTGTTCTGTGGAATGACCACCTCTTCGAAGTGTCTGTCTCCTTCTGAAGGGTATCAGAAGACAAGATGCTACAGAAATGATTTAAACTGGTTAAAGAGATTGTTCCACATTACTAAATCACTGCTTATACAGTTCCTCTGACTGCTAGCTTAGAAGAACAGCCAAAAAATGTATAAATGCCTGTCCTGTGAAATAATTTATTGCTATTACTCAGGCTCAGTATTATACTAATAAAATTGTATTCCAGAGGGTTGGAATTATAAAGAAAAACACAGCAGAATATACCCAAAGTGATGTTATAGCTGTGGGTCTATAAGATTCACACTTCATACAACTACCAGAAGATGGAAGGAGAGGAAAGAAGTGGAGGAGTAAAATAAAATGTGGCATGCAAAAATAACTCTTCTCAAAGTTGCTGCCTCTGTGGCTTATGACAAAGCGTAAAGAGAAGAAACACAGTGACAGCTACTCATCCACCAGCTCAGCCCAGCTGACTGTCTCTACTGAGTGGTTCCTATTCAATGTCCTCACTTTTACAGATCCTGTTTGGTCATTCCTTACCCTGAGCTTAGGCACTGCACAGTGGACACTATTTTACCCCAGGGCCGGGCACACATATAACAACTCTGGCATTGTAACACCTATGTCCTTTCTTCAGTCTACAGGTACTTTCAACACTGGAGAAAAAATATATGTGTATATATATCCACACGACTGCCAATATAATTCTAAAGTTCAGCTTTCAAACTCCACTTGTGAAAACCAGAAGGACAATAGATTCATATGCAGGTTTTTGGGTTGTTTTTTTCCGTCAAAGAAAGTAATTCTAGTCTATCACTTAGTTATTCGAAAGAGCAGCTGAAGTTCCTTTTATCAAAGTGCTCTTTCACACAGTCTTCTTTCTTCAGAATTGTCTATCCAGAGTGTCTCCAGAGCACTGAGAGCACTCCTGTGGGATATCCGAAGGGTGACTGAGTGGGCAGTGGGGCACTGAGCAGCGGCAAGAGCCTCTGGATCCCCAGGAGCCCTCCCCTTTCCCAGTGCCCCAGGCTCACCTGGATGCTACTAACGCGATCTGTTCACTCCGTCAGCGTTAAAACATTATCACTGCTCCCTCTAGTGTCTGTCCTGATTGCAGCAAATGCTCCCCACTGACTTCCAAGGGCATCGGTTCAGTATGAAGAAATGCACGGTGAGAAAATATTCCAAAGGTGGGACGTTTGTGGAAACAAGTAATCTGCTCTGCTCTGCAACTCGTGTTCTGAATGAACAACAGGCACTATTATTTGTCCAGATTTACTGCCCACAGATGAAATCCTGACCGGTTTAACTGACCAGAGCCAATGACAAAACTCCCACTGAAATCTTCGCCTCCTCATTAAGAGCAAATGATGACACAAAGTGGCACAAAACCAACACTGCTAGCTGGAAGCACAGTACTGATTTGCATGATCATTTTAGATACCTTCTAACTGCAGCAGCATTTAAAATTATTCTTCCCCCCTCCAATGGGAGAAGAATTAGAAAAGCGTGCCATAAGCAGAGCCCTTCTGCATGCAAATCACTGCCAGATGAAGCGATGGAGGCAGTAATTAATGGACATGTTGCGTTGTTCCCATGTTGTGTAGAACTACGGCTCAGACCAAAGTTCTGCTGAAAACATCTTTCAAGCTGATTGACTGAATAGTCTGTAATGACATCTGAAAAAGATGCTCGGTTTAATAGAGTTTAAGACATGCTTTTAGAACAGGAAAAATGACAGGCTATTTTTAAACAGAGCCATATGAAGAACATACCCATGTTCATTGACATTTCAGTGTTAGCACGGCAATATCTCATCACAGAAAATGCCCCTAAAACTAAATGCATTGAAGGTGACGTGGTTACATAAGCTTAGTAACTTCTGATCCCTTAAAACTGAAGAGACAAAAAGAATCTCTCTGAAATTACCGCTCAGGAAACAGTCTCCATTTCCCTGCACTGCTGCTGTTCTGTTTTTTTGCTTATCTCACACCCCCTTGCCTATCTTAAAGGACTTTGCACTTAATAGTGTCATTTGCACAGCCAAAGACCCATTACAGATAAGACCCTAAGAGGACATTGGCACTTGAAGATCTCTCATACTTCCCATCTCTTAAAAATGAGATGACAAAATTCCAGATACAGATACTATCTTCATTCCCATGTCAGTGGCTGTCTCAGCCACAATTTCAAACACAGACATAATCTCTTTCTTTTCCAGTCACCCCTAAGGAAAAGACTGCACAATTTATCTGACCATGAAAAATGAGAGGATACAAATATTAATATCTAAAGCCACAAAATTTCACATTAGAGAGCTGATGAGCTACACAGTGGTGATGGTTACAAGAGGAAGGGAAGATTCACCATAAACCATTGAAAAAAGTTGCTGTGCTTGTTTATATGAGAACTGCAGGAAAGATGGCAAAACGGAGATTAAAATAAACCATTAAGAGATCATCTGAGTTAGCAAGCAAACAGAAAACAAACACAGAAATGAAAGATGTTCCAAAAATCAAACACAGAGTCTTTCAGTCTTTAATCATGCTAATTATCTGGCCATTTGTCCTTCAATACTCATTAGCCAATTACCATAATACCAAGCTCTGATTTTTGATTACTTTTCAAGAGCTGCAATTCGGAGCCGAAAGACATGAAAACCATTACCCTTTTGTTCTAGAGTGTTTTTCAAATTGTCTTATGCTGGTACGTACAGATGTTGAGCTAGGAAGGAAAAAAATCACTGTTTTTGGAAACAGGACCTTTCAGTTTTAGAATTGTGGCATGGTTTTCCCTCAGCAGGGCTCTGCAAGCTCCCCAGAATATGCAGCCCTGAACAGCAGGAGCAGCCCTGCAAGGAACCAAGGCAGGAGGCAGCAGGGGCCAATGTCCAAGGCTGCTGCTGCAGCTGCTCTGCTCCTGCACAGGTGAGGAAGTGATCCTCTGGATGGCCCTGAAAAGGAGAATAATTAACCAAACTTCTTTTAAAATATATATGTATTTATTGAAACATAAAAAGAGCATCAAAAACATAAAACTAGTAGGATATTTGACTTTGTTTTTGTGAAACTAATGCCTCACCCTGGTTTGATGGCAGTGGCTGCCATTCTCAGTGAGCTCTCAGGGTGTTCATCAGAGATTTCTGATGAAATGTTACTCTCCTGAATTTCATCCCTGAAAATGGTCATTCACAAATGTACGAACTGCCAAATAGCAATGGCATGAATAAGGTGTGACTGAATGGAGGGATATTTCTCTTTGGTCAGAAAGGGGGGTACAAAGGTCAGCTGAAGCGACATAATCAGATTGTTGAGTTGAATGCCTGATTGCAACTCCACGCGCTGCAGTTGAAAATTTGCAGATAATGTATTTATGTCACCTCAGAATGGAGTCATAACTACAGCAACAAATTTTTTTTTCAATCTTGAAACCTGTTCTCAAATTGCTGTATCAGGGGACAGCCGCGGTGTGTGTGGTGCAGTGCTTCTTCGTCTGGCTAGAAATGAGGGGTTCGTTCCTGTTGGGTAGAAACAAGGAGGGGACGCAGGAACCTACGTGCAAACTCTACATTTCCAGAAAAAAAAAAAAAAAAAAAAAAAGAGAGACAACTACAGTTTTTATAAAAGAAAAAAAAATGTTTATTTTGTGTTTTTGTTATTTATTTTGAATTGTTATTTTAAATTGTTGGTTGTCTAACCCTGAAAAAAAAGTCCACGTGGAGCATCTGGATTGGATCTTCCTGCTGAAGTTCAGCGCTTCTTCCTGTCTGAACTAAAGTCTGCTTCTCCACAGGAACAGCTGTCACTTCTCATCCCTTCTTTCCCTTGAGAAAGGATGAGGAAGGAGGAAAGGAAGGATGGGCTCGTAACAGCCTTGGCTGTCAAAAGAAGAATTACCAGGAAATGAAGGCTCCATGTGAGCCTACAGGATGGCCTTGAGCTGGGGCTCTCCCGGGTTATAATAAACCTATGGGATGGGAGGATCAGCACCTGCATCGAGGCAGCTGTTTGGAGGGAGGCATATTGATCCCAGCGCCCCTATGATAATCTCTGGGGCGCAAATCTCTTCATAGTTGGCCTGACAGTGATGGCTTGGTGACCGGTCTGCTCCAATGGAGGTGGATCCACTTCCATCAGGTCATTCTCCAGAGGTTGACCCACCTCCATGTGGCTCTTCATCACTACCAGGTGAATCCACCTCCATGGGCTCGATGTCATCATCCATTTCCATCATCTGTCTCTTCTTGAAAGGTGGATTCCTCATCCTCATTCCGGGAAATAAACTTCTTAATATATCTCACAAGTATCACTGGCTGCTTCAGCTCAGCAACTGGTGTTCTGTATGCAGGGTCCCCGTATTTATAGGGCTCGAAACAGAAGGTGGCCATGGCAATAGGATTCTGAGTGTCCTGTGGTGAACAAAACACGGCTGTTGGGAGTTGGGACCCATGGCCCATTCTGTGAGGTGGTTGCAGGAAGGTACCAAGAGGATTGGAGAAGGGGGCTCTCAACGACCCTGCAGCTGCCTAAGGTGAAGCTATCCTGGTGCCAGACAGCAGCAGAGAAGAGGCAAAGCATACTGACATCATGCAAGCAGCCAAGGGATATGCAATCATTAAAAAATGGTTGACTTTTAAGGGTTCCATCAGCTGCCCTTTCCCTCCCTCACCTCTGTATCTGGGTATGAGAAGGTGGCATCTCTTCTGCCCTGATTCCAAAGGAGAATGATGGGGAAGAGGGGGCCTGGCATCCTATGGGCTGTACTTAGACTGCAAGGGGTTCCTTGGAGGGCCTGTGAGGTCCTTGGGCCCTGGTAATGGGGTTCTCCACTCTGAGAAGGCCAATTAGGGATTGCTGTCCTCAGCCTGTTCTCTCCTTGTCCCATTGACGCTTGCTGAACTTCCATGGGGACCAATGAATGGAAACTACAACAGAGACAAAGCAGACAATAATGCTGTTTGATAAAGCAAATTCTCAGCTACAAAAAAACTACTTTTCAACACTGTCACCACCAATAGCTACGCATTTTCACCAGTGACAGCCAAGAACCTGCATGCCGTGCTTGTAAAAATCTGCACCAGTGGAAGTGACTCAATGTCAGTGTCATCACTGCTGACACGCACCACCCACCACCTCACCGTGCTCAAATCCACTGTTTGGTCTCTGAGAATGTTCAACAACCGTCAAGGAATGTCAGCGGGTGCCATTTTTTGTGCACAGAGAAATTCAGTGACACACTTTTGTTTCATACGCACTTCCATGTCAGAGGCCATTTGGTCAGACCGGGATGTCACGGCTGGGACATGGCTGAAATAGACCGTTTGGAATCTTTTTTCTTATTATTAAACAGCATTATACAAGCTATGAAAAGTGCATTTACTATTCAGCCTGCACGGTAGAGATGCTAAGTTTGTGAAATGTTGTAAAACACGTGTCAGCATGTTAACAAGTCTGAATGTCATGAACCGAGTAAAAATAGTGCAGTTCCATGAGAAAGTGGTTATGATTATAGCATCTCTTATTAATTACAAGCCATGGGGCTCTTTTATGAAGCTAAATGTGTCAAATAGTACAATAGTACTTAGGCCTTGAGTCACAGAAAACAAAACAAAGGGACCAAACTAGCTGAGCAACAAGAAAGACGTAAAGAAAAGTAACGCAGCCTTAAATACAGTTTTTTTGTCTTTCCAAAAAGCCATCCTTCGGATATTTAAAAGATATCTATACAGTTAACACAAATTCAAGACTGAAAAAAATAAATAACAGTAATAAAAACAAAAACTAAACTAAAGAAACAAAGTGGGGTACAGTCTCTACCAGATCTTCAAATTATTACTTTTCACTTCTTCCTCGTGACCAAGGAATTCACAGCAAGGTACAACCCAACTGTATGCTGACATCTGAAAAGAGATTACCTGGAAGGGTTTCACAGCAAGCAGGAGGCTGGACAAGTAGACTTCTGAACATTAACAGTACAGAAACAGACTGCGGTCTTCCAGGTCCCCTATGCTCCTAAGAAACAAATCACAGTCACCCAGTATTAACTCAGACCGAAAATGTGAAGATGTCATCAGTTTTCTATTCAGACTTTAACAAAGCAAGTCCCCTGTAAAATCAGTAGCAAATAGTCCTAAATCAACGGGCTGAGCAGTGACCTCAGGATTGAAAACCTGATTCAGAAAATGAAATAATATCACGATTTGCCACTTGGAACAGGCCAAAAATATGTATGTATACATACTCAGATAATATGCATATATATAGACACCCACACGTGCTTTTAGTACTGGATAGAGACACTCCAGTGTAGCCAACATATATGCATATACTGTAAAGAAATTTTCCAGTTTTATAACAGGCAAAATTAAACCCTTTATACCACTACTGCTAAATGCTCTGTGCATTTTGCTGTCAAAGCCAGAGTACTGTGCTCTCAGTATGTTGGTTAACCAAATAAATAAATAAATAAATAAATAATTCATGTTTAGGGATTTTTTCAAACAAAAGGCAATTCCCTCTAGAAAAACAGAGCATTTAATTCTGAAGAGATTTGCTTTTGGAAGGAGTATGGCTGTTACAATGCTTTGCATATATTAATGCAAATCACAGATGCTACAGTGAATTAAAAAATGCATTCCCAGAGAGATTAATCCAAAACGAAAACTTATTCTATGCTAAGTTAAATAGGTGACATTGGACCCTCCTTTCATCACAAGCATAATAAAACACTATTTTGGATTGGGAATTTCATGTGTTCTCATAACAGTGATGACTGTTTCGATATTTATTTGCTTTGGTATTTCTAAGGAACACTTCCTACATTTTCCTTTATTCTTGGTATGTACACATTCCAACAGCCTTGTATCAAACAAGAACCATTTAAAAGGAAGATTTTGTTTGCAGAGATAAGCAGGTCAGCAGCAACTTGAAAGACAGAGCTACTGCAGGCAAGTCTGGCAACCTACCACCACCACATTTCTTACTGAGTGTAGTTGCCAACTGTGGCTATAATTTCCATGACATCTCATTTCTTTACTGGTGGGAGGATCATCGCATTGTCCAGGAGGTTTTGCCACAAGAATCATTAAAACTGCAGAGAAAAAGGCAAAAACCCACCAACAACCTCCCCTGTCCACAGCAAAGCATTTATTGGAACACGAATTAGAGAAGCAGTCCCTGGCAAAGCTCACTAATCTTTACGCACATGCATTGCCCCAGCTCCCTCAGCCTGTTCTCACAGGAGACATGATCCATTCCATGGATCATTTCTGCGGTCCTTCTCTGGATGCACTCCAACAGCTTCACGTCTTTCCAGTATTGAGGACTCCACATCTGGATGCAGCACTCCAGGTGAGACCTCACCAGCGCACAGTAGAGCAGCAGGATCACCTCCCTCACACTGCTGGCCATGCATCTTTTGATGCAGCCCAGGACCTGGCTGGCTTTCTGGGCTGTGAGGGCACATTGCTGGCTCATGTCCAGCCTGCCATCCACCAATAACCCCAGGTCTTCTTTGGCAGGGCTGCTCTCAACCCTTTCATCCCCCATTTTTTATTGGTAATTGAGCTTCCCTCAGCCTAAGTGCAAGACCTTGCACTTGGATTTGTTGAACCTCCTGAGGTTCAACTGGGTCCATTGCTCAAGCCTGTCTAGGTCCCTCTGAAGGCATCCTGTCCCTCTGGTGTGTCCACTGCACCCTACAGCTTGGTGTCATCAACAAACTCGCTGAGGCTGCACTCAACCCCACTGCTGATGTCACTGATGATGATATTAAAGAGCATCGGCCCCAGCACTGACCCTGGAGGACACCACTCATCATTAGTCTCCATCCAGACACTGAGCCATTGACCACCATCTCTTTGGACCCGGACCTGCAGCCAGTTCTTCATCCATCAAACAGTCCACCCACCAAACCCCTATCTTTCCCATTTGTAGAGAAAGATGTTGTGGGGTACCACGTCAAAGGTCTGAGGTTGAGACAGGTGACACGAGTGCCTCTTCCCTTGTCCACTGCTGCAGTGACACTATCAGAGAAGGCCAATAGGTTGGTCACACAAGATTAGCCCTAAACACGGGGCACACGGAGATAGGCTCCAATGGCGGCTGCAGAAAGGCAGATCACAGTAACTGAGTCAGAAAACGATGAGTTCTGAGGATGGGGGCGGGGGGGGACGACGGGACAGGACGGACGACGATTAGAATAAAGCACGAACAGGACGAGGACGACGTGTGAAGAGACAACGGCAGACGAAGCCGCGGTGCCGGGAGGGCTGCTGGGAGGACGGGAGACGGCCTCCGCGGCCAACGGCTGTGCCCGGCGGGCAGATGCCGGCAGGCCGCGGGGCGCCATGGCGGACGGTTACCGGCTGTGGGCTCCCTCGCCCTTGGACGAGTCGCTGGGCTGGCTGCGGGGAACGCGGCCGCAACCTCCGCCCGCCGCCTCGGCGCACCCCTT
Organism: Lagopus leucura; assembly: GCF_019238085.1. Classification (NCBI taxonomy): domain Eukaryota; kingdom Metazoa; phylum Chordata; class Aves; order Galliformes; family Phasianidae; genus Lagopus; species Lagopus leucura. The sequence goes on along the minus strand of NW_024962334.1, from coordinate 4,591,421 downwards.
CCGCTGGGCCGGCCTGCAGGCGGCGGCGGGCGGGCAGCGGGGCGGCGGGGCCGCGTTGCCGCGGCCGCAAGCCGTGAGGTTGCAGAGCCTCGACGCCGTCTTCGAGCGGCTGGTTACGGCGCAGCCGCCGCGCCGGATCGGCGTCCTGCGCGTTTCGGAGCGCTCGGCTTTCTGCAGGGTGGTCGACCCGCGGCGGTGGCGGGCCCGCGGGCTGCGGGAGGCGGAAGCGAGGGTGGTCGCCGCCATGTGCCAGCAGATGATGCGCGCCATCCTGCTGCTGTACGCTGCCTACAAGAAGTGCGCCTTCGTCCTGCAGCACACCCACTGAACGCCGGCGGAACGCAGCTCGGCGGGGCTGCCTTCGAGCCGCGCCCGGAGCTCTCACACTTGGAAGCCCCGCTGAGGCTCGGCGCGCTCAGCACGCAGCCTTACCTGTGTGGCCCGACTCCAGAGCAGTACCGGAAGGCGGCTGGTGGAGGCAGGAGGCTGTGCAGGTGCCCGCCAGCTCCATCCGGTGGATGAAAGCTTGTGCGCCCCTTGCGCAGACGTGACTGCAACGCCTGCCTGCGTTTGCGACCTCCGCCTCACTGGTGCTGCGGGGAAGCACGATTCTGGCTTACCGTGCTGTGCGAAACGTTGAGTGCGTGTGGAGGGACTGGAGGGACCTCACCCAAAGGAGAGGTGCTGCTGCTGCTGGACGGCACTCAGAGAAAAAGTGTTTACACTTAATGTACAGCTGCAGGTACAGACTGCGAAACTGCTTCCCCAAGCTAATGAACTTCTAATTAAAATCCTTCATTTATTCATTGCTAGGGGAAAGGAGACCTGCAGAAAACCCTCAGGGACCCCTAAAGATAAGCCTTAGTCTCCTTGGTTTGTACAGTTTACCACCCTTGTCCATTATGAGAATTAACTGGCTTACAAAGGATTCAAATTGCTGTTCAGCATTCAGAACAAAATCTCTGCTCATTTACAACTAGTGAAGGCACTCGTGGAAATACAGTCCGCAAAGTTAACCCATCTACTTTTTTCTTTGTTAGTTTGTTTTACTTAGAAGTAGAACTTACTAAGTAGAGGAATACTTAGAACAAAAGTCGTGCCAGAAAAGTTATCAAGAATTTTTGCCTGTTTTAATTGAAACTTTCTGCACAATCAAATGCATAAATATGGTGCATAGCTTGTTTACAGCTAATGAAAACAACTTGTAAAGAAAGTTTTTACCTTCAAAGTAACCTAAATAATATTTCTCATTGTTTTAAATGCTTTTTAAAAATATGCGTACATAGCTTTCTAGAAATGTACTGCTTGTATTTTAGCAGTCCAAATAAAAATTGTTCTGCTGTATTTCCTGCTAGTATAGGCCATTTATTACGAGTTCCATTAAGTAGAGTTACAAAGTATCACAAAAATTATAGCTTTCAGGTAGAACTTCAGTTAATCTTGCCCATATAATTACAGGGGAAAACCATTTATAATGCATTCATAGTCAATATTTAACGTCACTCTGATAACATAATCATTATTCATTCTACTATGGAGATGAACGTTCAGGGTCATCCTAGCATTCAGTTTTTGCTTGTGATGACCTTCAGAAGTGCTTTCTCACTCCCATTTGTGTGAAGTATTTGTGCCCCCTCTTTCAGTAGGAGCTGGTTTGCTTTCTCTGCTCTCTGGAACAAGCTAACAAAGATAGAATAGGCAAGTGTGACTGCTGGGAAGTACAGAACAAGAAAGAAAGAACTTAATGCAGAGTGTGTTCTTTACAACTGTTAATATTGTTAATGAAGTGTTCAGCATTAAGAGGAACCCAAGGTTTGTGCTATGCTTGCCTATGGTATAGCAGCAGGGTATCAAAAACAAATGCTAGCTTTGGAGCTGGATCTGCAGTTCCTGATTTTGATTCAGAGCTGCCTATTAAAACTGTATGGATTCAGCCCTGCAGCACTGTAAGCTGGATTTTTCCTCTAAGTCATCATCAGAGCAGTATTCAGACCTGGCTCTGTGTTTTGGGCTCCTTTGAAGGCAAATTCATATCTGCTTTCCTTCTGAATGGGATGCTGCTCCTTTAACTAGGAAACGACAAGAGTAATTGAAAGTATGAAAGTAATATTTATGCAAATGGATTATTTGTCTAATAACTGATTTTTCTAAAAATCTTTTTTTAAAGTGATCATGAAGACTTTAATAAGCATCCTATTAGCTGCCATGCAGATAGGTAATCATAAAGGACTGTACAAAGGAAAGTGAGCATTAGGGTCTGTTGATGGAACCCCTGTGCTTGGAAGGGTTGCAGGATCTAAGCATGGGCCACTAGAACTCTGCTGTTCTAACGATTCCTGAGAAAAGAATTGCTCTGATAAGTCTGGTGTATTTCTGAGATGTGTCTTTAATGAATTGCTGGTCTGTGATGATAGGAATTAAAGGGCTGTGTCTGCTGATACAAGCTGGTGCAGATCCCACTGTTTCACAAGCTACATTCAGAATGGATAGATTTTGAACTTTGTGGTACTGGGCCTCTGTTCCACACTCCTGACTTGTAAGTGCTAATCCTGAGGCAGGTAGGCACAACTAAGCAAGTTCATCATGTTAGGCTGCAGAAAGAGCTACTGCTTTTGATACAGCAATCCTGTTCATATACAAAGATGGAGAAATACAGCCTTTTTAAACACAGTTCTGTGTAGATAAAGCTTTCCTTCCAGGAGGCCCAGGTACCACGAGTTTTTCTAACCCTTTTAAGTTCCACACTCTCAATGGTTTCTCCTGCTGTTTGCTCGCTTTCCAGTTCCTTCCACACACACTACTGCAATGAAACCAGTGCACCCAGCACATCATTGCCACTGGCTGAGATCAGGCCTTAATCATTACACTCTTGGTACCTTGCCTTGGTACTGTGCTATCTGTTGGTCCAATGACATTAAACAAGATGTGTAATTGCCTTTCTGTTTTCTCTGAATAAGTGCATGGCATAACTTTAGATTCAGTGAGAGCTGAGCTTGGATGTAAATTGAATAGCAGCCACCCGTTGCCGTACAGGATGCCTCTGGAGCCAGTTCAGTGGTCCAGGCAGTCAGGGTAAGAATTTATTTCCAAGCCAGCAGACACTTGCTTAACTTCACTGACATAAATCATTTTTCTTCAACTTAGTTGGTGTGGTTCTCAGGGGTAGAGACCCAAAGATAAGAAAGAGCAACTCATACATCTTTAAACAATATACCATCTGCTCCTGGGGACACTCTTACTGGTGTCCCCAAGTTACCATTTTCACTTTTGAGGAAACAAAGTAAACCTGTGAAATCCAGATATATTTATACAAGCATAGTAGATATTTCCTTCTAAGGAATAAAACTCCTTCTATTACCTCCATTCTAAATTTCACCTGTAGCCAGGCAGTCTCAATTATCTTATTATTATTTTTTCCTCAGTGGCAGCTGTGACACTGATTATGCATCCCTTTTGAGGGGTGCTGATCAGGTACCTGTAGGCACAGCTGCAAAGCATGCTCCTTTCAGTCTAGTCAGGGCTTTGCTCAGGTATTTTAAAGCTGCATTATTCCTACCACCCTTGAAGCAGGTCTGCATGGAGCCAGCTGTGCTCTTTGTTTCAGCTCGCAGCAGGCTGCAGTAGGGACAGAAGGAGACAGAGAGGACTTGGGCTGCAGGTGACTGCAGCTTAAGGCTGCAACTTAGTCCTGGTTGCCCTGGAAAAGCTCAAAGTAGCGAAGCACCATCATCCTCCATGCTAGAGAGGGATATGCTGACTTGGGAGGTCTAGGAGAAGGAGAGAGAAATTGCCTTCACCATTTAAATGACAGCGACTTCTTTTTCTCAAAGCTTCATAGTCATTAATGATTTGCAACATGAATTACTCATTCTGTTGCCCTGGATTGTTTCACTGAGTTCAAGATTAAACTTGGCATTCTCAGTAGTAAGCTGAATTCAGAGCAGCATTGATTGCTGCCTCAGCAGTGCTGTGATCTGCTTGCAGCGGCCATGGAGACCAAGAACTTAAACAAAGGGAGAAGATGGGCCAGCAGATGCAGCTGAGCTGATGCATGTTTACATACAGACTCTGGACAATCTTGGCTGTGATTGTGTACTCCTCAAAACACTCCTAGGATCACTGCTCGGAGGCTCCTTCAATTGCCTCTTCTACTGTGCTTTCAAAAAGAATTTGGCCATTTAAGTTTGGCTATATCTCAGATGCATCCACAGCATTTCTCATCATCTGTGAGCAACTGTGCCATCACATGCCACAGAGACATTAGCAGCAGCATACCCTCCTCAGCTCTGGAGCAAGAAACAAGGCCCCTTCACACGGCTTGCACATGTAAAGCCCTAAGGGACCATCAGTCTCCTCCCTGAGCTGGTCTTTCACTCACATCTCTGGGGCTTTGACCCTCACGAGTCATTCATTCACTTCCGCTCTCAAACCTGAACTCTGGCTTTGCTTGATCAGCAAAGCTGTTTTTTTTTCTATTTAGAGATATGATTCATAACATCTCATGGCACCACGTATTTTCAAAGTTAATCTGATCAGGCCCAAATTGTGAATCACTCTGTTTTTCAACCACACTAAATGTACTGCAGATGTGAGACTTCTGTCTCCAAGTTCAACTGGCAGGTCATCACATGCATCCTTATGCAGATGCAGTGGAAAAGCATCCAATTCATATGTTCAATTCCTTTAAGGAATCTTAACACCAGCACTAGACCTGCAGCTGCATGGGGCTGGCTTATTGTTCAAACTACTGGAGGCAGGGATGAGGATGGCCTCCCCAGATGCTTCTATAGGATGTGGAGATGGGTATCCCATTCTCTTTGCTTCTGGGACTTTCAGAGATGGCCAGATGTGGCAGTAATTGGGAATCTGGCTTTGACTCTAAGTTTGTGGCAGTTCTGTAATGTGACTGGCTGCTTAGCAAGCAAGCAAAGCATTGAAAAATGCTGCATTCTTTCACATCAGTGCAAATCCAGGGGTTTAAGCCAGTTTTGTAGGCATAAAAGGTCTTCTTGATAGGCTTTGCGTGGCCATTCCACAGCACATGGTCTGCAGCTGACCAAGTGCCCTTTGGGTTAAGGCAGAGATCAGACAAGGTTGGGATTGATACACAACTACTAGCAACTGATGTCAGTGTTTCTGTTCCTGCTGTTTGTACCTTATCAGCACTAGTGCACAAGGAACATCTCTTCTAGATTCATTGTGAGCCCTTTTGGAAACAAAAACAAAAAAAACTACATTGTTTTTGTTAAAGGAAATCAAACTTTTTTGGGGAAAAACAGCAACAACAAAACCGCTTCAGAAGGAGTAAACCTGAGTTAAAACTTTCCTAAGCATGTTACTGAATTCTCTGTAGCATCCTGACTCATTGCCTACTGTCGCAGTATTCTGTTTGCTCAGGGTAGCTTTTGCTTATATATAACAACAGCTGCCTTATTAGGGATTCATCTTGAGATTCTGACACTGCAGAACATACATAGCACCTCGGAGCTGCAGCACCTTGCTTATCTTGCTAATAAGATGCCAAGAGGAGAAACAATGACGCAAGTTCTGGCTTAGTCATAAGACAGGTGCCACCCACACTTGGGTTGCGCACAGCCACAGCACAGGCTGATCTGTTGGTGCCAGAAGGAAAAAAAAACCCTTGAATCAGTGACAGGTGTAGGAAGCAGTGCTTCCCTAGTGAGCATTCAGCAGCATTAGTCTGGGGCTCATCACATAATTTTCTTCCTCTTCTTTTGTCCACATGGCAAGTAGTATTTGGGAGCTTGGATCTCTCCCATTCGTTAAGTAAACCTTGATGAGCCTGGAGGGAAAGGGCAACAATCAAGAGAGAAACGATCCTGTTATTGCCTAACTCCTTTCCAAATGTACAGTTCCTTATAGCACACCAGAGGCTGTTTTGGAAGAATTGCTGTTGTATCCTCATCCTTCAGACATCGTGCACACTGTGTACACTAAAGTAAGTCAATCCTGTCGGGGGCTTTTCGTTCAAATGGCTGTTTTTTCAATTAGAAAGAAAACAAGAAGCATGATTAAATTTCAGATTGCCAGTCTGTTTACAGACATTGGCTTTAAAACGTATTTGTTAAGCACCATCTGCTGTACATTCAGAAAATAGCAACTAAACCTGCTAATCTCTTCCCAGCTTTTAATGAAGTTAAAAACTATTGGAACATTATCTATTATCAAATACATTATTTCAGCTGCAGAATGTTCATTCTGCATTTCTATAGTACTCCAATTACATTAGCTCTGTACCGTTACACGCACAACAAAGACTGAAACAGGCACTTGGGGGAGAAGCTGCATTACACAACGCCATGTCCTAGGTCAGGACAGCAAAGGAGACAGGGAAATAATAGCTGTGTTGAGCCTGACTTCCAGATGTATTAAATAAAATGAGATGAATGCAACTGAAGACAAAACGTTGCCTTTCAAGGGCAAATTGAGCGTGCCGTGACTGCAGGACAGTGATATAAACAGAAGCTACACATCAGCTCAAGATCCTAAATGGAGAATTTTAGCTTTGCAGTACAGTTTAATTATCAGATCTGTTATTACCAATGCTCTCAGCCGTCGCAGCTCTTCTGACAACGAGCTGTAGGTGATGAGGGAAAGCGCTCCAATTACCAGCCTGAATTGAGTGAAAAGCCTGAAAGGAGTAAATAAACATAGAAAACATTCAAATGAATAACAGCAGCCAGTCATTTCTTTTCCCTCAGCTTCTGTTAGGCCTTTCTTTCATATTTTTTTAAAAGATGATTTTCTTTCTGAGCAAGAAAAAAAATATATGAAAAAGAGTCAGTACAGACTGACCAAACCAATGAAGGAGAATCCTGATGCTTAAAAGTGAAGCTTTGAGTTCTGGCCTGGCCCTTTCCAGGAGGTTCCTATGTAATGCTGGGTGTCTTCACTGTTTGTGGTTCTCACAACAGATTTGGGGTGCAAGCACTTGCAGCAGCTGGAGGTATCCATAGGACCTATATTGTGCCCCAGGAATAGCACAAGTGCTCAGGAAAAGCCTTGATGTTGAGAGGACAAGGTGTTGACTGTTTCTGAGCTTAATCTCACCAACAGCCCGGTGAAGTCTGGCAAGAGAGAAATGAGGGCGAGGAACTGCACTTTGCTTGGGAGAAAAACAGTCACTGCAGCATTCTTGGTGAGGATGCCACATCTAAAATAGCTTTGAAAAATAACACTGAGGAGCCATCACCAATGAGTCCAAGGTTAGAGATATTTGACCATGCAAGTAGTCACCCATCAGGCCTGCTCACCCAGCCTGCGAACTTTACAGTGCGACACCTCTGCACTGCCTGACATCCCTGTAAAGGAACAAAGACTGGCAAGATGAGCCTGTCCTCCTCGCAGTGAGCACTCCCTGTGCTGAAGAAGCCTGTCATGGGCACTTCACATAAGTGTACTTAGTATAGACCAAGCAGGGAGTCCCATATCATGCCCCTTGAAGCTGGCATACTGTGTTCAGATTTGGAGTCCTCAGTACAGGAGGGACATGGAGTGCACCCAGAGAAATGATCCAAGGGATGGATCATTTCTCTCCTATGAGAACAGGCTGAGAGAGCTGGGGCTGTTCAGCCTGGAGAAGAGAAAGCTCCAGGGAGATCTGATAGCAGTCTTTCAGTATCTAAAGGGGGCTGCAGGAAGGAAGGGAACAGACTCTTCAGTAGCATCTGTGGTGGTGAGACAAGGGGAAATAGTTTTAAATGAGAAGGGGGGAGATGTAGGTTGAATATAAGGAAAATGTCTTTTACAATGAGGGTGGTGAAGCAGAGGAACAGGTAGACCAGAGAGGTAGTAGATGCCCCATCCCTAAAGACATTCAAGGCCACGCTGGACCAGGCTGTGAACAGCCTTGCTTTAGCTGTGGATATCTCTGTTCATTGCAGGGGAGTTGGACTAGGTGACCTTTAAAGGTCCTTTCCAGCTCGAAGGATTCTGTGATTCTATGATTCTATAGCTATGAAGCATGCAGCACTAGTAAACCTATGAATTTAAAGCAAACAAACTCTTACCTTCTGCACTCTCCCTGTCTCGGCCCAGGAGTGTGAAATCCACCAAAAATATCTTCTTCTCACTCAGTCCTGGCCATCTGGGTTTATGAATTATTTGCTCTTTCCAAAGTAAAGCAGGTTCCTCTTTGCAATAACTACTTAGCAGCTGCAAGCTCTGATCTGCAGCCCCATGGATGCTTACAGGAGCTTTGCACAAACACAAATCAGTGAATTTCTAAGAAATCCATTTCTCCCAAAGTTTCAGTAGTTTTATAAAGCATTACTATCTCAGTTCCAGAGGTAAATGGCAGTAAAGGAACAGGCCAAGTGGTATCACATAAGCCAGACATCACCAGAAGCCGAAGTATCAGCTCCTATGTCACAGGTATACCTAAAAGCAAAGCCTCCTCTCTTCTCCATCCACCCAGGAAATTACTGAATTTAAGATCAGTTCTTGGAGAACACAGCATCAGCCATTGTGTGGAAAACATTGTGTGTTTCTGAGTTAGACCACGTAACTCAGAACAGCTGTTTTCACAGATAGCTATGAAATAATTGAGCCTCAATTTTTATCAAGATAAAGATAATAAATATAAACAAGTAAAGTCTTTAAAGGGAATAAATGAAGTATTTACAAACATATTCATCACAAACCTGCTTTTACAAAATCATATTAGTACAGTATTCTTGCATAAGCTGTATAGACGTGCAAAGACAAGTCATGTCCAAGTTGGAATTTTGGAGCTCTAGAAGATACATTAGACTATGTATTCATTTTAAATTCAACCAGGTATAAACTGAGATGTATTGATAACAGAAGTTTGTTAAAATCTTAAATAGATTTCAGAGTTCCATGAATGCACCTCAGGATAAATCTGTTAAAAAGTTAGCATGAGTACACAATGCAGTTCTAAATATTGCACTGTAAGCATTCTGCAGGGATGCTCTGGACACCTCAAAGCATTCTACCCAAATTGCATATCAAATATCTCACGTAACCAATACAGACATTAACGGCTTCAAACATCTAATATGTGTGATGCACACTGTAATTTTCCCTGCTGCTTCTCTTCCCCTTGGTCATTTGCAGGGTAACAGTGAATTATAATGAACAAGAGGTCAAAAACAAAACCCCCCCAAAAACCAACAGTGTAAAACCCCATTCCAAACTAAAAAAAACCCTCATGTCTTTTGGCAGAAATACTATTCTATGAGTTCCTCCAGGTTTATTCATGATGCACGTCAAGATGAAGAAATTCAGGACTGTACATCAGACATGGGGAGATCCAAACCTCTGCATATTTACACCCCAAACTAGAAACATCCACATGTCTGAGATGGGAGAAACAACTTCCTCCAAACACTACTCACTTGTTCCTGTCCATTCAAGACCTAGGGTGCTTTTAGATGCAGAACTGCAGTAGTACATAAGCATGTCTGGATTTTGATCCCTATTCTGTTGAACCCAGCTGAGTGTTTCTGCAGGTCTTGAAATTCACTCAGTCCTTGTTAACGCAGTCGAATACTTGAAGGAAATGCAAATAAAATAAAATATTTAAAAATCAGTTTTGAAATCCTTTTTTTTTTTTTCAACAGTTTCTATATTCACTCTTCCTTTCCCCTTCTTAATGCTATTTACCACAATCTGTGAAAGCAAGTTAGCTGCAACAAATTACTTTTATTTTTTTCCTTCATTTAAAAAGCATAATTGTTCACACTGATTTAGGTGGTAGCTACTTTTATTCTAACACAGTGCTATCAGAGATTGATATTGAACTACAGTAGCAGCATTTAGAAGCAATTAGAAGTGAAATAACTGGGGGCAGACGCATCAGGATTGTAGTTTACTTCCACGACTATAAAATCTCAAACAGTTTAAAACCTGTATGGCTAGCAGCATTTAATTCACTGAAATCCTTCCTAAATAACATAAAACCAACTCCAGTGTGTTCCTTTTCTTTAAACACCCTTTTTCTTTTAACAAAATAAAGGAATAAAACTGAGTAAAGGATTAAAATGTAAGAAATGACTGCATTAGCATCAGAAATCAGTAGAAAAAAAAATTCCCCGATCTTTTGAAGTCTCCGGAAAGCACTGACTTCTGTGATGTTCTAATAGCAGATAGCAGCATGATCATAAAACAGATCTATAGAAATGATAAAGTACAAAATATCGTCCTGAAAGATTTAAGATTTGATGCTGCAGGTGCTGAACTCCTTGGCCCTGACCCAGCAGACCATTTAAGCATGTGGTTAGGAATCAGCATGCATGTTACCCCATTGAAACAAACACAGTTATTCAAACTTGGAGCACACAGTTAAGTGCTTTGAAAGATTGGGTCAATAAAGTACCAACCACTTACTTCCAGAGCATAAGTCTGAATTACTGCTAAGGCCAAGTATTACGTAGCTGTTTGTTACATGGCTTATATACCACTCTCTGAAGCACACTCTGAAGCATTTCTTCACCACAAGAAAGAAATGCAGGTCTGTCTGGGCAGGAAATTTCTCCATTCCCATCACTTCACTTACATGTGCAAAACCAAATTACACTGATGCTCAAGTATAAGCATCCCGTGGGGAGCTCATATCACTATCAAAGGCACGGTGGTTATATGATGCTGCCCGCTCCATCCCATGCGCACACACTCCATTACAGCCGACTTCCTCCTGTATGCAAGCCTAGCATAACAGCTCGCAATGAAAAGGGTAAAGTCATGCTAATGGCAAATGCCACATTTCATAAGAAATACTGCTTGATGCTGAGCAACGCTGCTGCCTGGTGAAAGAGCTGTTATCAAAAAGAAAGCGTGTGCCTCCTTAATACTGAGTAGAATTTGCAATTTGATCTTACAGGTAGGAGCAGGACTATTTCTAAATGTGCATTTGTAGCCTTTGTTCTGACTGTTGTAGACTGGGGAATAGCTGTGCGCTCGCTATAATACGTATCAAGGAGGAAACCAAAACACGTTTGTTACACTCGTGGAAGCAAGAGAGCCGTATTCTGCAGATGTTTGCTGCTCTCAGACCAGGAAATAAGATCCCTTTCCTTAACTGAAGTGACTTTTACTACTGTTATTTAGAGGTTGTGAAGTTGGAATAGAAGCCCCTAATTTTATTTTAATTATGCTTTTATATACCTGTCAATATATACCAGTTCTGTTCAGATCTGAACATACGATTCCACTGTGGTTAGTGCTTTTTTGTTCTGTTTTGTTTTGCTTTGTTTTTGCCCAAGGACTACACACCAATTTTGCCTTTGTTGGGCAACAGTTTGGTTCTAACATTGTAGAGTGAAAATATCCACATAGGACAAAAGTGTAAAACTCCTGTTACTGCTTTCTCCTTTCTTACTTGCCTCTGACCTTCTGCCTGATTCTGTCTCACCTTGTTGTACCATCTTCACTCAACTACAGCTACCTGGCCAGCTGGAGGATCCAGAGTTACCTCCTCACCTTCATTGCAGAACCCTATCCTGCTGTTACAGACTGCATAGTGCTCAGCTGTCACGGTGATGATTGCACTAGAAATACTGATCTGTGCAGCAGCCTTTACAAGAGAGAGAAGGAGTTCCGTAATGGCAGCACAGTTAGGTTTTTGTCCTGAAACGTTGCAGTGTTTCTGTACAAAGGCAGAAATCCCTCTCACCACAGGGCTTTCTAATATGGTAAAATCAAGGATAGCAGAGCAAGCATTTGATCAGTGCACCCAACATAAAGTTCCTGTTTTTCAAGAACTGAAACCTCGGAATAATGCTCCCTTCGTTGGAACAGCTCTTGAGATCCTGTAACATCTCACTGCTTTGGGCTAAATGCTATTGACTGCACCTCTTTCTCCAACTTATCCATCTGCAAATGCATGGGCTATTGTTCACACATCTTATCGCTGATGTTACCTTGTCAACTAGTCATGAAAGAGAAATAAATGTAACTCTAAGCAGTCGCTCATCAGTTCAGCTTTTGCAAATGTTGGCTTCTGTCAGGGAGAAGCTAAGCAGTGCCTTTGAACCCTGTGTTCAAACAAAGCAGATTCTGATGAGAATAGCTTATTTCTTTTAGTTTATCTATTGATGAGATGTAAGAATAGGGCCACATCTGGGCAGGATATAGGACTCTTTTCATTTTTTCTCCAAGTGCATACCTAACTCTGCAGAAGAAAGGGATTGTTGGAAGAACCAACAAGGTCTTGGGCTACAATTCAAATTGCTCTGCTTGGCTATGTAAACCTCAATATATATGACAAAAATAGACACAATTGAAAGTAAATGAGGAGGAAGTAAATGTATTTTACCTCCACAAATGCCAACTGAAAGCTGGCTTTGAAGCAACAGGGATATGGGAGATAAGGGACAACCTGATCCAAAGCAGACCTAGACAGACCAGTAAGATACTGGCTGACATTTCCCTAGTGAGATTTAGCATTTTTCTACCTACAGACTTGAAAAAGGTGCATAAACAAAAATACCTCATTTTTCCCAGTGAAGTACAAAGTATTAAATGACCTGCCGGGGAACACATAACGGGTTAATGGCAAAGCTACTGATCCAAGTCTTCCCTTGAGTCCATCCACAGTTTCTCAGACTTCCCTTTTGGATCAGGTTTTGGTTGGAAGCTCTGCTCCTTCGAATGTATTTCACTTATATCGGCAAAAAGTTATATGCATGGATTGACCTAAGCACAAACAAGATCAAACCCATCTGTTTTGTATGGTGAATACACCATATGAATCGCCAACCTTATGCTGTTATGAAAAATACATTTTTGCCATAGCATACTAAAATTGGAGTATCAGTAAGTTTTGTCAAAAATAAATCTCCACCAACACGCAGGAACTTTCCAGCCCTGGCACACTAGGGATAATATTTCATGAGCCATGAGAGGAGAATGAGAAAGAATGCTGCATAAAGGAGGAAGATAGGCTGTAACCCAAACTTTCTAAGGCGTGTGGCCATCTTATTATTCCTGTTATTGGGGTAGACTTCCAGCTTCTGAACAGTGTGGAAGATGGGCAAACAGTAGAGTAGAGTGAGACAGCCCCAGCTGCGACTGACAGAGCATGAACAGCTCAGTTACACGTGTACCCTGAATAGCACTGGGTAACTACCCATAGATAGGGATGGAAAAACTCATACCAAGCTGAAATGTGGGAGCAGTCTCTGGAAAAGCAGAGCTCCTTTAGCTTATCCAATACAAATGATCTAGGCAGATGATAGCTCTACCATGGCCTCAGTAATTGGAGTTCAGAGGAAAAAGCCCAGCAACGCAGCTCTAGGGCACAGATATCTTAGAAGGAAAAACCTCTTTCTTTTCTTTCCCAGTTTACATCGCTAGCAAAAAGCAGGGGGCTGCCCTCAATTAGACAGATGTAGAAAAGCAATGCTGAGGAATGAGTCCTCATTTTGAGATGACCTATAGATCAGGTTTCAAACTGAAGCATTTAGGATTTCAAAAGTAAAGAGTTCATCCTACAGATAGTCAGCATCACCTCTTCACCTGGCAGCAATTAAGCACTGCTTGAATGCTCTCGGTAGCCTGAGAGAGCTGGAGGGCTCTCCCTTCACCTTTCACTCACCTTCATTAGTCAGGAGAAGAAAAGAGGACACCTTTGCATACTTTCATCTATGCAATTCACTGTGCATGTATTTTTGTTTTGGAAACGCAGTAAGTAATGAAAATCAATCAGCAATGAAAATCAATCCCAACCTAGAGCTGGGCAAATAACCTTTTTATTGGTTAAGACCTCACATCTCAGCACCTAAAACTCACAGGCTGAAACGTTCTGCAGTACAAACTGATGCTTTAAATTATTTTAATGACTACAATTTTATGCTTGAACTCTACGGACCAATAGCAATTGTTCTACATTTCAGCTCCACTATTCAGTTATCACACGAGCCGCATAAAGCCCTCTGAGTTTCCTGCTCTGACAGGATCTGCACATTTGCAATTCTGCTTCCCAGCACATTTGCGTATGAGCCTTTGAAGCCTCCTCTGCCAGTAAAACTGAATTATTTGATTGTTCCAAGAAAAGAAACACAAAATGGGACATAAAAACAGCAAGCTGATTTTATTCAAATTTGGGTAAACATCCGTGGAATGCTCCTGGCATTATTTGCCCAGCTCTTTTTAACACTATGGTGGTACAGCATTTTGGATAGTGTGATGCCTACCCTACTCGTGCTCACTCAGCATCTTCCTCCAGGATAGGACTGCAGAAAGCTGTATAACTCAAATGCATTGCATCCACTCACTCACTGCAAACTCAGATCCTGCAAAGCTTCCTGGAGGGTGAAATAAAGGAGAAAATTGTTCAAGGCATTACAACATTACAATGTGCAGTTTCGAATGGAATAATGGAAGTAGCTGTGTGGGAGGATATTACTTCATTACAAATTTCAATCAGATGCCTGAAGATTTCTGTCTTCTCTGGAGAACATGCCATCGGGTTCTACAGGAGGCTTTCCAGTGGAAGAAAAATACACCCCCTACTCCCCCTCCCTTCAGACTTGAGAAAGCTGTATGGCTTTTTAAACAGTTTCTAATGAAATCCCATATTATTGCTTCTCCCCTGGGACACTTCAAAAGTCGTGCAAACTTCACAGAGCCCACATGTTCCTAAACCGGTAAAAAAGACCAGTAAGGAAATAAACTGCAGTTCTCCAATTAGTATCTGACATTCTCTACTGGTTTTTTTTGGAAAGGGGAATTTGTCTTTCTTCTTCGCCACGCTGATAAATTAAATTAGTTATTATTATTAGTTATTAAACCCGGTATTATTTCATGTTTTATGGCACACCAAAATCAAAAACTCTAATTCACAGTGGGATTTGCTTTCTGCATAGTATTTGGGGGAAATATGAAACAAGCCCAGCAGTTTAGAACATGCTAGAGGGGCTGAAACTGTGCGTGAGCGTTTTCTTCGAGCTCCTTATTGTGTATTCACAGCTATTGCCAAGCACAACAACATAAACGGGGTTTTAGGATATGAAATGGGAAGTGGTCAGATTTTCAAAGCAGGCTGCTGGGTGCTGAACACTTTTGAAAATCTGGCCCTTGACTCTTTGGTGCCATTCCAGAAAGAAATCTCTCTCCGCTGGCGCCTGGCCAATCAACGCTGGAAATCCTTTTGCACAGTTATTTCAGTAAGGCGTAAAAAGCCGATCCCTGGCTTTCTCTGCGTGATTAAGCACTGTCACCAATCACTATGCAGCTCTAAGGTATGCATGAAATATTCCCAGATAAATCCTCCATCTCCAGAGAAATGTGTTTCCCGTACAACCGTAAATCCGGGTTCTGTGTTGAAACTAATCCAGTCTGGCAATGCTGCAGCCCTAGAAAAGTTTCCTTGGAAACGACAAACTCATGCAATGGCAAAGTCATCCAATCTTTCCATGCCACTATGTTATATTAAAAACACCTGGTTTATTTATACAATGACTTACAGATAAGGGTTTTAGAAGTAATAATACATAAACTTTATAGCAAAAAATATACATATAATAATTCATCCTTCTATGATGTATAGAAATGATGTATATCTGTGTGTGTGTACATATATATAAATATATGGGTTGTACTTACGTTTAGGGCACTTGTGTATAGACATGTGTATCTACATACACACAGTATACATTTATATATCTTTGCTGGGGCCACGTGTGTATACATAAACACACACGAATACACACAGGAGCATATTTACACTCTGTAAGTAGAGCTGCACTGAACCTGCGCACAAACAGCTGCAGTCCTTTGCTGTCTGTGAGCATCAGGTGGGCCAGTGACAGCCACGTTAGTGTCCATGGAGAGAGAATAAATGTCATCGCTGAGGGCATAGGACTGGCTTGATGCATCTTCCTTTGTGAAGAACTAGATTTGCTGGACAGTGGCATCCTGCAACGCAGGGCTTGTTGCATGGGCCAATCTCATTCCAGTTATCGCATGTTTTGACGCATCCTGGGCCACAGGTGTCATAAACTGCACCGTGTTTACACTGCGTTGCTGCAAGGCAGTCAAAAGAAACAAAAAGATGCACATTACACAGTCATACAAGGAACATTGTGTATTTAATTGCTTACTTTCTATTGAAGGCATCTAAAAGAACATTTTGGTATTATGATCACGTAGAGGAAAAGTTACTTATAAATAGATTCCACTGCATGAAATGCGATGTGACATAACACAGCAGATGTAAAGACAGTAAACTTCCCAGTGGAAAAGGCATCAGGTTCCTAACAGTCTTGAAATATTTGAGAATTTTAACACCAGCAGTAGTCTATAGCAGTTTGGCAAGGTTTCTGTCTAGAAGCAGAAGTGTTTTCTATTTAATGCTTAACATTGTTTACATATTTGTTATATGTAATACCTTTTATCAAGGATTCCTGAAATATTTACATGGCTAGACAGTTAGCAGTTCCAGTCTTACAGGAAGAAAAGATAGTCATTCACCACAACAGACTTTCTAAGATTATACTTTCAGTACTGCATATTGCAGCATATCAGAATGATGCTGTTAATTCAGCAGTTCCATATATATATATCAGTGATTTCCATCCTTCATGCTGTTTTACCAAGGGATCACTGAGAATGAAGAGTCTCATACTTAATGATTCCAGTATCTCTTCACTGATTTATGCAGTTGACAGTTCAATGGATTTCCAACATAAAAGACCACTGAGGTTTCAGCTAAAAGCACTCTAAGCCCACCAGATCAATATTTAAACTCTTAACATTTTATATCCTGCCTTTTTAGTATGGAGAATAATGCATGGCTCAATAGTGAATAAAAGCCTGTTATTCTTTCTAACAGCTGTGCTGATGGCAAAAACAAGTACTGAAAAAATAGTTTATAGATGGTAACAGGCTCTCAAGCATCCAGAACCATCTCTCCCTATTTACAGAGAGATGGTTACTTCAGAAAGATTTCTTCAATTTTGAGAGAGATCGGAGATGCAGATTTTGTTAAAGAACAGTTCTGTTATGGACCAAAAATGTGTGGAATAGCCTTAGAGTGTCACTACAGCACTGATATTATTCACAAAGAGAAAATATGCAGGAAAAAAAAATACAAAACCTGATTAAAATACTGAAGTCTTAAGAGTGTAGCAGGAAGGATGGTGGTAAGTCTTAGTGCTAAGGCATCATTAGTTTAAGGGTTCTTCTTCATCAGTAACAAAGTGATCTTCAAAACAGTGCAAGTTTTACTTCTTACACATTTTACAGCATTTATACCCATGCAAAAAGGAGAACTGAAAAAGGAAGGAATTCTGAGAAGAATGCATACAACATTTTCAGGGCAGCTGTTAAGCAGCGCACAGACAAAAAACGGATAGTACAGCAGGCAGTAATCCTGGAATTACAGCAAATTAAAGAGCTGAATATTAGACAGATATAAGGTAGATCTTAGAAAATAAAGTTTTCTAGCTGTAAGCATATGAAAACTCTAGAGCAAACTACTCAAGAACTCTGAGAGACACCTCTTATTGAACATCAATCTAGAATAAGATGGGAAAATAATCTTTTAGCAGTGTTTGAGATAAGCTTATTCTGCTTGGGGGTATATATCTTTTGGGGACGTTTTTTCTAGCTACACATTTCTGTCTTGCTCTGCATAACTTCTGTGTGCACTGAAGAAGGGAATAAGCAAAATAAAAAAATTAAAATGAAATTTAAACTAAAGGGGAAATTTAGAAGGTTGGAAAGGCATGTAAGCAGTAATTGAGCACACAGTAAAATGCTAGATTCACTGCAAACTGCATTTCCATAGCGTGTTAAGAAAAGAGATTAAATTTCTAGTGGGGTGGAAACAAAAATGCAAAGAACTTCCAGAAGCTTCGCAAACATATCTGTCAATGCATTTTGTAAATGCATTAATTGTGTAGAAAAGTAGACCAAGATGTTCAAAGCACAACGTGAGTTAATTTAAAGGGTCTGTGATCTGAAGTTTTTAGGCTGTACACAACCCACAGAGCTTTACAGTAGTAGTAGCCAGCCCATTTGTTCCACCTGAGCTATGCTTGGTGCCTTAGCCAGGAGGTTTGAGGAAAACTGGCTCAAGATCTCTTTTCCACTTGCTCCTCTCTGCTCCAAAGTGAAGAGTATACATGACAGGCTGCCGTCAGCAGCTGTGGTGCCCCTAAGTACTCCCCATCTCTACTACATGTGGATAGAGGCCTTCTTGCATTGCAGACGCCTCCTTCTGCTTGAGATGCCATGTAGAAGATAGAATGGCTTTATTCTCTGCTGTAGTCACTTCATAATGGTGTTATTAGCTTACTGTCAAGGGAAAAATCAGAAGGGTACAATGGCTGCTGTTTAAGTTCCCTGCATGGTTTTCATCGTTGAGTGCTTTGGTTGTTAACGTGTGGTGCGACTGATCTAGAACATTCCACTTCATCAACAGTTTGAAAAATAAAGGCATTCTGCAATAGGCTTCCCAGGGACTGTTGAAATGAAATTTCCACAGAAATTTCTGAGCTACTGTTTTTGCAGCTTCTTCTGTTGATGTTGTACAATTTGGGCTTTCAAGGTGTTTCAGAGGACATTCGATTTAGATATCCCTCATGGTGCCTGAAGTTCAGCAACAGGTCTGGGTGCTAAACTTGTGATACACGCGTGCTGATCTTTCCGATTTTCGGTGCTTAAGAAGTTTTCACTGAAAAGTCAGAACAGCCTTTCTCCCTCTGATACATACAGAATAAAATCATTAAGGAAAAGCAAATTGTAGCAAGGAAAAAGAGTGACTGGCCAGAAAATTCTATAGCGGAAAGAAGGAGACCCAGGAGAGAAGAGTCAAAATCAGATAAAGCCTCATCCTCCTCTATCATATAGGGATGAAAGCAGAAAATCATTCAGTTTTATGAGGCTGTTGGAGCATTTCAGCATATCAGTGCTTCCATGTGCACTTAGCACTCTCTTATAGTTCCTGTGTGCTTATTCTGTGTAGTCATGCCCATGCTAAACAGCAATTGGCATTGCCTTTACCAAGAAAGCCTCAAAAGGCCAGCAAGCTTTGCACTCAAATATTTTGCCAAGGCCTTAGAGGGAGGATACACTGTTGAACTGAGGGAGGAGGAAGAGCATGTAGGAAATTCAGCCTCCTGAGCATCCTGTTTGGCTGACTGTCCAGACAACACAAGCTTTCTAAAGATTACAAAATGAGCTAAGTGTACAGCAGTCAATGTGTAGGAACTGGCAACCACACAAGAACTGGTTTTATAACACACAATAGAGTAATTAAAACCTAACTTTACTAATAACTATACTCAATTTCCATCAGAACACAGCTCTTCCAGGTATCCCACCAGCTATGAAATGTCAAAAAGGAAATGAAAGTCACAGAAAGCTACCTTTTTATTATGGATATATTGTTTCATACTCAAAAACTTTCATCCATCATTAGGACTTCATCACTGTAACTACGACTGCGGAATAAAAAGGTAAATTAAAAAACAAAATCTTGGTGCTGACCACAGGTAACATAGGGATGCATTTTACAGATGCAGTGGATGCACTTTATTTAATTTAATGCTTACTGTACAACTCACTATAGAACACTGTGCTGCTTGTTTGACACTGGATGCTAAAGTATTTTGAGAGTATTTGACCACATACAGCTTTTCCCTATTTTCTCTTTAATAAGACTTCCCTTTCCTCTCTATAAGCCTTCACTAAGGTTAAAAAACTCAGGTGAATTTACAAAATTCTTTCATTAGCTCTAATGGAAGATGTATGTTAAAATTCCTTCTTAACGTTCTCTCAAGAACTTTTTTTGACCTCAGTAAAACAAGAGAAAAAATGTGAAAAGAAGACTCAATTAGTGAAGTCATGATATGGCAACACTTTTACAAACTCCTTAAGGCAAGTACTGCAGTTTTTATTCATTTTACAGCATCTGCAACAGTGAGGTCCTTCTTCTGAAATGCTTTGGTGAAGAAAAAAAAAGAAAAGAAAAGAAAAAAGGCTGCTCAATTCAAGGCCTGCATGTATCTGCTACTGGATCAATAGATTAAAATTGCTTACATTATTAGTGCTGAGACCACATCCTTGAACAGTGCTTTCATTTACTGACACCTTGTTTGGATTATTCTGTTCTGTCATAAGAAAAGATGAGCCTTTTGGGAACAGTCGATCAAATGTAATTTGCTCTGTCACTCACCCATTCCTGCTATTGTGTCTTCAACAGGAAAGGAAATTGAAGATGAGAGAGTAGACCCTGAGCCACAGACAATCACCAAAATCGACCACAGAGTGCTCTTTGACCAGCACTGAGTATCCTTCTCTCATATTTTTCCAACTCAAATTGCTTTACATAAATCTGAATACATTTCCAGGCAAACCAAGGCCATTATAGAGTATCCTAAATTATTGAGATCATCACCAGGGGAAAAATTCATCTGCAATATTGCATTTTACTTCAAGTGACGATGACCACATGTGACCACTTCTCATGGAAACAATTACTTACAATTACTTGCAATTAACGCAGTCCTAATCACAGGCAGAATTTGGTCCAAGTACCAAGATTAATGCACACCTATCTGCATTTTGATATTCCCTTTAAAGACATTCTTTCTTCTTTCTTTGTTGAATCTTTTTCAACCATACATATATGTTGTCTAGGGAACTATTAGCAGTAGGTCAAAAGAATTTAAACAACACCTGCAACCAAATGTGTAACGATCCTCATAGGAAAAAGCATGCATTTTTTTGGAAAGTATATAAAATTATGCTAGATGGCATTAAAAGTGACCAGTTTTGCAACTAAAAAAACATCTCTAATATATGATAGCTCAAAGTCTTAGCCTGTTCCTGTATGAACTTCCTCCTTGGCTAAAAGAGCTTGTTAACCTAAGCACAAGGTTACAAAGAGGCAGTTGCAAAATGCTTACCTGCACAGTGCTGCTCAGGTATCCACTGCACTCTCAGCCCTTCCCGCTGGCAGGCTCGAGCATAAGCCAGGAACGACTCGCAGAAGCAGTTTTTATGGACTGGGCACTCACACATGTCTGTCACACATGACCTGGAGAACAAAGCCCCAAAACAAATAAGCAAGGAAAGATTTTTGCAGGAATCTCACTGAGGTTTGAATCCCGTACTCTCCCAGTCACGTGGAGTTCAACAGGTCAACCCTACAGCAAATTTGTGCTAAGTGGCAAGAAACCGTAAATGCTTTTGTGCTGCAAAGGGCTCATCTCTTTTCTGATGTAGAGAGAGCTACAGAGCAACAGGGAGAGAACCACACAGGAACAGAGAGAGATGTGTGAATAATAACTAAAATGTCAGACAGAGAGCAGTAAGACCACAGAGGGAGGAAGCAAGCTCCATTTTTGCAATGAACTGCAAAAACTGAACACACAGAAAAAGAGTCTTCTTGTTCCCTGGAAAGAAATAATGTAATAGAATTATTAGTAATTATGACAGCAGTATTAAATAGGTGACTTCAGCAGTTGATGAATACATGACCTTCCATGAGAACTGGTGCCTTCTCCCCAGGTTGCCTTCAGCTTCTCCTGACTCTGAAAACCCCAAAGCATGTATACATGTATTTTCTAACCTGTACTACTGCTAAATGACAAACTTTATAAAGGAGCTGGGCTGATGCAGCATAACTGAGCAGTTCTTATGCTAGGAAACCATATAGGCACTTGTCAATAGCACCATCTTCTTACATTGTGAAAGATGCAATCACCATAAAACATGGCAGGAGAAAAGCTGCTAACATGACCCTAAGCAAAACTGGTAGCCTGTGTCACCACTATACTCCAAATTAGCTCACCCAGAATGCATATGCCCATTTGGCACAGTCTAAAATACAACTGGCAAGAGACAGGAGATTTGCAGTTGACAGTTTCTGCACATGCAAAATTCTTAAGCGCTTCTGCAGATATGGAAATGTAAGTTCAGCATTGCCAAGTATCTGCTGCTCTGCACAAAGGCAGCGACAAGGTGCGAGACGACACACTCACCCCTCAGAGAAACAAAGCCTCGGTTCTTCTGCCTTCCTGGGAGTGCTCTGGCCCCTGGGGGTCAGTAGGTCTGAGCCTCCTGAACCTTGCACACCCATATCTTCTATCCATTTCTGAGAGGATAATGTGAGGCCTCTCTAGAACTAGGGGTTGAAGTCACATGTGAGATCTCCATATTAATTGCTGTTGCTGCAGATCAAAGATTCAACTGTCTTTAGGAAAAGGATGGATACCAGCTGCCTTATTCAGAAACATTCCCCATAGCCAGTGCTTGAAAAGGAGAAAGTATTTCAGACAAAGTCATCTACAGCCTTAGTGCCCATAGGATACTCTGGAGTCATTGGGAGCCCTTTCTTTAAAACTAGGAGAAAGGTTTAGTTGCTTTCAAACACAGACAAGCTTCTTTCTTCACATCCAACAACGGACCCTTGTTGGAGTACCTGTCTATTTCAATGACTTTTCATATAGTCATATATTCGGTTCTGCCTGATGGTTCCATCAACTTTTTACCATTTCTCCTCTCAATGAATCTCCATCATGAAATTACCTAAAAATTCAATGCAATGAGTAAGCAACATAAGTGCTAGTGTAAAAAAAAGCTGTCCTGCACTTACTGATATATACATGATATGCATATAGAATTACTTTTAATTAAATCTATAGCATGTTTGCATTTACAGACCTGTGATTTTCATTTGTAATAAGGATTACTTTCCCAGGACACCGTAGTTATACTTCAATTTAGTTCTGTGGTAGGTCATTTCACATCTAGTCCAGTACCAGAAATTTCTGCATGGGTATCCCAGCTGTAAGGAATGGATCAACAATGCTCTTGACACTGTCATCCTAGCAGATAAAAGACCTCACATAAGCACAAAGGGTCACTTTTTTAATGTGACACGCTAACTTCACACTGTTTCCTTCGGCACAGTGTGCCTGTAGTCTCTTACTAGCATCCTGTTATGCTCATAGCAGGCACCACTTCATGCTCCCATGCCATTTAGGATTTGTATGCCTCATTTTACAGATAAGTACATGCTTGCTTCCTACTATAGCAAATCATTATCACCAAGAACATCTGTAATAATGTCCACAGTTATCAAAATACCATTTCATCATCTTTTTGTTTCTGTGCTATTATCAATCAGTCACATTTTGTGGCTTTCCACTAAGATTTAGTTATTATCAATGTCCCAGGTCTTTAGGGATGCTTGCCAACACCAGCCTGGTAACACATTCACACAATTCCTGTCTTAGAAATTACCAAACACAAAACCTGAGGTACTTACTCTGTTTTTGAGAGCACAAATACATTTTTTAGCATTACTCAGACGTGGGGTGCTACCCCCTGGAATGAGTTTATACAGCTTCATCTAGCTCAGGTGCTTGTATCAAGTCAGGAAATCTCTAGGTTCACCATCAGTCACTCATTCTTTTTAATTAATGGCATGCTCATGGCAAGGCTAGCACTCACTTTGTCCAGTCCTGGGCATGGTTTGGACAATCAGGGGGCAAGGGAACTGTTCACAGTTTGTGGGATGGCAGCATAGCAAACACATTGAGCTTAGCCTCTGCATGCACTCTATGCTATATCATTAGCCCTTGGCATGGAAACAGCCATGGGCATCCAAACAGTCTCCAGTTTGTCTGAGATCAGCACTGTTTGCTAATGAGTTCAGTATGGGTGTCCAGTAAGGAAAGTAGCATGACACATTCAGCACTTTCTGGTTCATTTCAGTTTTAGCTAATTGTTTGTGTATTTTTGTTCTCCTGAAGTGTTTTATCCTGGTGACACTGCTGGGCTCACTCCCTAGTCTTGGCCAAGGAGAAATCATCAGACTGCAGGTTTTTTTACAGATGAATTACAACTGCTAATTACTCTTAAGGGTAAATGATTATGAAAAATGATACTAAAGAAAACTATAACCATACCATTCAAGTTTAGTCAATCAATATATATGTATGTATTTGTTTAAAAAATTAATTGGTTGCAAGTTTAATGCACTGACATGAATTGTAGTGGGATGGATTGGCAGTTGGGTGGGGAGAAAAGGGGGCCTGTTATGTCACTTCTGAAATCAGAGTGCTATGAGGGGATTCTTCGTAAGATACATTTGCAAAATTTTTCTTGTAAACTGTCCTAATCCTTTCCTCTTTCTCCTCTTTCAACAATCTTTGATATTCCTACACTTTTTTTTTTTTTTTTTAGACCTCCCCATTGGCACATTTCAGAATTCTTTATTTCTTTAAATTCTGCCTCCTCTTCACTCCTTCTCTGAAACTGATACACGGGTTCGATGACTGTAACTGCGTGTACGCAGAGGTTGTGGCTTATATGTTGAGAACTGGCTGACTGGCAGAGCACAGAGGGTCGTTGTTGGTGGTGCAGAGTCCGGTTGGAGGCCTGTAAGCAGCGGTGTTCCTCAAGGGGTCGGTGCTGGGTCCGCTCTTGTTCAACATCTTCATCAATGACCTTGATGAGGGGATAATGGCCACCCTCAGCAAGTTTGCTGATGATACGAAGTTGGGAGGATTGGCTGACACGCCTGAAGGCTGTGTTGCCATTCAGCAAGACCTGGATAGGCTGGAGAGCTGGGCAGAAAAAAACCGGATGAGGTTTAACAAAAGCAAGTGTAGAGTCTTGCATCTGGGGAGGAATAATTCCATGCACCAGTACAGGTTGGGGGATGAGCTGCTGGAGGGGAGCTCTGCGGAAAGGGACCTGGGTGTCCTGGTGGATGACAGGTCGGCCATGAGCCAGCAGTGTGCCCTTGTGGCCAAAAAGGCCAATGGCATCCAGGGGTGCATTAAAAAGAGCGTGGCCAGCAGGTTGAGGGAGGTAATCCTCCCCCTCTACTCTGCCCTGGTAAGACCTCATCTGGAGTACTGCATCCAGTTCTGGGCTCCCCAGTACAAAAAAGACAGGGATCTCTTGGAAAGAGTCCAGCGGAGGGCCACGAAGATGGTGAAGGGCCTGGAGCATCTCCCCTATGAAGAAAGGCTGAGTGAACTGGGTCTGTTCAGCCTTGAGAAAAGAAGACTGAGAGGGGACCTGATGCAGGTCTATAAATATCTAAGGTGTGGGGGGCAGAATGGCGAGGCCGGACTGTTTTCAGTGGTGAGTGGAGACAGGACAAGGGGAAATGGCCAGAAACTGGAGCATAGGAAGTTCTGCACAAACATGCGCAAGAACTTCTTTACAGTGAGGTGACGGAGCACTGGAACAGGCTGCCCAGGGAGGTGGTGGAGTCTCCTTCTCTGGAGGTGTTCAAGACCTGCCTGGATGCCTACCTGTGCGACCTGCTGTAGGGAACCTGCTTTGGCAGGGGGGTTGGACTCGATGATCTCTGGAGGTCCCTTCCAACCCCTACAATTCTGTGATTCTGTGATATGTACTCTCAACCGACTGTTCAAACAACAAAAAAATGTGCTTTTACTAAAAACCTGGAATTAAGCTGACAGTGAAGCTCTACTGTCAAGTTACCATACTGTCCACTGGTGGAAACTTTGGGTCTTCCATGGTGTTGTGACTTTTCCAAGACCACAACATTTGCTTTAGTTAACTAAGTGAGAGTGCATTTAAAACATCAAAAGATTAAAGTCATAAAACAATAATCCCACAGGAAGACTGCAGCGGAAGTTACTTATAAAATGAAGCCATTTTACTGACTATGAAAATGCACACAGGATACTTCATGCAGCCTTAACTCTTCCCACAGTGAAATCACTGAGAAGCATTTTGTCATTCAAACTCATGCTCTCTTGAAAAGATCAATCTCAATTGCAAGAGTAAGATATTCATATACATACTTACATGTGGAACATGTGCAACAGCAGGCTTTTGCTGTTCAGCCCTTTTCTCTGCATAGTAGTTGAGATAATCAGTGAGAACACTCAAGAACACTGAATGAATAAAAGGCTCTGACATTGTTCACGTCCAACTAGGGAAAAGGTGCTGTTCTTCCTGTGAGCTCCTTCAAAAAGCACGTTGTTTGGAGTCCTGGCTCTGAATGAATACCAAAGCACAGCCAACCTCTCAATCCTCCACTGGCACTATGAGCCTTGCCATGATTCCTTTTGATGCTGCCTGCACTGCCTGCAGGGTCTGTGTTAGAGATGCTGCTAATTAGGTGCCTATAATCACTGTTTCAAAGGGAAATCCATGAAAGTGAAGGCATCCGGCAGCTGGGGGACACACCTTTGAAGGAGACACATATATACACACACTGCTTCCACATCTTCAAAGTGAACTGCATGCGTACGCTCCTTCAGCAACAGCCCTTTTTCACATTAAACCATGGAAAGTCTCCAAGTCCCACAAAGGGCAAAGAACCGAATCCCATGCTACATGAAAAAGAAGGAAGGAAGATCAGGGCAGTGAATCCTACAGCCTTTGTCTGTGACATGCAGGACTGAAACTGCAGATGTTTGGTGTCACATACTGAATATCAGCAGTCCACTTTGGAGTGCCACAACTCAGACCATGTTAGGATGCACAGTGCCTTTTTTTCAGTTTCTCTCATTTCTCAGCAAGAATGTGGTGTAGTACAGTTTTCAAACCTTTTGGTGCCTTCAGGCAGTGGTACCATGCAGAAAAAAATCATGGCGCCTTCACTGTTCTGCTCAGCAGACACTGCAAAAGCTCTTGGAAATGGTGCATCACTGCCCCAGTTTTGTGTGTGTGAAAACTGAGGCATAAGGTATTGAAGATGCTTGTTCTTAGCAGAGATAACCTGTATGCTTAGAAATTCCGAAGCCTGAAGGGCCATCTGCCTAGAGAGGAGGATTAATTTCCAGTCCCACCAGCCTGTGAGAGACGTTTTAGAACGTACAGAAGAACGTATAGGAGTTTCAGTACAAGGTTGGCCAAATTTAGCACTGGTTTTGAAAACAGCCAAACTCTACACAACAGCCAGGTTGTATTCCTAAAGTCACAATGGAGTGCTCACAATTCAGCAGCAAAACTCAGGATTCATTTTTCCTAATCCCAGATTTTCCCCATTTATAGGAAAAAAATAAAGCCAGTGGCTCCTGTCTGTAGGTACATTGTTACAAGAAAGTTTGTGTGGGTTGTTTTTCCTACCAAGTTTCAATAAATTGCCACTACTTATTTCTCCCGCTAGAGAAGCGATTTTAATAGAAAATGAACCATACTCCAAAATATAATGTAATAGCTCATGCTGTTGTAAACTGTTTTGCATGTTTAACCTTTCTAAAGTATTGAAGCTTGTTATTTAGAGCTGGAGACTTTTTATAGCTTTGAGGCTTGAGATCAGAGCTTTGAGATCATTCTCACTTTCTCCAGAACTTACTGATTTTAATACAAAAGTAACAGACAACTCACAAAGGAGGTAATTTTGCAGGCTATGGAAAATACAGAAGTCCTTACACCAGTCCTTACATCAGCTGAGCATTCATTCAAGCAGTTGCCAAGGGGACAGATTGTTTCATGCAGTGGACAGTCATTCTCATGGATTATATTTTTCTAAGACCACATAACTGGATAACTGTACCTGCACATTTCTCTGTGCTTTTCTTACACATTCTAACAATGATAGCATTTCCTTAAATTTGAGATCTAAGAAAGGCATCTACATCATTGTTAAGTCATCACTGCTTCAAACCATTTTTCTGTTAAGTGGAAAAGTGTCCGGAATAAGTGGCAGGCAACCTACATGCATTTTGTACTGGATATCCCTTCCATGGCACTAGAACTCCCCTACCACTGATCTGGCTCAGTAAATAAATAAATAAAATCTAAAAGTGTGGGTACAGAAGCGGAAACCACAGCACATCTTCTGTGAGCACTGCATATCAGATCTATTGCACGCATATGTTTTCCATGGGGAAGTCTCATTCACGTAAGAAGAGCCCTGGCCATAATGCTTGATAATATCAGCATTATTTTTGGCAGATTGCAAAGGAATTCGCAACAGTGGGCATTTGAACCATGAGTTCAAATTTCATTCCGATCCCTCTTTTTTTTTTGTAAATTTGAGTCAACCATGGATTGCATTGCTATGTGAATCCCAGAAGAAAGAAATAATAAAATATGTAACTTCACCAAAGAGGAAGAGCTCTGCATGATCTAATATCTTTTGGGCACAGCCCCCATTTTGCACACACACTGAAGATTTCTAATTTAACTGAATGCCAATGTTCCTGCTCCAGATATAGACTTGGCACTCGAAGTCAATTAAACAGAATCACACAAGATATCCACATCCATCTCTGCCTTGCCAAGGCACTCTACTGTAGCATTTGTTTAGAGAAGTAGGGTTGACTTGGGAAAAGGATGTTTTAAATGAAAGTGATAATTATTGTTTGCAATTTCCAACATAGCAGAGACAGACAGTAATTCAATTTTGATTTCTTTGCATATACAGCTCCTTTAAAAGAAGTCAGAACCCATACTTTCCTCACAAAGGGTAAGCAAAAATGACATTTTCCAGTGACGCTGAAGAAGTGAAGGTCCATACAGACTTCTGAAAAAGCATACTGTGCTGCACAATAGCGCCATAAACCTACACTGCTTGCTGCCAAATGCATTATCCAAAAGTCCTTTGAAATTGCCAAAGAGAGTGTTCTGTGTATATTTTTAACTTTTATATAAAGAGCATGCTATGCCAGATTTGTGCTTTACTGCCCTAACCAATGTTACCCACAAGAATATGGTAAAAAGAACGATACATTCTAGAACATTGTCTAAAATGACATCAAATTGAAGTTCTAAGGACACCTCTAGCCTGTCATCCAATTTATAATCTTCCCTGACTACGTAGTAACAGTAGTAAAGGCACTTAAAAGGAGAGAAGGTGGAAAAAACAAACACAAAACGGAAAACCAACCTTTCCTATTTCTTTCTTCATGATAATTCTCCAAGTAGTGCGTCAAGTAGTCTTTTTCTATCTTGTATTTGGACCCATACAGGCTCTGCATCTTTAAATGTTCTTTCTGATCCTGAGAATGGAAAGGTTGGCTTAAATCCCTCCGTGGGGAAAAAGCCCAGCCACAACTGAGGAAGACAATGGAGTCCCACGCTGGGCTCTGAGAAGCATCTGTATGACTCAGAATATTTCCTAGAGATGAAGGCTACAGTACAGTTGAGCAGCTGACTTGTTACTTTAACAGAGAGCAAATTATTGCTCAAAAAACTCCAACAGAACAGAGAAGCATCATTTGCAACCCTGGAAAAAACTGACCCCTTTCAGTCCCACTCACTTTCAGAAAGAGGAAGAATTTTTCCCTTCTGTTATTCTGTCGCAGTTGTGCTGAGCCATGCAGGGGTTTAACCTTTAAAGTCATGACATGTAAGAGAAATACCCGCACGCATGAATCTAGTTGGATTTCCTATATAACATATGCCTCAAAGTGAAACAGTTAAAAACAACTTCTCTGCGCACATGTCAAATTTTTTCATCCAGAATCACTATCAAAAAGAAGACATACAACATGTATTTCTTTGTACATTTCAAGGAGGGGCCCAGTATCATGCTGAGACATGTTCATCAATAATTGCTTTCTTTTTCTTGCTTACTCAGGCAGTATGAAACAAGTTGTCCCACTTTGTTTGGCGGCATTACTACAAACAGAATGCCTAGTTTGTACATCTAATTGTGAAAAACAAGAACCCTCCTAACTCTGCTCTAGAACACAGAGTTTCCAAAATCATTATAAAGAACCCACATGCAATAGAGTTTAGACCAACAACAACAACAAAAAAAACAAACAACAAAAACATAGATGAAAATTTAGAACTACCTAGAACCTGACACTGTAGGTTCAAAAGCTGGAACCTGATCTCTGAAGTTATGTACTTCTTTAGTTAATTAATACCCACCGCCATCCATTTGCAAACATACATCAGAGAACTGGTGAAAATTACAGCAGCAGTATGTCTAATGCTACGGCTGATCAGGTGTTTGTGCAAAGCTTTCTGGCAAAAAGTCTTGGCATGCTGACATCTTCATATTCAAAGTCAACTCCTACGGGATTTTCTACCAAAAATCCTAACTTTCATAGCCCCAGTGTTCTAAGGACTGCAGCCCATGTGCTCATTACTCATTCTCTCTGGCTAAAGCTGTAAACACGGCTGCAGTCTTTCAACCACATCAACCTATTTTCTGCCTCAAGAACCTCATCATGTCTCTCTGGAGTCACAACCTAGACAAATTCCCAAACTTCACAATCCTCTGCTTTGAATTTATTAAACCAGTAAGATTTCTTATTATTTATCCTTCTCATTATTTATCCTCTTTTAACATAATACAGCAGTATTCACACCACTTCAGTTGATCACATCATACCAGCATTTCAAATGTGTATAGAAAGGCTTTCTTATGAGATGAAAATATAGAGAAAATGTCCTAGTGGACCTTCTGAATATGCAAACCAGTACTTTTAAATTGCCATTCTGCTTGCTACCTGCACAAGTTTAGCTTAGCACTTAGCTGCTAATGTGAATTTAGGATTTTCAGTGTACTCTGGTGCAGCTAGAGTAACATGGAAAATCCATCTTATTTTGCAGTTTTTGTATATAACTGACATGAATGTTTCTCTTTTTCTCCATGTCTAGGATCAAATTATAAAAAAGATTCTACCCAGTCTCCAGTTCTTCAAGTGGAGACTGAATAGTCGTATCTTCTCTACACAAAGAAAGTGACAGTCAATCCAGGAAAAAAGGATGTGTTAATATCTAACTTTGTCACATTCGAGTGATGCTTTCAACCAACAGCAAACTTTGGTTTTGTGTTTCGTACATGGCAAATGAACAAGGATTATGCTAAGTGAATCTAATATGACTGCATCAACTTTCACTTTAGTAGACAGAGGGCCCCTTAGTGTATTCTGTGTGACAGTTCTCACCCAAGAAAAACCAGAGTTTTGCCAAGAGTTTATAAACATCCTTGACAGAACCTCAAAAATTATTCAGAGGTTTCAAAGTCGTGGCTCCAGAGCAACACAAACCATCTAGAGATTGCCATAGTCGTGAAATAGCCACATAAAATACCACAAGATTTAAATCTTCTGAAATGAAAATTCAAAACAGAAAATCTCCTTTTCTCTACCAACTAAATATACTGTGGCCCTGCCATGCTGTCATAAAAGTATGTCATATTCAATAACAAGCACAAAGAACAGGATGCAGGAAATATTTCCATTGTACAAATATATTCTGAAGTTATCTTCAGCTTTTGATGATGATTCACTGTGTATATTTCCAAGGAGTTCTTGTGGTATAATAATAAACAGAAACTCATAATCTTAAACTTTGCGTATTGCAGTTTGTGGCTTAACTCAATTAAGTACAGTCAAGCATATTTTTCCTCTAGGTGGCTGCAGAGCATTTAAAAAATTGCTAGCTCCAGATAGAATATGAAATAGAGAGAGTAAAGGAAAGAGTAGACAGGAGACTACAACTCAGAAAACAGCCTAACTCCTCATCTTCCTTCCTTTACAAAGCAGAAGCCAAAATCTCATTTCAGCAGTCAGGCTCACAGTGAGCATGTCATACTTTCACATTCACATTGCATTTCATCTCAAATACTTCACACTTTGCTCTTCACCAGAGATAACAGGACTTGCAAGAAGTGGCACAAGAGCCAGCTTATTTGTTCAGAAAACACTCTCTTCCTGGTTTTATGACTTCCTGTGTGGTCTTGGCCCAGACCCACAGGAAGATGTAGGCACATTAAAGTATGATTTAGGTAGAGTTCATACACCCAATTCCAAAAGTGTGGTCCTGGCTCAATTGCCCTGGCAAGGCATCCTGGCACTGCTAGAGACACAGTACCCGCTTTTACATTCTTTGTACACATATGCTTTTATTCCACATGTTCCTAAGGTGGCATGGGCAATGGCAGGCAGAAGCCCAACTGGCATCTCAACCCAGAGGGCATCAGTGCACAGAGAAGTGCTGTCTAACAGCAGAGGCAACGCTGCCATGGTTCTGTTCCAGATTCAACAGATCAGGGAGTGAGTGTAACAGTTCAATAGTGACCCAGCACTCAGCCAGGAGGCAGAAGCCTGGCTACTAATGGCTGAGCTCTGAACAGTTTGTCTTAGCCTGCACTTCATGCCTAGAAAGCTTTTGATGAGTGGCACTCTGCAAGGTACCACAGTCGTTTAATCTTCTTAAGTGCAAGATCTCAACTGTAAAACACCATACAGAGCCTGAAAACACTGTTTGTGAAGTGCTGGCTCCAGTGAAATCAATGGGAATTTTCCTACTGGCAACACAGGAGCTAAGACCCAAGACTGTCATCAGCCTTTTTTGCTGTACTTCAAGGCTTTGAAGGATCCAGACTCTTTCAGGGCATGGCTATACATTAAATTCAATCTTCCTGAATTAAAATGCTGTGAATTAAAATTTCCTGTACTAGACATAGTGACTCCACAACACATTGGCCTTGCCTGGGAGCCACAGGAACCCACATAGATGTTGTAAAGTCAAAATGACCTAATTCTGGGTGAGGTGGAATGAGATGATGTGAGGATACAGAGCCAAGGTTTGTTCTCCTTCACGACAAACTTACCTTTCAGAGTGTTGGCTTGGGCACAGTAATTTACTCGGCTAAATACAAAGAGACCTCTGATGTGAATCAGCAAGTCTTTAAAGAGAAATACTGGCCTTGACCACGAGCAAACCCTCCCTATCACAAAATGATCACAATTTCATTATCTCCACACTTTCGAAATATTTTCTTGCTACTTCATTGGTGATGACCAGTGCCGAAGGTAATAATATTACTTCTGAGGTTTGTTTCGTATAAAAAGTCCTGAACGTGTAAGTTTGATTTTGCTCCTTTTTGTTGGCTAGGCAGAGACTCTACAAAAGAGGTCTGTGCCTGTTGTTAGCCACTCTGAGCACACTGCCTGATGGAGCCATAAAGCAATTCATTCTCCATCACTTTTCTCTCTGCAACGTCTTCCTGGCCTTTCCTCACAACAGCAGAGAAACCTCAACGTTGTACCAATTTGTTTTGAAGCTTGCTGTCAAACTTGGCAGTGGTTTCAAGCTACTTTCAAGCTTTCTCACCAAAGTCTGTGGGCAGAAATTTTCGACTGGCTACTCCTTTCAGCCTTCAGAAACAAGGATGCGGCACAGCTGTGGTGAAGCAGCAACACAGCACAGCTCCTAAAGAGAAGCCCAGCTGGCAGGAGAGGGAAATACAGAAGGAAGAGCTGTTACTGGAGGTTACACAGGCTTCATAGCTCATGCTCTCCCTGAGTCCTTCGGAACCACGACGTTTGGAGTCTGTACCCCCGGGAGGCCACAGATTTCTTCGCTCTGAGACGAGCATGTGGCATCTTAGTAGTTTGCTGCTCCCATGGATCTTTCTACAGGTGAGAAGCCTGAGGGCCCATGTGAAAGCATGGGCGGATTAGCTCTGTCAAAACAAAGATCCTGATTTTGTGCCAGTAAGGGAAAAAAAGGAGGCAGCAGGGAAAATATAAAACAGAGTGTATGATATATAGAAGGAAAATTGTTTTTTAATAGAATCTTTTCAAAGTTTTCCATTAAACTTCAGTTGCTTGCAGTGCAAGTTTTGGAATGCAACTCCCTCATCCCCTCAGGATGGTCTGCATTTTATTATGTTAGTTAGGAAGCCTAGCTTAGTCTTAGCAGAGCTACTGTACTAAACATTTCAATCTCAAGCCAGTGTGGCAGTAAAAACCCCTCCTGACTGATTTTCAGCCACTATTTTGGGGCCAGTAATTTAACACATTTTTTATCACGTGCAGAGGAAATGTTTATTACCAAGCAATAAGTAAACCAGAACTATCACATCATAATGAATGAGAGGATATGCACTCAAATGTTACTTGTATGATCAATAGATTTCAGCTGAGACACCTAACCAGAATGAGCAAAGGGATATATCAGAGGAGGTGGTGGTCGTGAGTCAATGGAGATGAACTAAGTAACAAGAGAGCACTAGAAGCTCTTCCCTTTCTTCCTTCCTTCTTTCCCTCCTTCCCCATTTCAGTAATGCAGGAATACGTTAGGAATGTTAGGAATAGCTGTGCTGAAAGTAGGGGAAGGCAGTCACAGAGGAAACAAGCTTGGAAGCTGGATGAGAGGCAGTGCCATAAGTCTGCCACAGGGGAGCATGCGAGGGTGTGGAATGCGCTGTTATACATCCATCATACATGAGTCCCATCTTCTCAAGGTGCATCATCTGCAGACTTCAGTAAAGTTTGTGCCTTCTGATTTGATTCCTGACAAATTCTTCAAAAATGGCTATAGACAGTGATGTGGTTTCTCTGAAGTGATTTCTCTGGATGCAGTCAGCTTTGAACCACTGCTTTCTCAGTTTCTTCTGGAGATATATGGCCAGGACTCATTTCTCTGAGCTGCAACATGGCGGTCCTTGAATGGTGTCTAGAGAGATCTATTCTTCAAAATAATGCAGAAGAAACACTTCAGTATGTGTATGTATGTATCTGTGACTTTGTGTATGGGTATTCAGATTTGATCCTTTTCTGCTGCTAAGTAAGTAATATAATAGTCTGTGCATTGCATTTCAGGTTAGACAGCCATGTTTACTCAGTTGCCCTTCCTGTGTTGCACTTGATATTTTTCTGTTTGCTAGAATAACAGCACAAGAGGATCACAAATTTTAACAATGATTTCCTTACCAAATAGGTTGATGAAATCATCTAACACTTCCATGGAGATTTGTGCATCTCCACGTGGATGTCAACTGTTGTCAGACCATACTTCTGCTAGTAAAGAATAGCACCATGTATGCATTCAGAGTTTCTTCATATCTTAACATCGTCTTAGGGAGATTATATTATTGTTAACGTCAAACCCAGTGGTTCTTAGAGGTCCCTTTATGTAACAGTAGCAGCAGCCATGGAAAGAAAGAATCAGGAGGCAACATAGTTCTTGATCCCATCTGGGCGAGGAGTACAAAGGGAATCATCACGTCTGTGTGAAGAGAGTGATGGTGATGGAATATTAACAGAAGAGGCCGAGTCCCCAGAGTCAAACACTGTGGGAATGAGTAAAAGCCACAGAAGGAAATGGAGGCTAAAGAGAAAGGCCCAGTAAATAGCTGCAGATGCTGTCATCTGAAATGCGGGCTGAACCAACGAGGATGTAGTCGCACACTCATGTAGCACCTACTAGCCTTGAAAAAAAAGTGAAAAAAGCAGCCTCACTGGTGGAGGAATATTCCTTTTAAGATCAAAAGTCAAGCAGCAATAAAATCCGTGTCAAAAAACATAGACGGAGGAGGTTGTGCATGCTCACTTGTGAACATCTGCACAGAGAAGCCTCTTAAGTAACCATGCAACAGCATGGAAGAAACATCTGCAGTGTGTAGACCACCAGCTGTGCAGTAATAATACTTTGAATATCCAGAGTGCCTTTCATCTGAATACTGCAAAGCATTTTCCAAACAAATTAAGCTTCGCAACACCACTGTGAGCTTCTTATTTAATGGTAGGATTATTTCATCCTGCACCAAAATGCTATTGCCGCCAGAATGAAAAGTAACACCTGTTTATCATCTCGCAGAAATGAACAATTTTCATGATGAGAAGTGACAAAAAGGCTGTAAGTTAAAGTGCAGGAAGACTTGAGGTAGCCAGAATTAAATGCTTAGAAATTAAAACAGAGTATTACCCCCCCTTTATTTGTTATGCAAAGTGTAACATTAATTTTTATGCCCACATGCTCTTACTCTTCGGTCTTTATTTCACACTGGGAAGAGAAGACTTCCTTGAGTGCATACTTGTTGTATACAGATGTGCTAAGAAGTACAGAGCATACCTTTCTTGGTTGTGTACACTCAATAAAATGTATTGCTGTGCACTGCAAATAGCTTTCCTTTGTACTCCTTCAGATCTGTTTTTATAAGCCATCTTGGTGGTTATATTAGAGCACAGCCTTCCAAGACAGCATGCCATCTTGTAAGTTCTAAAACAAATTTCTTGCTGTGTGCTTTCAGCCCCATAGGGTACCCCATGTAAGTAGTTCTATCCTGACGCTGCTGGATTTGCAGGATTTGACTCAAGCACAAGGAGAAAGGCTGAAGAATGTGTCACTTGCAGATAGGAAATATTACAGACACCCCATTATGTTTTCCTCTCTCTGCCTAATATATCCACTTTTCAATCGCATTGAAATGTTAGTGGAAGAAACAGTTTGATGAGCAAATTATAGCAGCAAAAAAGACTAGCTACAATTAAGTTATGTACTGGCAGAACGATGCATATATCAGATAAGCCATTCGAGTTCTTCTAAGTTAAAGAAGTATACATCTTTAAAATGTAAAATGAGTTTATCTATGCTAGACACCAGCATCCTAGGTTCTT
Source organism: Lagopus leucura (assembly GCF_019238085.1). Classification (NCBI taxonomy): domain Eukaryota; kingdom Metazoa; phylum Chordata; class Aves; order Galliformes; family Phasianidae; genus Lagopus; species Lagopus leucura. The sequence goes on along the minus strand of NW_024962334.1, from coordinate 4,555,119 downwards.
CACCTGCAGGAAAGGCTTTTTACTATAATGGTTAAGTTGAAAAATAGCTGGTCTTGCAAATGGATAACTGAATTTTAATGTCCAAAAACCCCTAACAATGTCTTAAGCAAAAAGCTCTAGCTTCATCTAAAGAGTCTATTTTATAAATATCTACAATGATTATGTCCAAGCTGGTTCCATCTGGGCATGTGGTTAACCTCAGACCAACTTCTCCCTTCTTCTGAGAAGCTGGTTATAGGAGGACACTGCCTGGCTTGAGAAAAGAAGGCTCTTTCATGGTTAAGATTTTCCAATAACACTCAGTGTTGGTATAACTCTGTCCTGTTGAAGCCCAGGGTGAAATTTTTTGTCTGCAATGCCAGGTAAGGTTGGCCAGTACCAGCTGCTTTTGACGTCTCATCCTACACGACCAGCTCTGAAAACGTTCTCTCATACTTACACACTGATTTTTCTCCAAAAAGAGCTGTTTCTTTTCTCCATGGATGCAACTGAACACCTGTGCCAAGTTACTTACTATCCCGCCAGGACTGACTACTTCATTTCAAATAAACCATAAAATGGCATGAATTACTTGGGGAGAATTAAATGTTCCCTTTCAGTACATGCCTTCATTAGTTTTTTTTCCCCTTGTATGCCCGTTTTGTATGTTTGTTTTGTATATGACTTTCCTCAACCAGATTTCAAAATAGTGAAGATCAACTCTTAAAAATAAAAGATATCCTTCTCAGTTCTATCATATGTAGCATCACAAATAGCATAAGCAGCCATCTACTTTTTGATACACGATCTCAACCAGCCTACAGCCTCACCAAACTCATGCCAACAGTATATGAAAGTGCTAGAGACTTTGAAAGGTTTCTGTCTGCTGGAATATTAGCATTTCTTACTAAGATCTATTCCATTTTATTTTCTGAGACACATAATTTGAGTTTTATTTTGTGTTTCGGTTTGCATAAAACTCAGAACAGATATGGTAACAAAGTTGAGACCTAAGCCATATACTCACCAGTTGAAATGATACCATTGCATTTCCAAGACAAGGAGAACCAAAATCTTTGATTCCAGACCCTACATCTGTTCCAATTTAGTAACAAACTAAACTCATTCTCCATCTCCCATAAGCATATCCACACATACACACAATGGAACACTCAATTTTAAGGACATTTGCCTCTGGATCCACGTTGGGCCACTGCTAGATTCCAGACACAACCATAAATCAGTTCAGTTTCACTAGAAAGAACAGAGATTCAAAGAGAGCTCCAGGCAAGGATCTCTACCCAGCTTTCCTAGCTTCAAATCTGGCTCTGTGGTAAAACGTTATATTTATTTTCAGCAGCAGAATAATATCACTTACATTCACAGTCTCACCAGGGACAATTTATGAGATATTTCCCTTAATCCCTCCTACATCTGGTCCTTCACAAAGCTTGCATCTTTCTTTAGAAACAGCATGAAAAATGCTAATTCTGCTTTGAACCTTCCATTTTACAAATACAGTAGCAAGAAGAACAAGAATTGCTGGCAAGGTCAGCAAGGCAGAGCCTCTGCTCTAGGGACACTGGAGGCCATGAGCTTGCCTGACCTCATGACCAGACTCAGTTCCCTACTGCTCAGGCTCAGAAAATGCTCTTCTCCCTTCTCTTTCCATTCAAATAGAACCTGAAATTTAAGGAAAACAAACACAATGCCAACATTCTCTAAAGACTGCAAATTGTGAAGCAAAGAAGGGTCACCCACTTACACATCTGTTTTGCACCATGAACTATTCAAGGGTAATAGCCAACACACTTAGTGCTTTTAACGTTAATCAGAAGCTGCAGCAATAGTGAGCAGCCCTGATTGCCTGAGATCAGCACATGAGCTTCAGAAGCATTCCATTTTCCCACTGTCCATTTTCAGACTTCATTTCACATTCAAGTACATGGGCAATTTGAAACCCAAGAGTCAATGCAGTGCAAAAAAAAGCTTCATAGCCCCAGAACATAACGACATTCACGTGCTAATACATTTATGTTTTTTTAAAGTCAAAGTAGTTTGAAATGCCATTTTTTCTTACGTTTCCTGCAAAGGTTGTCCAGTTTGTGTGTGTTTTAAATTGCGAAATATCATAAATACCATATTTACAAAGCACTTGCAGGTCGAGAGCCTTGGTATTAAAATCTCTTATTTCACAAGAAATGAAGTAACGCATTTGCCACAGAGTGCTGACAATAATCCCACTGTAGAGGTGGGGAAAAGACTCCCAGCATCCTTACGTTGCTTCTTCTGAGGATGCTGCTTGTTAAGTTGCTAATTATTTACGTAAATATCTAATAACAGAGGGAAATCACCATTTCATTCAATGCAACTTGCATACTGCTCACTGAATAGAAACAGCTTTCCTCACCAGGCTCAATTCAAACCAGAGGCAGATGTAAAATTATTTGTATTGATGGTTAAGTCTCACATCTGTGGTGACAGAAGAGAGAAACGAGACCAAGCCCTAATTTCTTTTTCAAAACCTGAAGGCAACGGGCAACACTAAGGAAGCACTACCTTCCCTTTAGGAACTGGGGAGGCACAGAAATAATGATGATGTGGAGAAGTGATTTCTCTCAAGTCACTTCTTCAGCAGAAGGAGAACTGGCTCTGCCACCATCTTCCTTCATCACTACAGGCGCATTCACTTCCCATCATCTCTGTGCAATAGGCAGAGCCTCTCTTATTTTTTCTTGTGATGCATTCCTGAGGATGAACAAAATGTACAGATCACACCCTGTGACCACAGAGTGATATCTAAATCATGTTTCTGGGATGCACATGCTTTCTAGGGTTTCCTCTGATGCTGCCTGGACCACCGCAGACACATGCTATCCGGCCTCTCCAAATTGCAGCCCTCCACAAGGGCACACCCAGCACACAGCCTCCTGCATCTGACTTCCAAGAGCAGCAAGGAACATACGTAGCTGGGGAAGATGTCCCTGCCTTGTCACTATCAGTGGATTGTCTTGTATCTTCCAGACTCCACGCTGTCCTGGCTATATCATTTTGGATTAATCAGGGCTGAGCTATCCAGGTCAAAAACGGGTTCATTAGGGGTAATATTCAGAACGGAGAGTTATTCTTGACAACAGAAGAAACAAGTGCTTCCCCATACTATAACCTGAAATAACACTGCAGCAGGTTTCCTATAACTTGATTAAAATCTGTAAAACTAACTAGGCACCACCAGTCGCCATAACAATCCAGCACGTATTTTCTTTTTCCTGTGCTCTGTGCTATCAAGAGACACAGAGAGGTTTTTCCATTCATTATGCAGATCGGGAAATGTGAGGTTAAAGGCTGAAAAGAAGAGCTTGGCAAGGAGCAACTGTTCTTGACTGTTATAATTATCTATGATTGTTGTTATTATTGTTCTATCATCAAAAGAAATAGCTCTATTGTTTTGCACAGCAGAAGTTGCAGGCCCTGTGATTCATTGCATGCAGTTGTACAGCACTCTAGGCTAGGCTTAAAATATGCTCCTCTATTACTCCTAAAATGACATGTGAACCTGCACATACAGTTTCCTGGGGTGGCCTCAAGCAAACCATCTCAGCTGCAGTAAGATGGATAAAAATTGTTCCATTACGGTCCGACCCTGAGCTAACATGAAGGGGATGAGAGCTATAGAAATTGCCAGGCCACAGGCTTATAGTGAGAGCATGAAAAGAAAGCCTTTCTTTCATTCCCTGGGTGCCAGTAACAACCGGCATTATGTGATGCTTGTTTTGTCCTTACATCCTGCAACACGAATGGACAGTCTCTATTAAGACCTCCACTTAAACAGCAACAGTTAGAACAAATTTCTCCACCCAGATATCCTATTGCATTGTCAGTCACACTTGCTATCTGATCTCCAGGGAATTTCCAACCACTTTTTATTCTGGTTGGAGTGCAAATCCTACCACATTAGGGAAGCACTTCTGGCCCCCAGAGCAGCCCTTTTCCCAGAAATCTACATAGGAAAACTCATGGCACTCTGAAGGACCACGTGGTGGAACTGAACCTTTTCATTCTAAATCCACTTTTATTACTGTTTCCAACCATCATAGGAACCTCACAGTGTGCAAGTCAAAAAACACAGACACCAGAAATCGGCTAAGTGGAAATGCCTCTCACTTGTGATGAGCAGATCAAGCACCCAGCTGCTGTCCTCAGCATTAGCCTCTCATAAAGGCTCTGAAATCTGGATCACCTCGATGCTGCACCCATCAAACTGAAAAAAAAAAAAAAAAAAAAGCTCTAATTTTAACTTCTACAGTCTGCATCTCCAGCTTCCCTTCCTCAGTAATGCTGCCATAAGCTCAATGGAGAATACAGACACTAGTAAAGCTGCTGGGTGCTTAGGAGACCTAAACACAGGACAGCGAGCCCCTCCACAACCACATTTCTACTCTCTGCCCACTAACTGGCAACAAGGACAAAGTAAAAACCCCACTGCTGAGCCAATGGATAAGCCGCCAGGAAATTTCAAACTGCTCCAAGCATATTGGCCAACGGAAACCATGATGTAAAGTTCAGAAGAAGGTCACTGCTTCAGAATCTATTTCTAAAGAGAGATTTTGTTATGGTTTTCTTTTTGCATGCATGCCTCAATACAGCTAGAGTACCAGAGACAGACAGAGAAGAAGGGTGGATGTATAAAAGACATCCAAAATAAATTTTGAAGTACTTTTTGCCTGGGTGGTTCAGGCACATATTTTCAGCCTTTGGTACAATTTGTGCATCTGAAAAACTTTACAGTGTTGGGCATTAAAGTAGCTTAAGTGTCTCCCCATGTTCTGCACAGCTGATAACCCACTTGCATCACAAGGCTGGGAGAGCTGGACTGAGAATCTGCAGCTGCCTGACAACATTCAGAGGGTTCAGTCTGAATTTGGAGACTTCATCTTGCATACTCACATTTTAAGGCTTTGACTGAAGAGTCACTCAGGGATACTCCATGTGATACATGGAAGAGCTAGGACCAAGCCTCAGATATGCTCATGCATCCATGTCAAAAAGACCTCATGAAGGCCTTGTAAAAAAAAAAATCTTTCATGAAAAGATTTGGAGATTCAAAATGTAAGTTCTGGCAACCTAGAGATGGGATCGCTTCCTTGCAATGAGACTTTTGTCTCCTTCTGTTTCTAACTGGGCTACAGCTTGGTATGTGGCCACATTGCTTGCAGGTTCCCTATGTGGTGTCATAACACAGCAGCATTACATTGAAGTGGGTACTTACTCCTTCATTAGGACTTTCACCTTTGTTTTAAGCGACACAATAAGACCACCCTAGGTTTTCTGCCAGAAGCTGTGCGTTCTGCTTTGACTAAGGTCCTCAAGGAGCTCTGCACATGCTAAGACAGCAGATTAAAGTCTTTTTTTCTTGCACAATTTGGATGTAGACTTAAGTTTTTCAGAAGTAAAATAGAAATATGACACCAGTTCAACCCGTTGTTTTCCTCTCCTCATGCTGTATTTCTATATTTGAAAGCTATCATCCCACATTGAAACTCATCTCTTACAACAACCCATAATCATCCATGTGGCTAAATGGATCAAGCCCACATAAATACTGTGTGGGATCACAATGACAGAATGCAGGTTCAGAGATGATACAACCATCACAGCTAAACCGCTGAGAGAGCTGTCAGTCTGAAGGTCGCCTGTAATCCTACTGGCTGTACACACACAATCTGCTAACTGGACACTAAGGAGTTCTTGCTGGGCTGACAAAATATTTACGCACAATCTGTTGCAGACCCTACCTGGGCTTCTACTTCTTGTGAGGTGATCACTTGAAACTTCTCTAAAGTACAGAGCAAAGACACATGACTGAACACAGTGAGAAAAAACAACTCACAGTGGAAATCTGGGAGGAGAGCAACACCTCTCTCTGTTGGTGGGCAACACCAATGTGGAGCCCTCTGATAAAGAAATAAATAAATGGCTTATGGGTAAGAAGTGACAAAGGATAATTAAAATTATATTTAACTTTATCATTGCCTTTCTTTGGTGTTTTCTGCAATGCTAATGTCAAAAGATTAATATGTTTACTGTGTAATGGTAACCACAATTGCTTCCCAAAGAACATTCAGTACAGCACCATTGCAGGTCCCCCTCTACCACCACAGCATTTTTCCATGGCATCCCCCTGGGGACTGTCACAGCTGAGAACACCAGCATGTAGTTCTCAAAGCATTAGATGTCCTTCCTGGAGAACCAGGCCTGCAAACAATATGGGAGGAAAAATAGACATGTTGTCTACCAGAAAAAAAAGAGATGCATCATGCAATCATGGGCTACAAAGCAATCTAGGCCACCAAGGACAAAACTTTTACATCCCTGCTCAAATCAGTATTAAACTCATCCCGCTATCTAAAATATTATCAGTAGGAGGAAAAGCAGGTTTACAGATTAGCCATAGAAATGTTCCATACCAACACTGAACTACATGCCTGTGACCTTACAGGCATGCACAAAAACTCACACAAGGGTTTTCACCGGAGCCAATCAGCAAGCATTCAGCCAAGTGGCTGCCAGTCGCCCCAGATAAAAATGCTCATCACACTGCAGTCTGGCTCACTGTATGTTAAGCACATTCAAGTGAGAACCTGAGTGATTCGTCTGGGCTATTTTCATTTTTGGGACATGAATTTGACCTCAGCCATTTGTCTGAGCTGATCCCTTTTCTGAGTGACTATCAAACTTCTCACAATGGCGGGAGGAAGATCTCCTCCTAGGCATAGCAGGAGCTCAGGATGTGTCAGATAAACGCATCAAAGAGGAGATTATTCCTGAATTCTAAAAGCCCACTGGAAATATATATGACATCCCCAAGGCTGTCTGACACTAGCATCCCTCAGCTGGGGTTGTTAGACAAACAGCTCATATTTTACTTAGAGTGAAAAAACCACACACTCTATGGTTCTCCGACACTCTTTAATCTTAACACAGCTGCAAGCTTCTTTCAACAAAGAAACCTTCTGGGTGAATATGACCTTTGGATAAATCCTTGCATATTCTCTGTGGTGGCATTTATTGTTACAGTCAGGATAGTGATTCACTTTGTGAACAACCCTGGGAGGGACTGCATTTTCCAGCAGTCCCACAGACCTGTAAATATGTTCCTCCATCACTGTCACACCTGTACTGCAAAAGGGGAAAACAATGGATCAAAGGAAAATAAGATATTCTTTCACATCTTCATTTGGGTCACCGCACAGGTTAATGACCTGGAGCAGAGAGACAACATTCATATTTACAAAATATTTTGGAGAACATTAAGAAATTTTTAAAGCTGAGGCAACTGGCTTCTGGAAGGCTCTGTAAGAAGCTATTACTTTTTTTCTGGAAATGCTAGCTATCAAGGCTTAATGTGTTTTTCTCACCCAAAAGGAGCAGCAAAGCATCGCTGCTCTTGCAGAGCATTCACATTCAAAGCAGACTGTGGATGTTACAAGAGAGGAGGACAAACCAACACAAGCCTTGCAAATTAAACCATGGATCTCTTTGCATGCTTTCAGCAATACCATTACTCTTCAGCTAAAGCTGTTCTCTTGCTGTGGACAATATCGCACAAAAACAGTTTCTGTTCCTATTGCACATAAGGAAAATAATCCTCTCGGTCATTTCACCCTTGGCTCACAACACAATCCTTTTGCTGAGCCACCAAGAAGCCAGAATTCAGCCTGACCATGTAATTTGACAGGCTCCAGGCTGTCAAGGAAGGGAGGTGTCAAAACCTCCTGGGTAAACTACTTCTGCTCTAACTATTGAATGAGTTATGGGCTACTTCATGGAACACAATTCTGTCTAGAGCTCCGAGAGCTGAACTAACTTTACTCTCACCACTTGACAAAAGATGGATCAAAGAGCTGGTTCATGTCAAACTGGAGAGCTTTCTCACATCTGAATGTAAAGCAGACTTCAGAATGTTATTAGCACCTTAAGCTTGAAGGATGCGATGCTGCCAGCCTCAAGCCAGCATCTGCAGGAGATTAATTTCATGGAGACTGACAAAATAGCAGTGTTCAGATGTTTAGTAATGTATATAATTCAGACAACAGTCAGAAGCAGGCAAAAATACATATGCTGCATATGTAGGAATGATAGTCACGCAATATGTTGGTTTATGTGATCAGGCTCTGATCTTTGACTTTCCTGGCACAAACTCTGTGTTCCGACACCTGATGGTTTAAATGATAAAACGTCAAACACAAAAGGAAGAACAGTTGTGACCTGGAATGAGTTTAGCTGCGTTTTCTTGCTTTCCAGTACAAAGGAGTCTGTGTCACAAAAGTGCCCAGATTGTTTGCACTAATGAAGACATAGCTAAGAACCCTGTAGATATAAGGATCGCACCAACTGCAAACTTCAGAGAACTGCGCTGTCACAGCCTGAGATAGAAACATAACAGTAAGACACCATAAGATGCTCCAATTACTGTTGTTCATATTGTACCCACTCAACACTTCCTTCCCTAGGCTACCAGTCTAACATTTTTCATGCATTCTACATAACCCCACCAGTTCTGTTTCAGAGGGGTAGAGCCACAATTAAACGGCTCTTTAAAGCAACACTGTAATGCTGTGTTCTATAAAGTATTATAACAAGCATTATAATGAAGCTAGTTATGAAGTCTGATTGAAAGACAGAGAAACAAGCTCCTATCTTCGTAAAAGGTTGCTATTGGATGTCTATAGCAAACAAACTTCTGTTTTCAGTCAGCATCCAGACTTCCTAGGCCTTAGGGGAAAAAAAAATAAAAAAAATAAAGAAAATCAAACTTAGTTTCCTCTCAGTCAGAATCGGTTCTCAAGTCAATAAATCATAGTACTGACCACAACAGAAACCAGTAACTGTTTAAGATCTTCTTCTGGGCTTTAATTATAAACACTGAAGAAGTTTGTCAACTCCTAACTTCCTAGTCATATGGAAAAGCTTTTAGGCATTCTGCATAGACCACTGTCTATCAGGCTCATCACGGTTATGGAACTAAAACATATTCCACCAACAACGCTTTGAGCATGTACACACAGGATCTTTAACTTCGGGTACGACTTTGAACCCAGTGTCTGCATCTGCTCCAAGGATAGTGAGGACAGTGAAGATAATAAATAGCATCTTTTTATGTTGCAAGAGTTATTAATTCCAGTCCCATTGCTAGATTTTTTGCGCTCATATAAAACAGCAGCTTCCAAATACGGGGAACGTCGAGAGAAATCTCTGTGCTATTCCATAACTAGAAAGTGCTCCTGGCCAAGTACTTTATCATTTAGAAAGAAAGCATATGAATAGCACTGAGAGACAAAAGAGACAGGTGAAGGAAAACCTCTGGACTACGAGACAGCACAGTTTGTATGCAGCTGATAAGAGAAACACGTAAAGTGAATTCCTAGCCTCAAAAACCAGATGGGAATCCTGGCCAGAGACGCAGCCTGGCTACCTCGTAACACAGGCTGCAATCACGGAATAGATTACGTCAACTCAGATGGCAGCCTAAAGATCTTGCGAGAGAGTATGGTCTTATGAGATGATTCCTTGCCAGAGAAGGTCATCCTCTCATTGCCTCTGTGCCACTGGTTTGTGCAATATGCTAAGTCATGCATAGTATGCTTGCCATAGGTGACTGCTGTCTGCTTTCCTCATGCACAGGGAGTGGATGGAACACCAGCTTAAAAAGACTTTGGAGAGATCTAAGTAACCAGAGAGATAAGCCATCCAGAGATCAGAGTGCAGGTGAGTGAAATGAGAGCTAGAAGATGAACCAAATGTCTTGTTATTAATGGGCTGAAGTGATTTTATACTGTACTTCAATGTTATGCTTGTGGGTACTTTGTTTGAAATTCGAGCTTTGCCACTGTTTGCAGTGAAGAACAGGGCTTTCTGCAAACTTAAAAATCACGATGCATATGGTAGGAGCTGCACATTTCAAATGCTAACTAAGTACAGTATAATTACTACATAGGCTCTGAAGGCATATTTACAAAACCAATGGCAGGTGAAATGATCTCCTGTTTTTCAGATCTCTGTAATTTTTCTCTGATTACCATATGACCCTCAAGCCCTTTAACTGATATCTTGGTGATCCTTCCTCACATTGTCAGCAAGTTGCCATCAGCACAACAGAGAAGAATCACATAGGCAGACAGATGAGCAGAACAACAAAACAGGCTTTCAAACCCACTCAGCATGAACCTTGATTTCAGAGAACAAGGTATATTTTTTTCTTGTATATTCACTCCTGCTGTCCCAAAAGCAAGCCTTCTATAGTCTATACCTTGGTCTGGTATTAAGTTTTGACTTTTTATTATGTTTTTACTTGCCATAGACACATTACTGCATGAAGTATCAGCAGGCTGTTGTTTAGCTGGGCCTTAAAAGAGCAGAGACCTAGTTCCTTAAAGAGTAGCAATGCCTTCTTCTGAAAGCTTTAGAAGAATGTGCACTTCAACCAGAACATGACAGTACACTTCTTGTGCATCTGAAACCTCTTAAATAACATCAGAAGGACTTGAGCTTCAGGCACAGAACCAGGCACTTTCAGATTTTAATCTCAAATTTACCCTTGGCTTCCTGTACAGCAAAGGACTCTTTCTTCATTTCAACAACTTTAAACCAAGGTGCAGTGAGAATTAAATGTTTACACTGCAATTTGAAAATATAAAGTGCTAAGAAGGAGCACTTAGGAAATGAACTTTGTAAACTTCTTCCTTGCTTCCATGGCATCCACCATTCTCAACAGCCTCTTATTTCATGTACTCATAGAGTACATAACCTTAAGCACTCAGTCTGCAAACTACATACCTCACTTCAGAGCTGATGTACAAAAATCAGCTGTCTGAATACCTCAACACTTATGAGAGCTTCCTCTGGACTGATCATAGGAGAAATGACTTGTTAATTTTCACATACTGACTTTATTTTAGCTTTTATGTTTTAGGAATATTTTACAAACAGACTATTGGTTATAGAAGTACCCAGAAATGCAAGAAAACACACAGCTCCAACTCCCTTCAGCATCCCCAGCGCATTCCCCACCAATTTTAATTTTAACTGGCTTAAATGGTGGAGTCAGAGGGAGACTTAAAAGCTTTCATCCTCTTTATATCACGATGAAGATGTGAAATCACTGTACCTGCTCTCACATACAGAGTCCTTCACTTGGATACAAATAGATCCCTCTCATAGATCCCTCTCACTCCCTTTGGACGAGGAAGGGATAATTTGCTGTATATTTCAGAACCAGTGGCATTTTAGTTCCTGCCCTGCTCCCTGATGGCACACTCAAGCTCCAGCCATTAGCCCTCTCCCCATATTAGCAGAAATCTGCTCTGATGAGTTTACCAGAAGCACAGATAAGCATAGCTGAGCCGTGCACACACATTTCTAAGTAGCACCTCAACAGTTTAAAAGGTGAGTGAACCTGAACTGATTAGCACTGTGTAGCTAATCAGAATTAGTTATTCTGATGGTAAATCTCAAGATGAGTAAATACCTATTCCTGTATAAGCACAAGTGCCTCCACCCATTCTTGCTTTACTTCCAGCAAGTCTTTTTTTTTTTTTTTTTTTTAATAGCACTGCTCAGATATTCTGGAGTACAATAACACCCTGGTGTTAAGATCTGAGCATCACAAGACCTCATCAGCAACAGCTGTGTGCTTGCAGAAAAACAGGCTGTGTCTGTTTATCACGCTCCATTGCCTGGCACTCACCTGCATTTGCTCTTGATGCTCTGCTGTCAAGGGAGCTAACGTTCTGCAGGTGGAATGGCAGCAGCAAGGGGCCTTCTGAAAGAGCTTGAGCTGTGCAAGGAAATTAAAGAGGCAGTGGGCACAAACTGGAATACGTGACCATCAGGAAATATTTCTGTGCTCATGAATGATGCAGCACTGGCATAGGTTGAGTGGAAGCTGCAGAGTCTCCTCCTTGGAGAACTCCAAAAGTGCCTGGATGTGGGCCTGGGCACCCTGCTGTGATTATTTCTGCTGGAGCCCAGGCTGCACCAGATGGACAAAGAGATCCCTTCCCTCCTCAACTGTTCTGTGATACTGTTCTGTGAGCCCTTACAGGGAAGGGCAGAGAGATCATCACTACAAATTGTGTTTGCCATAGATAGCTACCAAGAATCTCACAAAATGTAAAGATCCCCACTGATCTGTAAGACTGGGAACAGATTTCTCTGCAAAAAAAAAACAACCAGTGGAAAGATTACAATTCAGTCTAGCCCATATAAAGTCTCAAGAACAACCCTTTCACAAGTGGCAAGTCAGTTCTCCACCACAGCAAAAGCAGGCAGGATAAGCTGTTCTGGGCTGTCAAAACCTTCCTAAGGCAAACTTTCTACAAAAGTTTTTTTGTACTCACGTCCTGCTTTGTCTGGTTATCCTGCCAGAAGCATAAATGAACTCATAAGAATAACAGGAGGATTAGGTTAAGCTTATTTTTAAAATGTTTCCCACAAATTCATCTCATTTGCCTGCTTATAAACACCCTCGTTCATCTTTGCTGTGTGTCTAATTAGGCAGGATATACTGCAGGTGGCTTAAAATAGGAGCTGAAATATAGTAGCTTTGCAGTTATGCATGTTAAAAGAAAGGTAATTAAAATTTCATGCTATGAGCTGTAAACTGATCATCTCAGGGGCCTGAAAGGGATTTCTCCACCATATATGACATGGCACAGTTGGCCAGCTACAGTATGGGTGGGTTTCCTCTTCCTTGCAACAATTATTAGCTTCAGCCCAAGGCAGAATATGAGAAGTGATGGGTTGGTTGCCTGAATTATTTATTCACGGAAATAGCAACATTTTATTTTTATTTCAAATCAATACTGCAATAAATTAAAACATAAAAAGCTAAAATTAAATAAAAACACATCTAGCAAGGAAAGCCTTGCCATGAGCATGTCCTGGAAGCTAATTAGAGTGAGATCGAACAGAGGCTTGGACTCTGTAGCAGCCATAGTTGAAATTCTACACTATCTGAGAGAGGCACAAAATACACTCTAATGATGCTGACAGCTTTTCTGAAGAGCATCCCTCCAAAAGCAGGATTTACTTTTGCCATTCAAAAGAATACTTCAGAGTAGCAAGTATTTTTACTTGGGGAGTGGATCAAGTTGCACTAGCTGACAGGTGGAGCCTTTTAAAACAGTTCCACAAGGGAGGATACCGCTCTGCTTTCCTAGTAGTTCCTCCCCACACCTGCTCTACTCTTCTTTTAAAAATGATGCATTGTATTACATTACTGAGACATCAGGGATATTTTCCAAAAAGTTAAAGGGCCCTTTCAAAAAAATATTTACACAGCAGGGATGTGCTTTTGCTTCGCCAAAAAGTAACAGTTGTAGTGCATGCTCATGAGTGGCATGAAGTGGCACTTTAAGAATGCAGTTTTAATAAGGAGCTTGAGGACGGGCAACTCTGTATTATAAAAGCGATGCCAGGGATGTTGTTAAAAGCCTATCAGATAAGGTCAGAAAAAAGTGAGGGATGGCTGTACCAGGAGTTGCAGAGTATTTCTATGAACACCTCAGAGCTGAGAAGAAATACGAGTGACCTCAAATCAGTGAAAAATAGGAGTGACCTCCGAGTTGCACGCAGCCAGCCAAATTACATTGTCTGCTTCGCAAAGCCACCTCTTAGATTTCACAAGCAGCGGGCAGACAGGATCTGGGAACCCCAGTCTGGATGCATTTCACTTTTTGTCTACTCCAGTAATGAAAGAATCGTCCATCTCTGAACCAGTTTAATCTGTGGGATATAAAGTAGCAGAAAGACTAGTCCAGGGCTATGAATGCACAGATCTGTGTGCTAACCCTGCATGGGACAGGGGCAGCCACAACGATGAAATCACTTTCTTCAGATATAGCAAAGTTCCCATGGTCTTCAACAAACCAGGATTTTATCTCACAACACCAGGGCACTGTGGACCAAAGTCAACGAAGCAAACAAATTAAATCAAAATAAATTAAAAAAAAAAAAAAAAAAAAAAACTTCTTTTAAAAGAACCCAGAAAGAACAATTTCTGCAAATGCTTTCCATATTGGCAAATGAGAAGTGCATTTATGGCACTCTACTTGTTCTGTTAGATCTCTACCCCTTTCCTGCCTTCCCTACCATACTTTACAATCACTTCTGTCATAGTCAAATTGACCTTACATTTTCACAGAGAGTCTCACATCTGTCAGACAGAGAGCAAAGTAGAAGACAATATTTTGTTATGAAACACCTGACTTGAATTTCACTGAGACGGGTAATAAACCAAAGACAAATGAAGTTTTACTAGGCAGAAGCAGGTTTTTGTAATAAGCCTCTGCATGCATGATAATCACAAATTGAGCTCTTTCCTGGCAAAGAGCAGAAGAAAAGCCTCATATTACACTTGCAAGCAGTAGAAAATAACATCTCATTCAGTAAAGAGACAGCATCAGGTAGGGTTGTGATCACATAATTAGGTAAGAGAAACAGCCACATTCCAGACATGCCATCCTTTGAAGCAAAGGAAAATTCTCTAAGTTTTTATCACAGAATAGTACGTTACTTCATCCAGTCTTCCTATAAAAATATTTCCTTGTTAAAAAATAAAGTAAAATCATTAACTTTCCATGTAGGGAAGCTCAAAGTGGGTCACCGGGGAAGCATGCATTTTTTTTTTTCTGGCTGGAAGTAAGCCACAGATGGTCCCAGGTGAATGGTGTCTGTCCAACACCACAGTCTTGTCAGATTTTGGAGCCCTCTCCACCCTCATCCTCTCCCCTGCCCATTCCCAATACCTCAACAGGAAAGGAGACATCTGTGAATCCTCTGGCACTGCTTCAGTATTTCACAGCTGTAATAACTACTGATACAAAGAGAAGAATGTTTTCTAGCCCAAAATTCCTGAGGTATTTTTTCTAAACAGACACAAGTGGATGAGACTTGGTTATGTGAAAAATACCTCACCAGGGGCAGGGGTATGGGAGAAAGATGAAGAGGAATCATGATCCACAGATAACTGAGCTCAGCTTGGGTTCAGATTTATCTTTCCTGGCCATTCAACCCATTTGTCCAAATCCAAGCTTTTGATCCTTAAAACTAAGCAGTACTTTTCTGGCAGCCTGCACTAACTCTTGGCTAATTCAGATGAAAAAAATACTGCATGAAGAGGCTTAGAACAGTGGTGATCTATAGATTTATATGTATACATAAGGTGGTATTTCTACAATACTCTTATCAGAATACAGGTAGTAAAGTTCGATCCTTGTTGCTAGGAATTGCAAAGTTCAGACACCACAAAGTTTCTTTTCTCCTATCTGTTGGTGCTGTCAGCTACCAGCACTCAGTCCTGGTGCCTCTTACCTGTGTCAGTGAGTTCATCATGACATTCCACAAGATTCACAAGTGTGACTCAGCGGCAGACATTCAGAAATAGTTTTGGGAGTAATGTCATTTCCCATAAGGGCACAAAGTCCAGGCAGCCCAGCCAGATAGATAATGCTTTCCCAAGCACCTGTACTTTTGTAAGGCTTGGCAACAGCAGCTCTCTTGTTGCCTACACATTCAGGCTTTTTTCTTTTTTGCACAGTTGTCCAGTATAGAATGCAAAAAAATCACCTTGTGTAAGTAGAATGACATAAAGCAGAGTATTTCTGAACAGAAAGCTTGAATTATTAAGCATTTAATAATACAAGCAGCTAAAACTTGGGATCACTACACATAGATAAAAGCCTCACTGACACTGAACAGAGCAGAATGAGAAGGGGAGCATCTAGCTCATGGGAAACTCAAGTCCGGGTGAAGATTCCCTTCAAAAAAATATGATTATAATGTCAAATATTTTTAAATTCCTTCTAAACCAGAAGCTCCCTGGGCCACACAGCTGCTCAGCGTGAATTTGCCCAAGAAGCTGAGTAAATTGTTTCAACCTGAGTTCCTCTCTTCTGTGGTTACACTGCTGTTAGTAACCAGGATTAGGGTCAGATTCAGAAAGGAGGTCAGGCAGGAGCATTGTTACCTCATCATGAAGGCAAGCAGGAGCAAGAGGTCTCCACATGGGCACCATCCACAGCTTCAGACTACTGTTACATTTTTCAAGCTAATACTACTAGCTCTGAGTTGAAGTGGGCACAGGCCAGCTGTGCCATCAGGAGACACAGCTGTTGAAGCTGCGGTAGGGGCAGGAGCTGCCCCAGACAGCATTCAGAGCTACAGCCACCCTTTGAGTGCACCACAAGAGCCCCAGAACTGCCTGACCTTAGCTGGAGCAGCACAGGAATCTGCCGTGCCCACATCAACAGCCAGGAGCAGAAAACCTCGCAGGGAGGATTTTGCAATATGCACCCTTGGCAGAAAACAGAAGGCTACAGAGATCCTAATTCCAACCACTCCTTGAACACGAAGAGGGCCTTTCTTGAAGTCATTCTTCAGCCAACATTTCTTTTGCACTACCCCGCTGAGTGAACACAGAGGCATAACCACATGAATTTTACAGCTGTAGGACATCATTGTTAATGGGAGAAAAAGCCCTAAAAACTTGCTTCAAACCCTTGTTCTCTGTCTTTCAAATAGAGCTCGTAATTAACTTAGCAGTCCTGCAGCTCACATGTTCTCTGCAGCCATTCATGGCATATCTGTCAAACCTAATAAGAGGGAGCTGATGGACTACACAACATTGCAATTTATGCACTGATGCTAAACAATAACATTTTCTCTAGTTAAGTGGAAAGTTTCAGGAAAATTAAGCATCTGAAAACTTCACTGCACAAGGTACCTGAACAATAAACTCACTAATTCATTATGCTGGAATAAAATCAGCACTCTCAAGGAATATTTAAGACAAGAATTGCAGAGTAGATTTGCAATTCCCAAATGCCTTTGAGTGATTCAAGTGAATGAATTACAGAATCACAGAATTGTTTGGGTTGGAAGGGTCTCTTAAAGGCCCTCTAGTCCAACTTCCCTGCAACAAACAGGGACATCCACAGCTCCATCAGGTTGCTTAGAGCCCTGTCCACTCTAACCTTGAACGTCTCCAGGGATGGCACATCCACCACCTCTCTGGTCATCCTATCCAGTGCTTCACTGCCCTTATGCTAAAAATCTTTTCCCTCTTATCCAACCTAAATCTACCCTCTTGTAGTTTGAAACCATTTCCTCTTGTTGTATCATTAAGCTATTATCTAGTCTTAATCTTAATCTTAGTCTTAATCTTTATCTTAACTAGCTATATAGTTAATTAGCGTTCATCATAAGATGTGGAATATGATTAAATTTAGGTGTTTAAGACAAAAAAAACACCTCTTACAACGATTAAAATAGAGAAAAAGAATAACTAAGTTTTTTGCATGCTACTGACAATTAAAAAATGTAATTCCATAAATAACAAAAAATTAACAGTAGAAGTAATAAGAAAAAGACTTGTCTCAAGCACAGTTTTTCCAGTCTCAAATAGAGAGATCTACTACATGGCAAAAGCAAGACATGAAATATTTTCCTAAATCTATGTCAGTAGTTGGAGCACTGAGCAACGCCTGACCAGTCACTGCTGAGCTCAGCTGCCCTATATATGCCTTACAGATGGGTGATACGCTGATATCATCTTGATGCCACATTCCAATTCTACCAGTGACACCAAATCATTAAAAATCCTGCTTACAAGGGCAGATATTACTAGGGGTATTAAGCCCTGTGTCTCCCTTCAAGCTGTTCCCTGCAGCCCAACCAGCTCCCATGCAGAGCAGTGCTGCTGTGCTTCCATCACTCCTGTATCTGCACATCCTGCTGGGTGCTGCCTGCTCCTGTGTCTCCCAGAGAGGCTTCCAAGAGGCACCGGCCACAGTTGAGCAAAGGAGGCACAGGCTATACCATGAAGCTGACCCCAACACTACATAGCTCACCAGGCTCACTGGGGCTGAAGTCAACTCCATGCCCCTGCTCCTGTGCAGCTCGATTATGCACAGTGAGATTAGCCATGGGGAAGGGCTCACTGAGCACTAGAAGATCTCTTCATCAAATCCCCAAACCGTTAAATCCTTATTCAAGAGCTTAAAGAAAGAGTACCAAGATGATTCTTGATAATGTGATGAG
The DNA here is from genome assembly GCF_019238085.1 of Lagopus leucura. Taxonomy (NCBI): domain Eukaryota; kingdom Metazoa; phylum Chordata; class Aves; order Galliformes; family Phasianidae; genus Lagopus; species Lagopus leucura. The sequence goes on along the minus strand of NW_024962334.1, from coordinate 4,537,041 downwards.
TTCTTTGCGTTAACAGCAGCATAACAAGATGATATCACTTATTATTACTGCTGCTTACGTTAAAGGGCAGCTTCAGAAGTCTGAGAGCAAGCTTTATTGCGTGCATGACCAGAATATTCCCCTCTAAAAAAACTGGTTATGTTCTGGCAAAGCGTAATCCAGGATTCTTTTCCAGATTTCTAAATACAGAGCAGAGGTAGTGGTGACAACTATCACTTCTTAATCTCTTCTTCACATGGAATTTACTAAAATCTCCTTTACCAAAATCTTTAAAATTGTCTCCCTACTTAAACTTGCCTTCATGAAGTTCAATCCTAAGACTTATTTTAGAGCATTGCTCAAGAATACTGAACAACTAGCAAGGCATTAAAAACAAACAAAAAATACCAATCTCAAACTAAACAAAACAAAATTAGAAGCCCATAAAACATGTCTAGTCACAATACAAAGAATTAAAAGAGTGGTATAAAATTAAGTGCCAGAATTGCTAGCTGGAAGTCTGGACTATTTCAAAATCCTTTCTTTTATTCTTTATTTTTCCAGGCGCTTTGCAGAGATGCAAGCCACCAAAGCTACCACATCAAAAAAAGGTGAAGGGTAAGATGCAGAATCATCATTTCTCATAAGGCATCAAAGATCTATCAAGGTCAAACTCAGCGCTTAGCTGTTCTTCATGCCTGTTACAGTTGGTACTATGGCTGGAAAGATTATTGTGGTGAAAACAGGGAAAGAAACAAACAGGGAAGGAATGCTCACCTGTATCCAAAGATGTAGGTTCACAGAAAAGACTCCACAGAGGAAGGATCTCAAACAAGAGACCCTCCCCCAGTGGCAGTCAGCTCTTAAATGGGGGCTAGGAGGTGCAGCCAGGCTCCACCCTTTGGTCACACTGCTGAATCGCCTTCACCTGTGCTCCCATGGCTGCTGACTCAGTGCTCGCTTCAGGTGAGCAATCAGTGGCTCAGGATGGGACTCAACAGTTCCCATACACCCCAACAACCACACAAGAAGATCTTTATGCTTTCAAACGTTAACTGTATCCTTTTCACCTAACAATCGAGGCAATCTTGCTGTATACGTTTTTTGGATGGCTAACAAAAGGAGGAACTACAGCCGTAAAAAGAATGCGACTTCCAATGAATTTGAGATGCCTTCACAAAAATCTCACCAGTAACACAGTGTCAGACAAATGTTTGCAATGCATTGTTCGCTGCCTTTTTTGGTATTTGCAGAAAACACACCCTAGTTTGTAAGGTTCCTGCTGAGTTTATTTCTATTTCTGAGAATTCTTATTAGCAGTAGGTCACTAAAAGAGCAGCATAGTGAAAATGAGACGATGTTGATAATATAGGCAAGAATAACCAAGAAAAAGTAATCCTTTGAGAATGAGGGATTTTAAATGGAAAAAAATCCATAATATGTTGGAAATTAAAAACTGAGAATTTATCCAAATCAGAGAGGAGAAAAGCAGAAAGCTGAAAAAACCTGACCCCAACATTGTCCTTTCTTCACTGCCTTTTGTTACCTGAAGCTTGTTCACAATAAAAAAATAACTGGAAAAATTTAGTTAAACCAATAGTGGTGTCTCTGAAAAACATTCAGGAAACAGGCAGCTCCTAGAAGTACTCATATTTTATATGTAAACACACACATATATAATTATATATATAAATATTTCTAATAAAAAGCTTCCCAGAGCTTTCTCAAATGTGTGTTAACCTGCTTGGAATAATTTCCTAGTAAGAAAAAAGGCCGTGATTGTTGAATAAATTATTTGTTACAACTTTGTCAGTTTTTTACAAGCAGCAACATCCTACTAAATGTCTGCATTTATTTCTCACGTATATTTTATCTGTGACTCCCATATTTTGATCTGAATATTCTAACAACTGGTGATATTTAAATAGAAGCAAATGTGGCAAAACAGCCACTTCTGACAGGATATGATGGTCCTTTCAATGTAAATTCTCCTAAGAGAAAAATAAACTTTTCTCCAAAAGGACGTAATCTAATTAAATACTTGCTTGATGTCAGTGTCCTTCCAGGAGAGGAGACAACATTGTAAAGGAACAGAAATGCTTAATGGTTATTCTCATGTGCAAGATTTTTTTTTTCTGTCTGCTCTAGCCAAAATGTAAATCATTTTCCACTGTAGTGTCAGGGAAGTGTATTGCAGTAAATCAATCACAGACTACTTTTAAAAAGGGACAAAAAAAAATCAACTGCAAAATGAAACAAATCTCCGTATGCCTGTTTTCCATTTGTATTGTCATCACTTACCTTCAGAGAACGATGGAAGTGAGATGGGAATGCTGCTGAAATGCATCCAACAGACTCTGTGTGCATGTGTTAGCAGCTCTAGCGGTCTCTGCTGTGTCCCCAGCCATTGGAAAAGACAAAGCATTACAGCCTACCCAAGGTATAATTTTTACTTTTTGCTGGGCTGCTGAGCTGGGATACTCTATAGGAAGCTAAACGCAGAAACACAGAGACAAGCTGTGTGGTTTCTTTTAGCATTTCCTAGTACTCAGTACTAGTACTTCTGCTAGGGTAGATAAAAGTCTTTCTGCCTCGTTATAAAAGAAGAGGAAAGGCAATTCACGAGGGAAATGGAATCATTTTAGAAAGCTTTTCCTAATAAGCTCAATAGTTGAGCAGATGTGTGTGAGTGGGGAAAGCTGGGAGCTCAGAGAGCAGGCAGCTCCATCCGTCATCACACAACTGTGACTCGGCTTGCTTTTATCTTTTATGTCAGGCAATCAAATGAAAAGCCAATTTTATTTACTGAGTGAGGGGCAAATAAACTCATGCCAGTTAAAGAACAGAAATGATGTATCTGTGGTTTAGACTGGAAACATTTTAAAAATAAAAACTCTTTAATAGTTCCCTCAGACAAGACTTCTAGATCCTCTTCTGTCTTTGTTTGCTCCTAGGGCAAGATGGGCATGGAGTAAACATTTTGTTAACTCTGTCCTTTCAAATTTTCACACCCACAAACTACACCATCCGAGAGGAAGAAGTAGTGCTTGATGTCTCTGCTTTGATTAAGTCAATTTCAAAACCTTTTCGGGAAGAATTCTCTGGACCACAAGCAATAGCAATTAAAGTCAGCCTAAGCTTTACAGCTGACTTTGAAATTAGAAGGTGCTTACCAAAATGTTTTGAAGTCTTTTGTTACTTTCCCCCTTCTCTCAGTCTCCAAAAGCACTTTTCTTTCTCTAAGTGGTCTTAAGTCTGCCTTTCTCCCTGTTAGCTGCTACAGTCCTTATTAGCCTAGGACTATCATTTTGTGATCCCTGTGTCAGAAAAGTGTTCCATAATGTACCTGCAAGTGTAAGTGTAAGCCTGTTTACTAGTTCTGCTCAAAAACAGCTCAAAACACGCACTGAAATTACTGAATTGGGTAAATTCGGTGTGTTTTTTTTTCCTCACACAATAATTTTTTCCTCCTCCTCAGCAAGCCACACTTACCGGTAAAAAGTTGTGTAATCCACCGTTGAATGACAGCTCTGAAAATCCCAGGCTTTGAGCTTCTGGCATTCCCTGTGAGCCCGGAGTTTCACCCTGACAGTCCCATGGCAGAGCTCAGGCACAGGTTTCCTCTGCGGGCGACTGCAGAACTCATTAGACTCCACACGCCAGGATTCAGCAAAGTCGTCCACGTCAAACTTAAAATTCCCATCCCCCCCCAATCAGGTCATCTCGCTTGTGCCCATTGTAGTTACCACACAGGCCACAGAGTTTGCCCTTCAGATGCGGTGCAGCCATGACTTCCACAAAACTGTCTCCATCCCATGAGATTTCCAGGCCTAACAAAAGAAAGAGATGAGATAAAAACACAGAGTTTCAAAAAAGAAGAAATTGAGGCTAATAAACTGTACCTTATATATGTGAAACAGTGTTCAGAGGAACCTAAACAAAGCTATTGGTTTCCTCCTGATATACTGTTAGATTTCTATTTACCTCTCAGTAGGCACCTCTGGCAAGTGCAGTGTTTCTTAAATCACTGTTGATTACAATATACTTGTCCCTCTCTGTGTTTACTTTTCTTCCTCCTTGCTATTGGATGGGGTCATCCTAAAAAAATCTGGATCCAAAGCAGAACTGCTCTCAACACTGAGTGATGGCTGTTGTGTAAGTCAGCAAATTGAATTTTCTAGGGCAAATTTCTAGTGGATTTCAGTAGGGCCACAATTTCAGACTGTCACCCGCTGCACAGGTCATGGGTGTAAAAAGGTAACCGTGCCCTATGGGATCTGACAGTGAATACTTCCTAGAAAACATTCTTTTCTTATCTAAGGAGCTGATAATTATTTGGGTAAAGACAATAATTCCAAAATCAGTACTTTGTGTGAATAAAAAGAGATCAAAAATGAAAGCAAAAAGATGCCAGATGAGTAAAACTGCTGCAAGAAAGCATTCTGAAGTGGATTCAGATGGTTCATTCAGAAGGTGTTCTTTACCAATCTTTTGAAGGTGACTTGACAAGTCAGCAGCATTATGGAATGGCAGTAGACACAGAACATCCATCTAGAGGCCAGGATATGAGTGTCATGGTACAATCTATTTTACAGTAAGGTTTCATACTTCCAATGCATCAAAATTAAAATTGCTTTCTACGTGTGAAATCTGTTTTATGTCTATACCCATGTAAAAACTGAATGTCTAGCTTTATGCCTCTTTAATGGAGAGAAACAGGTAGTTCAGGGATCACAGCATGGATGTCTAATACAGTGGGAACAAACTACCTCCTGAATGCCCTTCTGTTTCCAGTGACATTATACAGTCCAGAAAGCAGGTGGAGCCGAAAATTATAATTTTAACCTGAGTTACAATGAAGTGAATTCTATCCTCTTATATGAAGTGAATTCTGTCCTTGGAGCAATGCATACGTATCTCATAAAGGAACGCAATTTTAGTATTATATGTGATAAAAACAACACCAAGTATCACTTAACTTTCATCCCAAAATGGCCCTTCCAATGTCTGATGAATGCTAACACTTTGCATCTCTGAAGTGCCCTTCCATCTGAAGACCACAAACCACTTTGCTGATGTTAATTTATTCCCATAAAGTACCCACGTGTGGCAGTTATTTAAGGATAAACAAAGGAACCTGCTTTTAAACAGGATAATCCAGATTTCTCTCTCCTCTGTGTCTGGCCAAGAATACCAAACAGCACCGCTTTGTGGTGCAGGACCAGGGATTTGCTCCAGATTTCTACATTTGCTCTGTGGGCTGGCTTAGCACCACCCTTTCCTCTTGTAAATCAGCACTTGTCACTGTGCAATCCAAATCCTTCTCTGTGCTCATGTAAGTAATTAACATACCAGCGATTCAGTTCAAAGCTGGAGCCCTTTGTTTAGCAACACATCCCATTCTCTCCTATGCCAATTCCTACCTGTGCCACAGAGGATTAGGGGGAGGCCTAATGGGCAGTGATCACAGAATCATTAAGATTAGAAAGGATCACTAACATCATCTACTCCATGCATCAACTGCCAGAGCCCTTCAGTGGCTGCAGAAGGGGTGCTTTGCCATCAGTATGGACTATCCTCTCCCTATGTGATTTACACTACCCCTAGTGTTTGGGAGAAGATTTATCCAGCAAGGTTTGCAGATAATTCTGCATCAGTCAGTCTCCACGGACTATTTCATCATGCTTTCTTATTGTTATAGATATGCAATGATACTACTAATATATTCTATGATGTTGCTTGAAAGCAGCTTCAAATTCTTTCATCATCCCAGAACGCATAGGACCACTTTCTCCTCCAGAGGCATTTTTCACCAAACCAGCTGAGAAACTGTGCAAGAATACTTTGGTTAATGAGGCCAGCACAGTGGCAAGAAGGAAAGCTGCCTTTTCAAGCTGCTTCATACATTATCATTGCTGGACAAATTCAAATTCCAGCTGTTTTTGCTTCTGACAACGTTGAACAAAACAAAACACAGCTTGATTTGCAGACACCAGATTAATACTGCTGTGCTGGCATTTAGAAAACACTTGCCATTAATGTATAAACCAAGATTATTTCAGACTTGAGAATCATGTAAACTTTCTGAAAGTTTGAAGTATCCAGATCCAAGTCTTCAGACAGCTCTTTTCAGAAAACAGCGCCATTTTTAAGGTAGTTTTCAACTTGTTCCCCAAATGAGCTCCCTCAGAAGCTGCTGACTTTAGAGTCAGGTAAATGATTTAATCCTAATTTTCCTTTTATAATGTTTGTTTTTCTCAAGTTATGAATTACTGACTTTCAGTGAAATCACCTGTATTTATTACAAAAGGCTAACTCTAATATAATCTTGAATATTTGTGTGTCCTTGGTGAGACACTGGCATCTAGTCATGCATTGTCCTGTGAACTCTAGATATGCAGACATGAATAACATAAAATTCTGATTTTTAACCTCAGCATATAAAAATGCACACTTTTAAATCTAGAGGTCCCTGCTTTGATTATGGGATTTGATTCAAGAGAGTTACAGTTTAACTACCAGCAGTGGACATACTTTTTCTATTTAGATATAACGTAATTCTATTTGCTGTAATTGCTAAGATGCAAGCATTGCAAGTAAATTCATTATGCCAGGTTGTCTTTAGCTATACTAACAAGATTTCTAGCTTTCATGAACAGCCTAGAGGTTTCTGTCCATAGTGGAGCTTCTTCTATTTTGGGGTAATGAAGAAGGGTATTTAATCTAACATGTATGATAATTCTGTCAGTGCCTGGTTGCACGATGCAGTGTGTGCCTTTTTGTTTGTTCACATACAGAAAATTCAGTTGGTTTCTGTAAACCAACTAGAGCTGTGACAGACGGGATTATGCTATGGAGCAACATTTAAAATGGTCTCCTTGGCAGACAGAAATTGTTTGGAAGAGTTTCCTGGTGCCTATAACCCCCTCTCTTTCCCTCCCAATGGATGAGTTTCCCATTCGCTTGGACAAGAATCAGAATCCAAGTGGTGAGACTGGAAGCCAAAGGATGCAGCATCTGTCCCATCTGGAGATGTGCAGAAAAGGAACATTCTCAGAGTTACTTTTTAGTGTATTCCAATTTTCCTCTTTCTTTGAAGGACACTTAACCAACTTGTTACTTGATTTCTTAACTTGGCATACTATGTGCTCTACTGCATTTAAAAGAAATTCTTCTGGATTTATGCACATCACACACTGAGTTTCACATGCTGGGAACTCCCATCAATTGTTCTGCATGATTTTTCATGGTAAAGGCATCCTCAAGAACTGGCAGATCATTCTTCCCTAAAGATCTAGGGCCAACAGAAAATCTCAGCAAACCAGATATGTGAAAAAGATCTGCCCAGAAGAAAAACAACAACAAAAAACCCTCCTGCACTGGAGGGACATTGAAGGGACATTGAAGACACTGGAGGGACAGATGAATTAGCATCAACTCTGTGACCACCAGCTCTCTTGTCTTCTTAATACATTAATATGCACATTGTAGACAAGGACTCAACACCATGCCAGACTGTACTGGGAGTACCTGCAAGTTCAGGGTGCCAGAATTGCTGCTGTGGAACCCAGAGTTACAGCTGGTGAGGAATTCAGCAACAAAACAGGTTTTCACGGGAAAATGCCAATTCATCAGAAATGAAATGCATCAGGGAGGCATATCAGATTCAATGAACTTCCAACAGAACCCAGGCATGGCTCCAAGCTGGTTTCATGCCAGCTCGCCTGGTGGGCTGTCTGGAAGCCCGGACTCTCAGGATATGTAACTCCAGGGCAGTCCTGCCATGCAGATTGCCTTGTAGCCAGGGACCACAAGGCTTCCTGATGCATTGGACTCCCCTGTTTTATCCAGGACTCAGCTCCCAGCTCTGCAAAGGGAAAACCAAAAACCAAGGGAATGCTGACTGAGCTGTAAGCACCAGACTCTGCACTTCCCAGACCAATTTTATTTCAATTTTTCTTCTAGTTCAGTAGCTTTGCTTATTTTTCATTATCTCCTTCCTTTGCCTCTTTTCCCCCACTGTGTTGAGAAAACATAAATTTAAAAAAAAATCTATGCTCCAGAAAATTATCAGATTTTTTTCCCTTGGCATTTGGAATTCCTTGTGGAATAGAAATTTTGCCTTTTAAACAGCTCCACTCAGCACATTTCTTCTCCCTACAGCCTCTCTGCTGCTTATCCTCTCCCAGCAAAATGGAGTCATGTTGTTCTCTGCCTCTTTCCATGTCTTCTGTGCTGAGGGAAGGAGGACTTGGCCTAACGTGCTGCCTTCAGTAAGAGAAACCTAATCCTTTTCTGTTAAGGGGAGGAATTATTTAGACTATAATTTGCAGTGATTACACAGTGTTTGGTATGTTGTCATATGCCATGTTTGCACTCCCTCTGCCAACACATGGACAAGGATGTGTGCAGTCATTTATTAGGCTTGCACCAAAGACAAATGGAATAGCAGCGGGATTAGCTGTCATTCATCTTCAACTGAAAACCTTTCCGTGGGCTGTGGTTGGTTAATGAAATCCACATCGCCAGTATTCATAGTGTTCAGCTGGCTGCAAAGAGAAACCCTCAAGATGCTTTTAATTAGAAGTTGTGAATAATGGTCAACTTGTGTGCATTTTACAGACAGCCACAAAAATCTACACTGCCACTTTTAGGAATGAACCCAGAGCTGGGATCCACATTATACAGACTTACATTTCGAGGGGATATATGAACAGGTGTCTAAATTCTCAGTTCAACAGTGGGTGCTAGTGTACCCCTTGGAAAAAAAAAACTCTAGATAATGAGAATGACTATGCTTCATGCTTGGGACCATACCACTCCATAAGAAAGACTGGTTTCACTGTTTGCACATGGCATTTAATTGAATTAACAGTAAATAGTATTCTCACTGAAACAGTACTTCACTGTTTAAGTGAAATCTCCCAGGACTACAGCGCTACCTAACACATGCTAATGAGGAAATTCTTAGCTTCCACTCAGTATTTATCTATGCGAGCGTACTATAGCTCAAAATAGTTTATCAAAACAAATGTAAGTCCTCTGGTTTAGAATTTTGACAATAAATGTGTTCTTTAGGTCTCTAAGGACTTGAGAATCTGCTATCTTCCCTCCTTTTTCTACAACAAAAAAATGTGCCAGATTCTCGAGGTTTCTCATTTCCTTTTGCTTCTGAGGCTGTGAAGTTTGTTCCACTTGGAGAGGCTCTTACCCAAACACAAAGCAAGCACAGAACAATGGCATTAAACAGCAAATTAAGCCTTGGTTTTCAAACCAGGATGTCTATTTTAGTGGGTAGCCTCAGTGAAATGTTTCCATAATTTGACAACTTAAACCAAATCCAACCATTAGTAACTATGATTTTCCACGTATCTCCCACTTAAACTGCAAGGTATGTTGCTGCATATGTAGAAAAAAATGAATGTTAAAGGACTGATTACATCCCTGCTCTTAGCTGTAAGTATTAGAGAACCACAGAATCACAAAATATCCCAAGTTAGGAGAGTCACAAGGATCACTGAATCCAATTCCAGCAGCCTGGTGCTATGACCACTGGTCACGGTGAAAAACCTGTTCCTAACCTCCAGCCTGATCCTGCCCTGGCACAGCTCCATGCCTTTCTCTCAGCCCTGTCGCTGTCACACAGAGCAGAGCTCAGCGCTGCCCTCCGCTCCCTGTGAGGAGCTGCAGCCGCCATCGGGCCTCCCCTCAGCTCCTCTGCTCTGGGCTGAGCAAACACAGGGACCTCAGTCACCTGTCACACACTTTGCCCTCCAGACCCTTCCCAATCTTCATAGCCCTCCTTTGGATGTTCTTTAACAGTTTTATGTACTTCTTAGACGGCGGTGCCCAAACTACATGCAATGCTCAGGATGAGGCCACACAGCACAGAGGGACAAGCCCTTCTTTTGCCCAGCTGCCAGTGTGATGCACCACTGCTCAGCCCTGATGCCCCACTTCCGGGTATGGTTGGCCCTTTGAGCTGCCAGGCACACTGCTGACTCGGATTCAACTTGCTGTCATCCAGAACCCCCAGATCCCTCTCCATGGAGGGGCTCTCCTGCCTCTTGTCCCCAAATCTGTACTTCTGTCCTGGGCTGCCGCACCCCAGGAGCAGAATTTGGCTCTAACTCTTGTACAGTTTCATGCACTTGGAGACTGCCCAGCCCTCACACTATTCAAGATCTCTCAACAAGGCCTCTCTGCTCTTGAGCAATTCAACAGCTCCACTTAATTTAGTGTCATCCACAAAATTAAGCAGTAAAACTTCAAGTTCAGTACCCAAGTCTTCTTTAAATGATTACACTGAACAAACCACTCTAGTTACTGGAAGTGAAAATCCAATTGGAATCCAATTATCCATGCAGGTGGCTAATTGTCAACTGCAGAATGAAATATAGTCTAGGAAGTGTTCTGCAGAGGCTTCACTCACAGCTGCATTTCTGTCTGCTTGTAGGCTGAAAGAGTTTTGAAAGAATTGTCAAGTACTTGGGATACTCAGATCTCTAATTAATATATTTATTGCCATTGTTACGGTTTTATACCAATTTCTGTTCTTGTTGCATTTGAGAAGTTTTTCTAGAAGACACACACACAGTTGCCCTACCTGCTTTGGTTGTCACTTTCAGCAAATAACCATCCAAATCGATCTGAAACTGTGGTGTCTCGCAGGGTAGTGAGATACGGGTCCCATTCCACTTCACTGTGAGGTGCTGCTGGAGGCTGATGGTGCTTCTGCCCAACACAAGGTCCACTGACTTTGTCCAGGAGAAAGAACGGGTCCGACGGGCATCGTTTTTCACCAGCACCTGGAAGGGCGAGGCAGAGGAGGAGCAGTCTTTCGTCAAAACGTACTGACATGTTCCCTGAAAGTTAAATGTCCGTCCATCAAAAGTGTTGTAGTGAGGGTCTCCAAACACAGTGCAAACTCCAGGCTCTGCAGGTGAGTGAGAAACAAAAGTGCTATATCAGGATCAATCAAAGCTTGAAAAAAACAGTTGATAAGAACTTAACGGATGCTGCTCTCAAGTAATCTTGTTGCCCTACAGGGCAGATTTTTCTGAGGACCAATAGGGATACATTTATCTGAAAAGTATAAGCCTCACAGTTTTAGCAGAAATCTTTCCCAAAGCAAGTGAAAACCAAATGCCAATCAATCCTTAGGTCAACATGAGAAGATTAACCTGTAGATTGGAACCAAAGACAAATCTTCCAACCTCTGATTTAGTCCTTTAAGCATAATGTGCCACCTGGACAGCTGAGGTTGTTACAATGCCTTGGGAGACTGTTCAGTTTCATTGACAAAAAATGCAAGTCTCATTCACAGTATCAGAGCAGGCAGAGCCCAGGGTCTTGCAGAGCCCTTGTATCCCTGGACATGTGTGATGGGAACCTTCCAACTTCATTCCAGCTTTCCAAGCATGAGGTGTCTACTCTGACCCAATCACCCAGCTTCTTTCTTACTGACAGAGAGAAACAAACACAACTAGAAAGTCTCTCATCTCACTGGTTTTAGACATCTACTTTAATACGTCGGAAGATGCTCTCTGAAGGAGCCTGTATCGTTCTGCTATCTGCTCTGAGAGCTTAGCTGGAGGCATTCCTTTCAGTCAAATTCACCCAGAATGAACTTTCACCCTTAAGTTTTGTGTGGGAGCAAACCCTAATCCAATCACAGAAGTAGATTTCAAAATATCACCTGTGTATTTCTGAGGTTTAGTTTGAATGTCCCAGGTTAGGCAAGAGGGATTCTTCAAAGTTAAAAGCCATCAAGCCACTTAAGCAGGACCCAGCTCTGTCCATATTTTACATAGGCACGTGTATAAATATATAAAATAGGTATATTTATATTTTTTCTAAATCTTCTCTAGTAGCACTATTAAGTTGCTGAAGTATCACTGAGGAAATGCGATCAGCGTTTACTACACACATACTTTTTTAATACTACAAACTGTCACATGTTATTTATACAAAACTGACTCTTAGTGGTTATTGTTCTCACAACAAAAGCCAGCAGTACATGAATAGCATGACGCAATGACTATCTAAGGGCACAGTGTCTCTGCTAGTTATGTGCATTTTTACAATTAGAGGGAGATGTCTTATTGATGCTTGCAGTTCTATGCTGGTCAAGAGAAGTCACAGTTCTTAAAGGCAGAACTTGTCCACACTCGTGTCAACAATTCTGAGTTACCCTGCAGTTATCCAGCAATTGATTGAATCGCTTAGCAGTTGAGGAGAGCAGCAATTTGCATTTCAGCCTTTGGGTATAACAATAGGTCCTAACCACATCTCACTGCCGCTGTTCCTGGAAGAAGGAATCTCAGGACAGAGAAATGTACACTGCTGCTGCCAGCTGAATACTCATGGGCTTAGGCTGCTATTGAAAGATGATGCCTGTTTTAGGGGGACAGCTTGATACAGTAAGAAAATGTGACTCAGTAATCAGACAGCTGAGAACAGCATCAATCAAAAAACAAAACAAAACAAAAGCCAACAGCCTAGGGGAATGGAGAATGACAGAGAATGCTATTTCTTAGCTGAAAAAAATTATCGTACAGTGTCTTCTCTGAAAAGGCAGCTAAAACAAAAAGGGAAAATTCAAGCCTACAAAGAAAGAAGGAAGCACGTTATGGAGAAGAGACACAGAATTTCTATGATGGAGTGTAATGTAGTTCTGACTAAGCAATATACTTTTCTCAGTCAGCCTATTTAGCCTAGGCACAGTGCTGTGCTAAAGCAGCTGTGTTGTTTCTGATGTTTTCACTAGCTTCAGTTAAAGGCTCTGCAGGGATATGTATAGAAGATATGGATGAAGGGGGCCCCAGGAAACGTTATCTTTCCTTTTTCCAGCTGTAATGCAGAATCACCCATACCTACATTATTTCTGATACACATATACCCTGTTTTCATAGAGCAGGAGTAACATGAATCCCACCACTAGCTCCTGCAGCTCTTAATGACCCTTACTGCAAGGTCTTAAAAGCCTAACCCCACTCTTCCCCACTGCACAGTGCAATACCATCACAGAAGCAGTGCCTGGGTAACATTTGTAATGGACACCTAACTTGCCACATCCATTCTTTTTTTTCATTAAGTCTTCAGTTAAGCCATCCTTGGCATCATTAGTATGCCTCTTTACTATGTTTCATAACCAGGGACCAGAAGTTGTGATTTCTCAAGCACATTATGTTGACAAGTCCACTTGAATTCAAAATCACAGGATCACAGAATCACAGAGGTTAAAAGGAATCTCTGGAGATCACCTAGTCCAAATCTCCTGCTAAAGCAAATTCCAAAAAGTAGGTTGCACAGGAAAGCGCAATCCAAGGTAGGTTTTGAACATCTCCACAAGAGGAGACTCAACAACATTCTCTAGGCAGTTTGTTCTAGTGCTCTGTCACCCACAAAGTGAAGGTTTTCCTCATATTCATATGGAAGTTCCTCTGTTCCACTTTGTGCCTGTTGCCCCTTGTCCTGTCACTGACACCACTGAAAAGAGCCCAGCCTCACTTGTCTCCCTGCCTTTAGATACTTATAAGCATTGATAAGATCTCCCCTCGGCCTTCATTTCTCCAGGCTGAACAGTTCCAGCTCTCAGCAGATCCTCCAAATATGGCCCCACCATGCAGAGCAGAGAGGGAGGGTCACCAGCCTCAAACTGCTGGCCACGCTTTTTTTAATGCACCCCAGGATACCATTGGCTTTCTTGGCCACCAGGGCACACTGCTGGCTCATAGCCAACCTGTTGTCCACGAGGACACCTAGATCCTTCCCTTCAAAGCTTCTTTCCTGCAGGTCAGCCCCTAACCTGTACTGATGAATGCAGTTATTCCTCCCCTGGTGAAGGACTCCACACTTGGCCTCGTAGAACCCCTCTGCCCAACTTCTTCAGCCTGTTTCTCTTCAGCAGGTCTCTCTGAATGGCAGCACAGCCATCTGGTGCATCAGCCATTCCTCCCAGCTTCATAGCATCAGGAAAACTTGCTGAGGATGCACTCTATCCCTTCATCCAGGTCACTGATAATCACGTTTGATCAACAGCTATGGAAGTCAGGGCCCAAGGACTTGAAGCAGTGCCAGAAAACCAAGATGCCTGAGTGTGCTTTTAAGAAACATGCACTTTCGTGAATCTCCTCCCATTGCCAACAATAAGGATATCAGTAACTGCTTTCCAAAGTCCATAAAATGATTACGTGACAGTTATCCATGAGTATTTTTTGCAAACTTCAAATGAAGGGAACAATAGAGTTTTTAATCACCAGCGTGCTTTTCACCAACAGGAAAAAAATATCATGGTTTTATACAGAGAACGTCTGACTTTACTGCCACTAAATCATACAAATAAGTTTTCTGATATCCTTATGTATTCATGCAATTATACTGCATGATGAATATTAAGATTCATTTTATTACCTGCTCAGATTCTATTTCATTTTTCCAGGTTTTTTCTTTAAATATAATGAAAACTTTTCTAAAAACAAGGAAACTATCAACAGAAAATGAGCCCGAGCACCAGTGAAGATTTCAGCAATGAGAACTGTTTTTTGACTGCATTTTTAGATGCTAAGAATGTAGAGATGTTATACACGTTACTATCCCACATGTTGGGGGAGAGAGGGCAAGTTCTTCACCTATGGAAGTAGCTAAAAGGCAAAAACGAGAGAGGAACAAATGTAATTCAGAGATGTGCAAGTAAAATTGATAGTACCAATGGGATCCAAAGGAAATATTTATTTTTAATTTCTAATGTGTTATGCAGAGTAATGTTGTTTTATGTTATGTTACATCGTGGCACGTCATATGTCAACTTGATACAGTGCAGTTAAAATAAAAAAGAATGTATTTTGGATTGGATAGCTGTATGCCTGATCCAAACATCGCTTTTTTCTTTAATAACCAAGGAAGTGGGGGAAGGAAAATCTACCTAAAAACAGCCCGAATAATTGATTCTCTGATATCACTGTATAAAACATTCTTGAAAGGATTACAAAAATTCTGGGTGTCTTAAAAAATAAACCCACACCCTGCAAGAGTGTGTGAGATAACTCAGGCACTGAACATAAGAAGAACTGTCTGGCCTTGAAAGAAACCTAAACACAGGGTGCAACAAGAGGGCAAAAGGCAGGCAACATAAAAGCATCCCACCAATTTTTAGGTTTTGAGTTGTCCACCTTTTGAGAGAGTTTCAATCACATCATGTTTTACGATTTCTTCGTTTCTGTTCTTTTATTATTGTCTTTTGTTTTCTTCTGGAAATAAAAAAAGCCCTTTATGCATGGCTGGTTTTGAAATCTATTGGAAACACTTGTTCTCTAGTTTGTGTCATGTGTGAAATTCTTCTCTGTTGAGATGAGATGGAGCGGATGGAGAGTATCACTGCATTGCCAAATCTGTGCTCCCCAACACAGGAGTGTGACTTGAGCTACTGAAGCACAGAGTTGTGGATGCAGATCCTTTTCCCTACAATAACTTCTTACCAGCTTATTGCAGACACTCCTTGTCTCTCTCAGTTATCTAGGGCACAGTTAGAAAAGGCCAATAAAATAAGATGCTCCTCCTAAGACTCTGTTAGCCCCCAACTATTTCCAGCTTAGGGACTTTCTGAGCTAGACAGGGTTTGTCTTTATTTAGTAGCCTTTGATAGACTTCTTTTCCATGAATTTGTCCACTCTCTTTTTGACCCAGAACCATTTTTAGCATCCACAACATCCTTTGGCACAGTGCCTGAAAAACTACCATCTCTTGCTTGTGTTAAACCTTGCATTTCTCAACTTCAGTATCTTCTGCCCATTTACACATGCACATTTATATGAAGGCAAATATATCCACGTTCCTTTCCCGGAAAGACATAGATTTTTAAAAGCACCACAGAGCTATGCACAAAGAGCTGTGATTTCCCAAGCACCTGACGCAGTTAAGGCACTCAACTCTGATTAAATGCTATTAGAAGCTGGCTGCAAACACCTGTAAATGCCTTTTGGAAATCCCACATTTCGGTGCCCAAATCAATTTTCAAAACTCCTGGCTTTCGTATAAACTTCTGGAACAAGACAGTTTTCACATTTGTTTTTTCTTTTTTTTAAAACAGCAAAATGCTCTTACATTTGATGGTCTGTGTAACTCACACAGTTTGCCTAGTCCCAACCTAAGGATCTATAGCTTTCTTGCAAACTCGTAATAATAGCATTTAGGTGCTAAAGTGAATATTGTGGAACTCTTGGCCAGCTCTCCTTGCATGTTACAAATCATGCACCCAATTCAAATGAAATACTGACTTTCATTAGGAAAGGTAACTAACTGGGAAGGTAATTGTAGGCAAGCAGCACAGGGTTTGAAAACACATTTATCTGTACAGAAAAAAAAAAAAAACACAAAAAAAGAAGCTGAAAAAGAAACAGCAGGGAAAAGAACATTTTAGCATTCCTCGAGGTTTAACATACTGTTTAAGGAGGAAAGAAAGTTAATGAAATCACAACCGGTTTTGGGCAATTTAAAACAAATTTAACAAAGAGATGCTCAAGTTCAAGCAAATAGTACGCTGAGTAAAGTTAAGAATCACCTACAGAAACAACAGGTTGCCAAAAAGTACCTACGTGCCTTCAGGCTAATGCCCCTACCCCCAAGGTGGTATATGGCCTTTATGAAAAAGCTGAATTATATATAGACTGTTTAGTTGAGGCCAGACAGACAGTCAGCACACACATCCTGACCGGCCAAAGAGCATGAGCATATTGGCTGGCCAATTAGCACATTTTTAGCTCCAGAACAGCCACAGGATATATTGTCTCTAGCTCGGTTTATTATTTGTTAGGGTATAAAGGAAATGGGACACAAATCCATAGGAAACCGGGCTGTTAGCTCTGGTGCTCATGGAATAGCATGTTTTATTTTTTCAGGACATCAGAGCAGTCAATTGAAGTCCAAGATGTCCAGATGTCTGGTCACACTCTTCTGGGCTTGTAGCTAGTTAAGAGTGGCCAAGAAAAATACACTTTAAATTATAACTAAAATTGTTTTGGACATCTTCTGAGTGCGGAGAAGGAGGAAAAAATAGAAGTTTACCAGCGTAAGAGTGTTCTGGTTGCACATCTATAATTCAAAAAAGATCCCAGCTTTTTAAAAATGAAATGAAACTTTGAATGCAATTAGTCCATATGCTGAATTAAGCCCTAAATCAAACAGAACACATTATTAACTTCTGAAAGTTAGCTGCAGAACACACATAATAGAATTTCATTAGCTTTTCTTTAAAAAATGCATAGCCTTAGAGTACTTTCCTCATAACTGTTGCATAGTGCAGCTTGATATAATACACATTACAAGGTGTGGTGTCAAAAAACTCCACAGGAGTCTTTATGGCCTATTTCATAAATAAAATATCTATTCCAATTTGTTCAAATACATATTTATACAGTAGGCCATCACAGCTGAAATGACTGAGGAGCTAAGTCATGTACAGCATTCCAGTATGAATAAGCAATTGAAGTTTTTTCTGTTGATGTATTTCTCTATGGCAAGGAAATAACAGGAAACAGGAACATCAGACTTGTTTGTGATCCTTTAGTCCTGATTGCTGCTGTCATAGGTACCTACAAAGCATAACACTATCTTTTTTCTTTTTTTCTTTTATCTTTTGCTGTTGTTTTGAAGAGTCATCCATTTTTTAATATTTCTATAAATACAAATATAAAGGATCTGCATACAGGAGCAGGTGAAAGTACCAACCTTTTAGTCCTAAGGCTGGTTGGCTGGATCCAAATGCCTTAAGTTTGGCTCAGTGCTATATGTCAATTTACAAAGATGCTGAATGATTGGTGAACAAAAGTTTTTGCCTCCCCCCCCCCCGAAAAAAAGAAGGTCTTTACTACAAAATTAATCATACATCCTACTAAACCTAGATGACTGTGGTACTCTTTGAAAAAATCCTTGTCCACAAGACCTAACAATGACTTAGGTATGACTGTGTTAGAGATATTGATAATGATTAAAATATATCTGCACAGTCACAGCAGGAAGCATTACTGCATGCTGTAATTTCAGCAAAGGCTATCAATTCTTCTATGTCAAGAACAAAGATTTAGCCTCCACTGCAAATTCCCAGCTTGCTCTGAGAGCAGTCTGTTAATATTATTTGAATTAAGGCTTAGTGTTTTCTTTTTTTAATATGAAAATGACCTTGCTCTAACACAGGATTACTAATTTATGGAATTGACGTCAGTGGTGATTTTTCTAAATCAAGTCCAAAAGAGTACATTTCATTACATTTTTACAGCAGAATAAACTAAACTGTTGAATTTTCCACTGGTATGACCACTGTGTTTAATTAGTGATAACTGTACACCAGCCATGGAGCTTGAAGAGCAACATGCCAAAACCAACCACAGTTAACTTCAGCAACAGTAGACAAAAGGGACTCCCTAGTCCGTTAGGAGACAAGGTACTTTTTCTCTCTGCAACAAACTGCTTTGAAAAATAACCCTTTGATTTTTTTCTTATTATTATTATTATTTTTTTTACAGTTTAAAATGTCTCCTTTAACAACGTTTCTGTTTTTGACCCACTTCGTAGAAATTGGCTGCATTTAAACTGTACTCAGAGCTCTCCTGTGTACAGTATGTTCTCGTACCTCCTATGTTGTTTTTACTTTGGAAAATTAATATCTTCTGGACCAACAAATATGTCTGGTGTGTTAACATGTGGAGAGAGGATCAGTACGAGTGGGTGGGTGAGGGAAAGGGCTTTGCATCTGCATCTTATCAGGAATAGGTTGAATTGGCAAAGTTTCTAACAACTGGACTGCGATTGTGATCGTCACTGAAACACTTACGATTTTACCTGTCAAAATGCTATGATGAGATTTACAGCACTTCTAGCGCAAAGATGGAATTAATTCCTAGCAAATGGCTGCTGTTAGAATGCTAATGGCTACTGGTGCTGTATGAGAGCAGGTATTTAAAGTCTTTGATTACATTAACTAATTTAATTATTAGTTAATTACATTAACTAATAAAAGCTTGGAATTACTTTTAATCATAAAGCCTTAGAATCAGATCAGCATTCATCCTCCTCCAAATGCTAAATGTGCTAAGTGAGACACCTCTCCAAAAAATAATCCATTTCACGTGCAACAGAGGAACATACCACTACAGGACAGTCAGTTTGCCTCCCAGTCATACACAGAGCCAGTGCAATGTAGACCCATAAGGAGAGGCTAAGAGAACAGGGTTGTTTAGCCTGAAAGCTTTGGGAGAACCAAGAGCAATCTGATGGTACCTGCACATAGATTACTGAGAAGATGGAGCCAAGCTCTTAATGGAGCTGCACAGCAGAAGGACAAGAAGCAGCAGGAATAATTTGGAATAAGGGAGATTCCAGCTTGACATAAAGAATAAAATTTTACCATGAGATGAAGCAAACTTTGAAGAAGGCTACCCAGAAAGGTTGTGGTGTCTCCATTCCTGGTAGTTCAAAACCCCTGGCTGAATATTACAGTCTCAGTCTGGTGCTGAAGGAGGAGGCTGGCTGCAGACCTTCAACTGTCAAAAACTCACAAAATAACTGGACTTGTCAATTTCTTTGTACTAGAGACTTTCCAGATTTCAGGAAGATTTACTGCTTCCTCACACAGTGGACCAATGCATTTGAATTGGGGGAGATGCTCTAATGGCTGCTGAATCAGAGTCCATGGTATTCCCGTGGTATCCCTAGAGTTCTCTCTGCACACTTTTTAGTGGGAAAAAAAAAAAATAATGACTGCTTTTTAAGTAAGATCAAGCATCTGCCACTTCATTCATAACAGGAATGTAAATGTAACATAGTCTGCTGGCTGCTGATACTCTCCCCTTAATTTCATGTTTTAAAGTCATGACCGTTCTCTTATATCATCAAGAAGTTCTGAGCCTAAGGTCATCTGGCTCCTATATGAGGTATTTTTACTTTAAACAAATATATTTTTTGCTTGCTTCCCCCATGAAACAGCTGTCACAAGTTATCACTGTCCAACAGGATTTCTGCTAGAAGGAAATGCCTTCTTCATAACCACTTACAACAGAGGACCTTCAGCACTTTGAGGGAATGGATGGCCCCACTATTTACCTCCCTCTAACAGTAAACTGCTCATATTACAAAAGAGCACATCAGAAAGGCTAAATGAGACTGAACTGTAAGAGCAGACAAGACAGCGCTCAATAAATTCATGACACTAATAATATGTCACGTTCAAGCAGAACGATAGGGAAATGTCTTCACCCTTGAAACTGAGCATACATAAATTCAGCTGCTAGTCAGTTCAATTTTTCATTTCTCCTTCTTCTTGGTATTCTTTATTTCAAGCCCGTTTGAGTTCGACATTTGTATTTCACTTCATTTTGATACTGAAGAATCCAAAACTAGATTTATTACAAGTTACATATTCAGAACAGTGTGGAAAAAAGTAGTAAGTTTACAGAATTTGTCTGCTTTATGTTCTATCCAGAAATGAGTAGATCAGTAAAAACAATTTGACTTTAGACAAAAGAATAGGAAACATTGTTTAAAAATAAACCTGTTCCTAAATCATAGAGCCCCACTTTAACATTCAGTTCCTGTTTAGTAAAATACTTAAATACATCCTGAAAGAAATATATGATTGTATCCTGATAACTTCAGTGAAGACAGGTCTCCATGTCGATTTAAATAGGATAATCTTAAGGGTAAATATTTGTGCAAGTAGGATTTGCTAGCTAGGAAAGATTGCAAGGGATATGGGAAGATAGTCATTCCTGAAGTGAAGAGTAAAAGAATAAAAAAAGGTGATGGTTGAGATAAACATCACACAGATTCCTACAACACTAGGAACAGCTTCCTACTGCACTTTCCATTGCAGTTATGCAAAACTATTGAATTATATGTGCACTTTGATTGCTTCCCCTCTCTTGCAGAGTGGGGTTGTTTATTTACAGATATAAAAGTCACCCAGTCCTAAAAAGTACAACTCTGTAAACATTGCTTATTTAATTACACACAAATTTCACAGGCCAAGTATGTCCTTCAAAGAGCAACGCCTCAGATTTAGCACAAATAGTGACACTTGGGGGAAAAAAAAAAAAGAAAAAGAAATAGATTCCTTTTTTCGGGCATTTTATTTAAAATTCATAGATTTATAGGAAACAAACTGTAGCCAGAAAGAGTCACCTGCCCTTTAAAAAGAAGATCTATAAAAAGAAGGCAGAAAGCAAACATTTCCACTATATTTATTTTCTTTCAAATAATAGAAAAGAATTTTAAAAATGTGAAGAACGAACTTACTTTCAGTGCAAATAGGACAGCATCCTTTTCTGTTCAGGATTTTACCCTAATTGGGAGAAAGACAGGCTGATTTAATGAAAGAGTTTTTGGAGCAATGACTGTGTTATTTTGTAAGGCTGGATAAGCTTTTGAAAATAGTTTAAGTTGTGTTTGAACTCAATGCCCTGGTTACAGCTTCAAATATCAGGTGCTAAAAACAGACAGAACTATTCAAAAAGCTTCCTGGCAGTCTTATTAGAAATGTAATACTAAAAGACTTCTCTGTTAGCAGTTTTCTCTTTAGAGAGTGTGAGAGAACTTTGGGCTCACGTATTCACAGATATCTAAAAGCAGACTAATTGTTTACTTACCAAGATCACCACCTTTTCCCACCTTCCAAAACACATATATTTCCTAATGTACCTATGGACACTTATGCAATCTGCAGCCCTCCACACCCCAACACTCTCCCATGCCCTCAGATCATTCGTTTTTCTACAGAAATGAAGGAAGGAAGGAGGAACGACTAGATACCAGTTTGGCCAGATTTCTTTCACGGCTAAATCCCACGGTACCTCTTACCAGATTGTATTACCAATCTCAGACCAAATTGCCTGAGGAAGTAAATGGGCATACATCCAAAGACACGCAACATCTAAAAATAAAAAATCTGGTCTAATCACAGGATCATGGATGAAAGTCTGAAGTATTTACTCACCTCTTTGCCCATGACAGTTTTATTTATAGTTGTGTCTTACACAAGGTTGGCTAGAAGTAGGAATCGCGCTTCTTTGTACATAAATTCATTCTCTTTTTCACTTATCCTCAAATTAAAAGATGCTCTCTCTGATTTTACTTAAATTCCCAAAAGCTTACCATCAAGTCAGAGGATAGGCCTGGAAAATTTCAGACTGAATGATATGTTTTTCCAAGCAGAACCTGGCAGGGGTTGTAACAGAACTAATGGTGATATTGGAGCTCACCCACATTCTTGTAAGGGGAAGGAAGAGGCATATGGAGTTGTGCTGTTCCCCGGCACCAACACTTCAGTCCAATAGTAGAACTGTAGTTGAACATAGAAAGTCCCCCTTGTGTGACCAGTGGTCTTGTTCTCCACCAAGCAGGCAAGCAAGGAGCGGCCAGTAAGAGGGAACAAATGGAGCTGCAATATCGTTTGCTCCAAACACTCTCAGCAGTAGAGAAACGCTCACAAGGACAGGGTGGCAGGTCCATGTGGAGACAGATGCAAGCCGTATTGCTACCTAGATTGCTTTCTGCCAAAAACGCTGCCAAGGTTTGACATTGTGCACGGGGAGAAATGAGCTCAACCAGGAGATGAGAGCTCATCGTCATCATCAGGGAATAAAAGTTCAGCGTAAGCTTGTTCTTGAATGTGCAACTGCGCATGGAAAGAATGGATTTTAGGCATGTTCTGGAGTTGAGAAATGAAATGGATTTGAGTTTCACTGGTGTGTGGGCAATGCTTAGACATTTGTGTGGCCACCAGGTCCCAGAACAAAGAAAACTACTGAGGACCAGGCTGCAATGAGAAGACCTATCAAGCACCTGCTAGTACAAAACCCTTTTAAGAAAGAACCAGTGAAACTGCACAGAAGTACAGAGCTGGGCAGCTTTTATTTGTACAAAAGGAAGACATGCAGCTGAACACCACACGCTGCACACCGTAGCCTTACCTCTGTTTCAATAAAAGAGTTGAAATCATCAGCCAAGCTGGAAGTGGCAAAAATTCAAGTGAAATTGGAATCTCCAAGGCAGCCTGCTGAGGCTGGTTACTTGAGCCACCATGTTGGCCTGAGATCGTGTTTTTGTCTTGTAGAATAAGGAAACCCATTATTGCTAACATGTGCTGCAAGAGTTCGTTAGCATTGAGGGTTCCCTTAGGAGTGGGCTAAGTGATGTGATCCCATTTTTCCCTATGAATATTTATAAGCAGACCACATTTGAGTCTATTTGTTTTCTGGGATTTTTCTTCTTTTTTATGAGGTTTTCAATTTTATGTCTGAGGTTTTGGATTTTTTTCTAAGTCAGGACTAATTGAGGGGGCTGTTTGGTTGTGCAATAGCAACAGCTGTTGTTTTTTTGTGCCTCATTTGGCACCAGAGTAAAAACAGCAACTTTTTGTTTGTAATAATAACAGATGTGTATAACATTAAATGCTGTCTGTGTTAAAGATGGGAGAACATGTTCTGAATAAATTTTCAACTCTCTTCAAGTTCATGGGTTCAAAATTTACCCTCAAAATCAAACTCTGAAAATATCTTCACATGCCATGAATTTAATTCTATTAACTTTTGAGCTCTGGACATCAGGAAAGGTTGTGTGCTGTAAAATTCAACAGCCTCTCCTCCATGAGTACAAAAAGACCTCCATGACCAGTGACCATTTCCACAAGCAGGCATTATTAGTGGGGAATGCAAAGGCATAAGGAAAAGAGGCAAAGAGGAAATAGATAATCATGGATAATAGCAGGAAGATGGCAAAAGGAAAGCAGGAGGCTGGAGCAGGGCTAAGGCAAGTGAATAACAAATTAGGTAAGAAAAGGTCTAATGGATGTCTGAAATTCAGTCTTGCCAAGTGTTGAGATTACTCCATTTCTGCATGGCGTTTAAGCACGTGTTTAAGAAGACATGGAAAACCTTCAGTAAGACTGGACACATGCTTAACAGTGTTGAATGGGGTCTAGCATGCACCACACCTTGCAGGCTGATGCTCGAGGTAACTGAGAGGAAATATCAACATAAAACCGACTGCCAGAAAGCCAGAAACAGGAACCACAACTTAACAGGGCTCACTAGAAGCCCAAGGAGGACTGATTTTACTATAGCTATGACAGGAGCAATTGAATTTGCAAGATATATACTGCCCCTGCTGCAGATAAAAGAAGCTAAGAAAAAAGCTTCCTATAATTACTGATACAGAATTAAACATTTCAAAAAGAGAAAAATAAAAGGAATGAAAAAACGTGCCTAGCTCTATGAAGAAAAGAAATGGCAGTAACAATCTCTTAAAATATGGCAGCCTGCCACCAATAGAATGAATAATACAAATGATGGCACAGTACTAGAAACTCCTGCTCAAACGTCACTTTGAATCTTATCCTTTCAAGAAATAACTGACTAAAATCTGTGTTGATAAATTAAATAATGATCCATCACAAAAACAACGGAATAAAGAAACAAAAAACATTTAAGTCAAGAAACAATGTCGTAAGCTGCTTTGTGAATCCTCAATCCTTTTACACTCAGTTGTGTGTATCCTAATGCAATATTAATGAGATAACTGGATGTAGACTGACACCCTAAGGGGCAAGCAAACAGCATTTTACTTCACAGCAGCCTTCTTCAACAGCCAATAGAGGCTGTTATACCAGAAATATTGGTATGAGAGAACAAAAAAAATGGAGTTCATACTTCTACAATTTTCAGAGACAGCAACATAACCCTATTCATGATATCCATGCTTTCAGTATCAGAATCACTAAAATATCTTTATCTTGAATAATATGGTGTGTTTAATTAATGTTTATAGATTTCTGACAGTATATCTCATCAAAGAGCGTAGCACAGATGAAAAGTGAAAGATTTACATCCATTAGCATACATTATTTGCCTTAAAATTACTTGAGGTGGTATCCATTTGGAATAGGAAAATAAATCTCTCTGGAGTTTACATTCCTTCTCTTGCTTGTCTTTCCAATTTAGATCGAAAGAGCAGAAATATAGCTTGTATCTGTGGAGGAGGGTGGTTTCACATGCAGCTTGGTGTGGGTTCCATTTTAAGAACGGAAACAGGGTGACTGGTTAGCTGCTAGAGGGAAGGGCTCTTCAGGATAACATAATCTGATCTTTTAGCCCTGAGGAGCTGAGCCTTGCCTGAAGAATCAGCTCAGAGGTTTAGTGCAGTTAAGGGGTTTGCATTAACCTTGGAACAGTTCCTGTATCAGCTGGTTGGTACACCAGTCAGTTTGTACATCAGTCAGTTATGGTCCCACAGGACTGCAGATGATGAATTTTTACCCAGTACTGTTTTCACTAACTTGTCCATGAACAGTGAATTCATTCACAGAAGCCACTTTAGTTGATTATCTCAATGCCATAATTCATATAGGGTAGTGCTGAAGTGTTTTATTTCACTTAAGAATTATATTATGTCAAACTAGTTATTTGATCTCAGAAACATCTTGAATGTTTGAAATGCATCTTGCATGGGGAAAATATAAATGAGATGTAGTATGTGCCAGGGTCAACAACAAAGAATTTGAGGAGACCGGAAGGGTTCAAGCTCTCACCTCCTGCTTATGCTGTGAAAAGCAAGGAAGCCTGATCACCACGGGCCTCATCTGGCTCCCAGAAGAGCTCCTTTTTTTTTCCTATTTCCTGTGTGCAGTATCTCATATGAACCTATTAACAAAACTACCCTGTGCAGCGAGCACCAGAGTGACAGGAAAAGACTGTCTGCTCTTCTGAGGATGCGGTCATCACTCCTGCAGACCACTGGCACAGCAGAAACAGGAGCACTGTGGTACAGGCATTTTATTCTACCACAGCTTCTGGCTGTCAAAAGTTCACACATATAAAGTTTTACAAACTAAAGTTTGTCATTTAAAATTTTATACCTAGGTGTCTGTGACTCATATTTTCCCAACTGGCTTCCAGGACAGAGAGGGAAACACTGAGAAGGTATAATGCTAACCACTTGGCTCTCACTTCTGCAGCTCTGTTCAAAGATCTGACCTTACATGAGGTGCTATTTAGAGCTCCCTCTTCTGAAAGCTTGGGCCATTAAAACAAAGTAATTTGTCAGTGACAGAAATCCAAGAAACAAAAGCTGATTTTACCTCAAGGTTTCATACGCTAACTTTTGAGGCAGTTAAGTAAGGCACAATTGCACCACACTCTGGGTTCACTTCAGACATTCAAATAATTTTTTTTCAGGCTGAAACTTCAGACAAAGTGGCATAGTTTGATTGAAAAATTTTTATTTCATTTAATTTGCCTGTCTAACCAAGTTTCAAGCCTCATATGCACTAAGAAAAGGAAGTACAAGCTTTTGGTGCTTAACATCTGCAAGCTAAATGTATGCTTACATAGTCATCTCACCACTCTACAAAGCTACATATTATAAATGAAAGAGATGTTGTATTCCAGGTACTTGAGACAAAGTAAGGAGGAGAAAAGGAACACAGTCTGCAGAGCAAAGACAGAGGCGAGAAGCTCTTACTCAGAGTAGCAATAGCACACTTGGAAAGCACCAGCCTAAATTGATATGCCAAAAAATCTCTACTTTCCAATCTATGTGCCCCAATGCTATGCATACACTTCCAAGAAGCACTGACAAACATAATGGTGGTGAAAAGCAGAGAAGAAAGCCACGCTCTTTTAAAAAACTCACTTGAGGACAGCTGCTGACTGGAATGCACTGCTTCTTGCGACACACTGTCTTGCCTTTCACACAAGCACAGATGGTGCAGTTCACAGAGGACCACATCTCTCCATCCTGCAAGAGGGAACATGATCTACTATCAGTTGGGGTGGCAACAGGAAGATATTTCAGCAATGTATCGTTGCACAAGAAGGGATAACTTTCCCTGTTGGCATTATGTCATTGTTTTGTCTATATTATTTTAAGGTCCACATCCAGTTGTATTAAAGACAAAGATCAAATTCAGAGGGGTGTTCTTTCCTTCAGCCCTCCAGGTCCAGCATTTATTTTTCCAAACCTAACCAAATCACACTGGCTCTTTCCATCAGTGTCCTGATCATCTGCATTGTTTTCTCTTCAGTATGAATCTAAGATATGATCACACCTCCCACAGATTTTCATTTAAGCTGACATAATTAGAAAAAACCTGATTCATTTGGTTGAGTGATGTCTTTAAGTTGTTGCACGTGAAAGTATTTGATTAAGATGTCAGCATATAGTGAATTTATTCCCAGATGCAGCAGTTTGGCTTAAGGCAGGAATGGTTGAATAATGAATTCTAATTTAGATTACTTACAGCACTTTCATAGAGACTTGATCTGCTAAACATCTGAAAATGTTTAGAAGAGATACAGGACTGAACTCCTCAAATGCATAGCAGGTAAGAGTCTACAGCTCTTGAAGTATTAGGTGCAGAGCAAAATATGGTCTTATCCTCACTTACTTGGGAAAGACTGTCTGTGGAACTGCCCTGGCTCATTTCTCCATAGTGCTTCATTTGCCAAGTGTGGTTCCTAAAACATTCTGTCTCACCCACTTACAGTCTTGTGCTAGGCTGCTTAGAGCCAAAATGTGCATGTTTTCTGTTTGCTGGACTTCTGTGAAGAAAGGGTGAGGATAGACCTGACAGGAATAGAGAACAGGCAGTCCAACCAAACAGCTGTGAACAATTATGTGCCCACCTCAACATGACATCCTGACCAGAGAGAAAAATAGACGATATCCAAAGTGCCAAGGAGTCCAACTTACTCAGTGCAACACGCATAGCTAAAGGCTGTCTCTCCACTGTCCTGTATGTCCCCGCCATGTTAAGATCGCCTCATGTTTCTGAGGCAGCATGCATTCTGGTGCACTTCTATTGACCACTCTCCAAGCATCTGCTACGGTATCAGAATATTTCACAACTAACTGAACACAGCTACCGTGATTTTTGTTTCACAGCCATTTTTGCACAGGAGGGAAAGTTCTGACTGCCCAGTCTCCCAGTGAACCTGTGCCCGTTCTACTAGTGTGAGGCCATTAACTTCAACTGAGCTACACCAGCTCTATCTTTTCTTATACAGGGCAAGAAATAGATGCACTGCCTCTATTTTTTTCTTATTCAATATAATGCTTAGTAATATAATAAATCTTCATGAGAAGCAGACTGTTTTATCTGGGTGCCAAAGAAGCAGGCGCTTGTTCTTGAAGCACAATAGTACCAGTGTGAAGGTTCCAATCAGATCCAGTATAGTCTCAGTCTACAGTAGGTTCGCATGTAATTTCCAGAATAAACACTTCAGCTATGTACACAAAAGATGGAAAAAATGGGAAGCAATTCTGGCTGAGCAAACGAAGTATTCGCATGGGATTTAACATTTGATCTGATTCAAGGGGCTCTTAATTCACAGATGGCCCATAAGGTGACAAAACCTTTTTCTGACACAGTGTTAAAAAAAACTGCACCACTTGGAAAAACATGCGGGGTCTCAGTGACATGAGAAGTGTTTTGCAGAGTATCCCCTGTGATTTGAAAACATTGAGTGAGAGCACAGTAGGTAACTGTTATTATACGGCTATCCCAATATGAGATGTCAGAGGTGCTGTCCTCAGCAGAGCTGTGAAATTTCAATGAGTAACTTTCAGTCAAGATGAACTCTGCACAGCTCCTATTGCTCAGCTGTGGAAGAGACTGCCTCAGCCAATAAAGCCTACACACCTCTCAAAAATATCTTATCCATAAATATCAGCATTTGCTTGGGAAAGCAGAACATAAAAAAACTCATACTAAAAATGCATTACTTGTCCTGAAACAGAAGCTGGGAGAGACGCACACATCACAACAAGGAGGAACTAGTCTTAATTTCTGCATATCAGCAAAATCTGCAGAGACTCCGATAAAAAAAAATAAACAGCTGGCAAATTTTGCTGTGCTTCGCCTCTGAGCTGTTCCATCATCTAAAATGATGGTGAGAATTCTCCTAAAAGCAAGTCACAACACTAACTTACAGTAAGCCTATGTTGTTTCAGCATCTATTCTTAAATCACACCTGAAATTGTACCTGGAATATCTTATTGCCAAACTTGCACACTTTCATTTCTTCAGGAGCGATGTAGGAGACACATTCCTTGCAGCAGTGGTCTTGGTTTTTATTGCATTCTCCAGGAAGCAAGCACCTCTTCTTACATATCACTGTTGAATCCTGGGTAAAAGGATAACAGGAGATCATTAAACCATCACCTAGGTCTTTCTGCTCCTGTGCATCCTTATCAAAACATTTCTGCTTGCTCAGCCATTGCATCCAAGCAAGTTAGAGCTCAATTGCTTTGGATAGATCAGCTCAGAGAAAAAAAATAATTTACTGGATTAATGGAATCTTTTATGGCCTGCGAAGCACTCTGTTTACCTGCAAAACGTTGACTCTGATCTGGCAACACTTTGTCCCTGGATAGGTGCAAAAGCACATATAATCATAGTCATACTAGATCAACTGCATACAATAATCACTTCCCTTTAGCAGCAGTGTGTTAGCTCACCACGTGGTGTGTTAACTCTTGTTGCAGCGCAATGCAAACTCAAAGAAGGTCATATAATCTGTGTAACTTCATTTCGCATCACGTCTAAACTGAGGCACTCAGTAGCTTTTTAAACTTTCCTACACAACTGCAAGAACTCTTCAAACCCAACTCTCCAGGACCACACAAGATGCCAAAGCAAAACCCTATCAAGGCTTATAGTTCCACAGCCTTACAAGCTACTGCCAAGTCAGACAACCAGCACGCAATACCAAATCACTGTGGGCTTACCTTGCATGTACACATTGTACAGTTGTCATAAATAAATGAGGATCCATTATCGTACACATTGCTATGAAAGAGACAGCTTCCAAATGGGAGGTCAAACACTTTCCTCTGTCCTGAATATAAATAAACAATAATAGAAACAGAATGTGGTTGAAGAGATGCCACACTGACAACAAAAATAGTAGGGCTTATTGTCACTAGACCAAATCCATCTGCAATATGTCATTTGCTGTGTGTTTCCATTTTGGTGTGAGAAAATATGTACTTTTAACAGTTCTCTGTTCTTCTAGCACACTCATCTATACAATTTTACTGAGGGAATATTAATATGATTTATGACATGTTTATATTGGAAAAATCTTTCTTCATCATAAAGTGCATAGAGCAGCTACATGAATAAAAAGTAAGCACTCAAACTCTTAAGGTTTGTACATTTAAACTAGTTTAAACAGTCTTTAACTTAATGTAATAACTTATCAAATAAAGCAGACTAAACTGGTTTTAGCCTATCTGCCTCAGTGGTTCACGGCAGCCAAACTAAACCAATCCAGTGACGCTGATGCAAAAAAAATCATGTGTTGCCCAGTCTTATTAAAATAGCCTGGTGCACAATGTTTAGACATTGTTGCAAGAAATACAGGCATCTGCATAGTTTACAAGAATGAAACAACAAAAAATACTTTCCAGAACACACTAAAAAAAAAAAAAAAAAGGTTGTACAAAAGCAAGGCGCTGCTTAGAACACTGCAAGGAACATAGCATCAATAGCAAATGCTTCCTGAAGTCCTGCAAATCTACAAACACTTCAAGATCAAACTTGGAACACGTGACCAACATGAAAGATAACCATGGGGTCTTTACAAAAACACTCTGAAATCACTACACTTATCTTTCTGGTTTAGAATATCTTTACTGTTTACTTTTGGTGGCAGCTAACTAATAAGTTCTCTTAGAAGTGGTTGCCAGTCTCCCAGCTTATCATTTCTGAGGTCTGATGTTAAACAGGCATCAGTTCCAAGGTTGTAAGTGGGCACTATAAGTAAATACAAGTCACTAAGTACCAGCCCAGTAGTTTAGCTCCTGAACTGCCGAATCTTGGCAGCTGGGATAGCTGAAGTTTGTCCCTGTGTTCCAATTTGTAATCCCTTCCCTTTCCAATAAGTCTTGATAAAAGCAGACCAGCTTAAAAGAAAAAGCTTCCAGTTTCCTCCAAGAAAAGAAGTGAACAGAAGGGTAAGCACACAGCAGAATCCATTGGATTAGCCTTAAGCTTTCACAAATATTTATATGCAAATAACTATTTTTTCAAAAGCTAAGAAATAATTGCTGTTGTTCACTTAGACACAATTTCAATGCATCTGTCTTGTAAGTTAGGTACCTCGGGCTAATCTGTGCTTGCAAAATCAACTTCCCTTTTACCAAATATGCATACTTCAGCAAAGGCTTAATTTCTCATATGTTCATAAACATATGAAATCAGTTGAGGATGCTCAGTAGCCCTAAAAGGAACTGTTCCACATCCATGCACCACTTACAGGCGAAGCCAAGACATACCCCCATCTGTAACAACACATCTGAATCTCTATGTGAGGCCAGGACTTCCATCTCATAACTTACATCAGCAAGTGAGCAGAAGTCAAGCTCTCTCTCACGCTGTCTTGCCATGCCTTGCAAACCACCCAACACAATTCTGGGTGGTCAACCCAGTTCAAATAGTTGGTAAAAAAACAATGACAAAGGACTTATCCCTTAAAAAGATGTGGCGATGGAGATATTGGCTTAATGGTCGGTCAGCTTTGCTGGCTCATAACCACTAGTTAAACTAATAATTCAAGTCTCAGTGGAGTCAACTGCATTCTTCTAACATATTTATGCCGAGTATCAGAAATCCAATTGCAGGGAGGTCTTGCACACAATTCTTTAAAAACCATGCCTTGCCATCCCTGAAAACATATATTTTTTTTTCCTACTGCTTTGCCCTTTGCTATGCATCTCATGGCTCCAGAACTTGCAACATTTCACTGTGAGCAGACATTACCTATTCACAGGTATCTGACATACCTTAATGTGATAACTGCACAAAATGGAAGTCACTGTTACTGGCAAACTCACAGACATTTCTAAGTGAACAAAAGCAAAGAAGAATCTGTGCAAATATACCTACGAAACAGTCAAATATCAAAGTTGGCTTTTGAACACTCAGATCAGAGAGGGGAAGATTCTGTTGGGAAAAACAGGAGGTGGAGAGGACAAGGGAAGTCTGCAGAAGGAAAAATGTCCTTGGCCAAAAAAGCAGCTCAGAAGCTCACTATTTGAACCGTTTTTCTCTCCATTTCACTCCTTACTCTTTTTCTCTCTGGTGCTGTGGTTAAATGTTCTGGGCATGTATTTATTTATAGCATTTCTCAACTAATAAATAAATAAGCAAATTCAGGCTTATTTCAAGTAGTCAAAAATGTTAATTATTCTGAGAAACTGGAACTTCCTATAGCTCACTGCCTTCTAGGTCAGTACTCTGTGCTCTTATTCCAACCCTAGAAACAGACCAGAAACAGTAGTAAGTGTTTGGACAAAACGTCAAGGAGTTTCTGTTGAAGAACTGGTGACTAGCAGTCCTGAAAATCTGCAAAAACTTATTCATAATTTCATAGACCAAATTAAACCTAATTTATGTGGTAAGATTCTTGTTTATGAACCGTGCTTATGAAATAGAGGGTCACGTGCTGAGGAATGTTAACCTGCTAATCAGATGAAATGGCACAAGCAAATAAGGGCTCTCATGCACTTCTTGGCATGGCTTCGAAGAACTTGAACCTTCTCAGAGGTTCCTGACTTACCCCTTTAAAACGTGTTGGGAAAACATTCCTGGCTGAAACTGTGATTCCACCTTAAGAAGGCAACAATAAGGCAAATTCTTGAGTTCTGGCCTTGCTGACAACAACTTCTAAGAATGCAATTTCAGCCCAGAAGTTTTCTTTGACCTGCATTTCCGCAAAGCCAAGAATGCAAATGCACACTTAACCAAAAATCTGAGAGGGAGAGGCCTTTCCTTTTGCGGTGCATTCCAATGAAACCTTTCCTTTCGCCTCAACCTCCTTCACAAAACACATGTAATGAAGGTGGGAAACATCTCTATATCTGTCTCTCTATGCAAGCCAACTGGCATATACTCAAATGCTCTCCTGCAGCTGCTTGCTGAGTGCCATCCATCACAACTGCACATGCTGACCCTGAGTACATACTGAAACCTGTATATTAGAGCAACTCTGTTTCTTCCACCTTTCAGAATTTACCAATATTAAGATTTAGCAGTATTACCAACATACCATCTTACAAATTACATAAATTACAAAATTCCCAGGAACGTAAACACTCACCTAAGCATTTGGGGCAACACTGTCCTGCAGGAACGTGACTGAGGTGCTGGGGACACGAGAGAATGGGGCAGACTTCTTGGATGCACTGGGTCCTGCCACCCTGAAGGAAAATAGGCTCATTTAGGATAAAGCAAAATGTCAGGATGACACGTCAAGTAGACACACCCACACAGACTGTTAACACAGACTGTTAAAAGCTTTAGCCAAAGCAGTTTTTGCCAAAAGAAATTTCTTCTTGCATCACACACGCGTGTGGAATGTGTACAACTGTCCGTTAGCACTTCCTGCATCACTTGCAGTAACCTTGGATTTTTTCATTCTCTCAATGTTGAAAAAAAAAAATAAAAAATAGTGTCTTTATTTCTTGGTTTGGAAGTGAAAAAGAAAAACAAAAGAATAAAACCACCATCCATTAACCTTTCTGGATGCTCAACAAAGTTATTGAGCAAGTTTTATTTCTCCCCTCCTGTGCCACACCCTTATAGGCTTGTCTGGAATGGGGATTAAGTATTGAAGCTGGATGAGAACAGGTGTTCTTCTGCTATGTCCCTGATTTCAGAAGTCAAATAAGCCAAAATAATTTAAGAAAGCACAATTTTGTTAGGCACTCAATCCAACCATGCAAACCCAGGCAGCCTGTTGCCTGTTTCCTTTGGAGGACTGAAAAAATCAAAAGAGCACGTGAAATTTTCAGAATGAATGTGGCAAAAAAATAAATAACCTGTGCTAGATACATCTTCATGAGCCAGTAAATGTCAGGTGAAAGAGAGACAGAAAGAACAGCAAAGAGAAAAGCACAGATATTTCTATAAGATTAACTGCAGTTAATCAGAAGAGATCTTCGTTGTCATTCTGCTGTGTCAGTACTTCACCATAAGGTATTCTCCAAGCATTCAACTCAGGACTCCATCAAAATGTGCTTCAAATGCTCATAAGAGACGTCCAGGTTATTACACTTCAAAAATCAGCTCCCATTTGCCTCAGCAAGAGAAGGCAGTCTTTTTCATCTAGCCACCCTGCCTCATTTATCACTCAGAGCTGCACTTATCCTAACAATAAGCTTTGTGTTCCTGGATGCTGAGACGGAAAGCTTATGAACAGTCTCCTCCCACACACATGCTGGATGCGTCTTGAAGCTCCCTAGGGAAAGATGGAAAAACCTGTTCATTTTGAAGAGCTCTGTGCCTGAAATGATACGCCATTCCACTCCTAATGGCCTCAGTGAATCACATAAAAGCTTTTACATACGGGTAAATCCACATATGCACTATTACACAACATGCTGACTGTACCCCCATTCTATAATAAGTTTTCAGGCACTGAAGTCTACCTGTCCCGTGGGGCTACCAAAGCATCCTGAATGCACATGGCTAAGGGCTGCTCATAATTCATTCACTGCTGCATGCAGAAACACAGAGGTTATTGTAGACTGAAATGACTGCTCTAAATTAAGGGTCAGACCAGAAACTTGACAAAATGAAATGAATTCTTCACTGAAGTTACGATGCTCTGGGAATAGTTCTGTGAGAAGAGACACAGGTGCAGGATGAGAGAATAAATATCAAAGAAGGTCTCTCCGGTCATTCTGCTCAGGGAAAAAGGCTAAGAGAAGACAAAGTTCAGACTCTGGTGATAACTCAATTGCAACTGAGTTATTGGAATTGCAAAGGAGGCCGCAGTCAGGTACGAGGATCAGGAATACAACCACAGAAGATAAAGCAGTGCTCCAGAATAAGTTGATTGCAGATCTTTTCTTGCAACTCTGCTTCTGTATTTAATAGTCACATGTCCCATGCCTCTACAGAAATGTTCTAGAGTCTTGCTTCTCTGACAGATGGAATCAAAGCTCAGCCTTACAAAATACTGAGGCATTGCCTTACAGTCTGTAGCATAGACTTTTTAAGAAATATATACAAAATGCCCAGGATAACTAGTGAGTGAAAAACATGAACTATTTCTTCATTTCTGTCTTTTGTTTACAGCTCCCTTTTACACCAGCAGTGATAACTGAACCAGTGCCTCCTCTGCACAGAACTTTTGTTTAAGTCCAGTTTCATCTCTCTTCTTACCTCACTGTTACGCTCAATTCCAATTGTAATGCTGCTAGAATTTTAACAGTGAAACAACTTTCTAGCTCATTGCTGCCTCAGGTATGCTCTTCTAAGTTTAAAAACCATCAGAGGGTATATATTCAAGAAGAACCAAGTAAGACTAACCCTACTTGCCCTTAAAAGTATTTAGCTTTAGTAATCAATATTCACAAAGTAAAAAACTCAGAGTGCTAGTTCACAAAGCAGGATTACCTAACGTTGCCAGTTCCTTATATGGCATGAAATAGAATGGTACAGAAAACACAGTGTAACAAAAGTTCATTAAAAACGCAAGGGAAAAAATAAATCCTGAGAGCAAAAAGACTGGCTCCAGAAAACATAAACCAGGATAAGAATTCCATAGTTAACACCTTGCCTCCTTCACCTCCCAACTACATCCACAGCTTTTAGCTCACATTTCCCTGTTGAGTGTAGCATCTCCCAGGCAGCCAGAATATTCCAGGTCTGAAGCAACACTTGCCAGTAAAATCAAACCGGAATTGGAAGCCAGTGCAGACCAATAAAGTACAAGCGACATCTGCTTCCTATGAGAAATACTATTCAAGAGCTAGGCAAATAAATTCTTGAGTGATAGTTACATGAAGCCTTAATCAGGATACTGCTGCAGTCCACAGTCTTCTGGAGGTAATGGATTTCATAAGAAATCTGAGGTCTAGAGTGCAGAGGGTCACCTTCAAAGGTAGAAACAAAAACTTTATAATCCCTGCCGTCATCTCATACCTGCAAAACAAAGCAAGAGGATCCCTGGAACTGGCTTGGAGGGCAATATGGGCTATCATGTCTCAGCAGCTTCCTCACAGACAGGGGAATGAGGCAAAGATGGACCAGCACTTTCTAACTCTCCCATGAAATTCCCCTCTTTGAGAAAGAGAACTGCCTTAGTCGTTCCTAAAAAGGAATCATGGAGCTATTCAGCTGCCTTTCCATCCACTTCTGACCCTGACTTTGACTATGATGCTTTGCTGTTCAACAGAGACACAAGAAACTCAGCAGAGACAAAATGTACACAGCCATGCTGTGTCAGACTTTGGTGGGGACATGTGATGACAGAGAGGGTGTAGTTTTGGGACAGGCCACACACACACACACACACACACACACACACACACACACGTAGTGTGTATGTAGCCTGTGTGCTAGGACTGATGGAGGGAAACATGTCTGCAGAAAAAAAACTGTCTGCCCAAAAAAACTCTTGAAGGCTGAAGAGTTGCTGCCATTAATCTGCAGAAGTCTTGGTCTTCTTGTATAATGAGAGCAAGAACAGTGACCATCACATTGAACAACGCCCTCAGACATACAGTTTAATTTTTAAGTTGTCCTGCATGGAGCCAGGAACTGGGGAAGATAAAAGAAAGTTGAAGACATACCAGTACTCCTATTTCATTATGCCATAATTGTTAAGGGGTGTGACACCTCCTATATGAATTGGATAATATAGTCGCTTGTATATAATTCTTGGTTACCAGGAAGCTACATCTGATGTATTAATTATTGTGTGATAGTAAAGACATCCTCCTACCTTCCAAACATCCATTAAATAAATAAAACTAGTCAGCAACATGCATTATGCAAACATCTTCAAAAGGCCCCCTCAAATCACACCCTCGTAAACTCATTGGGTTTACAGTCAGGTCTACAGCCCTTGATTTGTCTTGGAGGTAGCCTTCACACACAGAAGTGAAAGGATATCATAACTGGGGACAGATGCCTTCATCTTTACACAGTATTTGAGGGTCCCTGCAAAAGCCACACGATGCACAGTGACAACTCCCTAGAAAGATCACTGGAGAGGGAAGTGAACAAAGCAGCAAAACAGTTCTCAGCACAAAAGCAAACAGCATACCAATCAGCACAACAAACAGGCAGGCAGACAAGCCAGAGCTTCCCACATCCCTGCAGCTTGATATGTTGTCTAGACGAGGATTTTAAAAATGTCTGTTTAGAAAATGTTGGATAAAATTCAGAATAAGGAGATCTTGAACTTTAGTTCAGCACAAAAGGTATTTAAAGTGCCTTGTGTGCACTTCATTTTTATACTCCGGATCCAGATGTTAAAACCTTGTTTTCTGTGGTATTGCTGCTATAGACAGGCTTTAGAAGAAGGTTCCAGTGGCAGCTTGAAGTGGTGTCCTAAGAACTGGTATCTGCAGCAAGTGCTCTGAAGAGCTCTTCTTGATTTTAGTGTCAGATCACGCACGTGAGTATGGTTACAAAATATTGTCTTAAATGTCTTAAACATCAGCTAAGTTCCATAAAGATTAGAAGTGGCAAACAAAGATTCCTGTGAATAAACTGCTGGAGTAACTTCTTGACAAAGTAAATGTACAATTCTTAAACTAGTATTTCTGTTTTCTTTGAATCTGATGAAAAGACATTCCTTGTCTTAGTCAAGAGAAGCCTAGAGAATTCCATCTATCTGCACCATCTCTCCCTTTATGTGCAGATTTATGGTACAAGTAATTAGATGCACTTCTTGTATAATCAACAAGCTGCATTAATTATACAGTTCAATTAGTTCAACTAATACAAATTCACATACCCAAGCATCTAGAGAATTGCAAGCAAGGCTGTAAAGCATCACATAGTTGCAACATCTTGACCTAAAACCTCAATTCAAAGGCCCTTCCTCTTCTGGAAATTAATCAGTATGTGGTTGTATCCAGCTGCTGATGAGTTATCTAAATTATTCATTATTTAGTAGTTCAGGGCAGGATGAAGCCTCTGAAATAGTCATGCTTTCAATCAACTAAATAGCATGTGTACAAAGAGACTCATATAAGCTCTAAGTCAACCCAGCCTTGCCATCTACTTGACAGCCACGTTTCCTGGGGTTGCTTAGATGGAAAAAAAAAAAAATAACCCTCTCTTTTTCAGAGGGAAGTAGTATGCTGCATTTGTTTGCAAATGCATATTTGGAATATAATAGCATCCTCCTCTTGCAGGGTGAAATATGCAGAGTTCTGTGGTATGGTTCTCCACTTGGAAATCAAGCGTTCAGGTTCCAAAACTCAATTTGGATCTCCTGCACGGGGAGGTGGAAGACCAAGGTATCTACTGCCAAGGGTAAAAAGGAACATTCTGGAAAATGAAATCAGGCTTTGCACAGTAGCTATCTTGTAGTCTACAGCCAGAGACAGTGCTCCTAAAATTTCACAGTTCCTGGAACCACTGAAGAGCTCCTCGGGGAGGGTCAGGCAGAGCCCGGCTCTCAGCTGGGGGCTCAGCACAACCAGCACGTGGTCATAATTCTCCGGTCTCATAGCACCATGCAGAAGTGTTGCTCGGACTATATTGCATCTGGCTTCACAGTCCAGCTGAAATCAAATTACTCGCTGACCCAACAGCATAAAAGCACAGTCTAGCAGCTGAGCAACCAGCAGCCCTCTCCCCTCCAGGGTTTACATTTTGAGGGCTTTTGGCTCTGTTTAAAGTAACATCGTAAATACCCCCTCTTCACTTGGAAGCTATGAAAGGTTTAATCATAGTGTGTTCTCCTTTCAGGCTGATTTCCTAAAGAAAGAAGGCTTATGCAGGCACAAACCAAGCACATCTGTAGCTTGTGAATCCCCAGTCAGCTCCAACCACAAATGAGCAAGGGACTCCACTGAAAATGGTACAGAGATAAAATAACAAACATCTCAGAGATATTAAAATCTCAAGGACATCAAGTTGCTCCATGTCCCCTTAAAAACAGATGGCTGCAGAGAGTACAGAAACCTAGCTGCTTTCCAGAAGGGCCACAAGAAAGCAGCCTCAGTATTAGGCAGCAGCTGGCTGTCTGCAGGGTCTTCCACACCCAACACCTTTGCTTGGTGCTCAAATCATGGAGGAGAGCTCAGATTACTGTCATTAGGGCAGATAGAGAAACAAGAGCTATGGAGGCAGCTCATCTGTGGAGTCAGACCTTAATTACTTCAACGCCTAGGACAACATCTACTTTTGGGTTAGCAGGGGCAGTGAGACATGGGGCAGGTCTGTATCTGATATCTACTGCACCATTCCCATGAGATGTGGCATTTTTTTTCCCCTGACTTTCCTTTTTATTTATTTTTTTTTTCTCCTCACAGTACCTGCAGAGATTCATGATACTTGTGTTCCAGACTGGCCTGCAATTGAGTGATGGTTTCTTCCAGCTGGAGCCCATATACTTGTTCTGCTTTGGGATCTGTTTTTTATTGATCATTCTCCTCAGCAGTTGAACAGTCTTTTTCCAGGGATAGATCTGTTTCTCTCCACAAATCTCTCCTGCAAGCTGAAATAGCGTGTCCCACAAATGACTCTGTATTTCATTAGGTACTCTTTAATGTCTCTAAAGTTACATGCAGAAGCCAGAGCTTTCAACTCTGTAATATAAATGTCTATTCCTTCTTCTGCTAGTTGATAGTGAGCTAAAACAATCAACTCACTATCTCTCTACAGCTCAGAGATGTCTGGATTCACAGCACACCTCAAGCACTCTTGCGGGCTGTTTAGTTATCCTGAACATCATTTAAAACTTACTTCTCAGAACTTTTTTTTTTTTTTTTTTAACCAGTGAGAGAGTATCTAAAAAGCTATCATCCTTCTCTCAACTCTTCCCATAGCACTAATGCTCCATACCAGCTCAGTCTTTGTTTCCAACAAGTTCGGCCAGCATCTGAAATCAAGCTTTCATCTAGTCCAAATCCTTTCATACCACCTCTATTACATCCTGTCAATCTCCTGCTTTGCTGCAGATCTCACTGAACTGGTAGCTGTCATTGCACCTTATATATCTCATGCTGAATAGTAGTATCAAAAGTCTTCAGACCTGTGAAATTGAAACTTGCTGTTCATTAAGAGAGTGACTTAAAACACATGCCACAATTATGGGTACTGCTTCACACAGCCTCCCAACACATCTTGGTGTTTTCTGTCAACCATAACTCTGTAGGCAGTGCTTTGTCCCCTAGATTCCCTCCAGCTGCTTCCCAGGACACACTCAAATAGTACAAAGTCATCTTTCCAAAAGCTGCTAGAAGCAGTGGAGCCAGGGATGTCACACAGCACACCCTAGAGCAGCATGCCTTTTTACAGTGCAAGAAGGCAGATGAGCACACAGTGCAAGAGGTTGATTTCAAGGTGGTACATCAGCAAGGACTGTATCAAAGACCATAAAAAACAGTGGGAGTTTTCCCACTGGTTGTCAGGACAATGCTTAGAGCACAAGACCTGAAGTTGAACAGAACTATGCTGAAAAAATGAGGCAAGACATCCACTTTGATGGAACGGGGCAGGGGGCAGCCCCACACTGCAGGAGGAGGCAGAGAGTAGCAACTTTATGGGGACAGTAGAAAGGAAGCAAAGACACTGGCAAGGAAATGATTCTGGCATGCCACTGCAGGAGAGAGTTCAGCTATTCATGATTAATTCAGCTGTTACACCAGAGGTCTCCAGTGAATACAGAACCTTTGCTGTGAGCCATAAGATTATTTATTTCTCTTCTGAAAATTACTGTTTCTGTGAAAAAAAATGCAATAAAACATGTTACTCTGGAAACTGACTGTGGACAGATAAACTATTAAAAACCACTAACAAGAATCATCAGCTTATTCACCTCCCATCCCTGATAACAAGAAAGTTAGGGTTAAATTCAAGGGACTTTCCTAACTTTAGTTATTTGAAGCAGAGCAGTAGCTTTCTAAATCAGGTCCTGGCTTCTAGCAGCCGTGACTTTTCCCCTTAATCAGCTGGAGGCTGCTTTGCTTTCACTGGCACTAAGAACAAATGAAGCACAGTTCAGTGGGTATACAGTTGTGTATATACACCATCTCTGTATTTGCATGATGTTTCAGAGTCCAATCCCGATGCTTGCAAAATGATGTCCACTGACACAATGCATTTAAATAAATAGCACTTGCTTTTCCTAAGATGAATTTACACAAAAGCTTTCATTTGTCTGTGTGCATGCAGAGTAAGTTCTGTGATACCACCCTACAAGCTTTCCTATGTCCTAAAGAAAAAGGTATCTACAAGCCCCACACTTTGGCAGCTATCACTGCTGCCTTCACCCCCAATTCCAGTTCCTACATTTCTGCACAGCACTGGCCCCAGCTCTGAGAACAGTTCTTCCTTCAGCACAATCTGTTTGCAGAGATATGCAGTTATTAAATCCCTGCAGTGTCCCAAGCGTGTTTCTTGCACACACAGAATATTAGTATCATTGTGGTCCTGAGAAAGGTGACAACTCTGACTCTCACTTCATCATCATTCTTTTAAATACTTGGTCACTACAAGAAACTCTACAGACGTATCCACAAAGCTTCGCCTTACAGCACTAGTTTTAAATATTTTTCCTTCAGTTATCTACAGAACTAAATTGCAAGACTAGAGTGAATTAAACTGCAAAATGCCCAAGTTTTGACATCTGACATTTTGCCCAAAAAATGAAAGCTTTATTTTTAGCAATGTGGATAATTTCTTGTAGACAATTGAAGTTCCTTTCGTTGCACGATTTGAAGCTTCATTTTTGGAGGTGTAAATGTCTAAATAAGGTCATGAATAAAACCAACTAAGGCTGTTCTTGGAAAAGAGTGCACAATTTAGAAGATGGTGCCTGCACACCTAACTTTGGAAGCGTTGTTACTAAGTCAAAAACTGCCAGAATAATTCACACCAAGCCACTGTTCACAAAGAGAACAAATCTACTTCAATGAGCCAGGAGAGTGAGATACTGAAGAGGCTGTCTTGATCCTTCACTGGCTGTTTCTACAACTTATGGATGCCACAGCCAGAGGGATTGATGATAAAACACACTGATATCTATAGGACATCTGTGATAATGATCCTGCTGTATGTAGGTCACTCCTACAAAAGCAATGCCTCTTACTTCCATGAAAACTGCAACAGACAAAAAGCACAATAGCACCATTTGATAGCACAAATTCTTAACTACAAACACTATTTTTCAACACAGTCATCACCACTAGCAAAACCATTTTTGCCAGGAGTGAACAAGAGCCTGCATGCCATGCTTGTCAAAATCTGAAATAAGGATGGCAGTTTCACAGCTGCTACAATAGCATCCATATTATAGGAAAAAGTTGCCCATACAGTCCATCCTCCATTGACCCAAACAGAGGGAAGTTAGAAGGCATCAAATCCAAACTATGCAGTGAATGTGGTAGGACAGTCCAGTCAAAACTGGCAATGTGCTCCACAGTGCTTAAACTGGTGCAGGGCCTGATGTTGTCTTCTTCTCTGGCCTGACTCTGGAAGTTTGAGCCTTCAGCTTAGTTGGTGTTGTGATGTACGAGTCATATGATGGTTTATCTGGGTTCCAGGAAATCCAGAAGGAGCTCTCCTGCCCTATCCCAGAAGGCTGCACATTAATTTACCTGCTGAGTCTTTTTCTTCAGTGGGAAAGTCACATGTCATCACTCCATGGACTGTTGTTTTGACACATCTTAACAGGAAACTTTCAGCCTTGTATTTACTCAGTAGATCCTGACAAACTTCCATACAGTATTTTTTCTGGTCCTGTGTGAACATCCCACCTGGAGCAAACTGCAATATTCTAATGCTGGAGCTATCATTTCCAATGCACTGAAGCCGATATCCAGTTCCATACTCAGTTCCCTAATTGTAATCCACTGATTCATGAGAACAAGCTGAACAAGAAGCACTTCATTTCAGTGTGACATGGCTTGCCTTTCTGTGTCATCACTGTTGAAACACACCACTCACCACCTCACCGTGTTCACATCCACCGTAGTCTCCATAAACATTCAGCAAGCAGTCATGAATGTCAGTGGGTACAATTTTCTCTGCATGCATGAATTCAATGACACCCCTTTGCTTCATATACACTTCCACATCACATGTCATTTTGTCAGACCGCCCCTCTGCTGCCAAGGTTTTTATTAATTGGAAATTTGTCTCAAGCACTTTGCAAAGACTTAAAGATACAACTTTAAGTGTCACAGAGACTTCAGCAGGAGACAAGTGTTGAACCACAACCCAGTCAGAGGATTTCTTGGAAATACAATTTTAAGAAAAGTGTGTGCTGCCTTTATGAAGCCAATGGGTTATGAAACCAGGAACCAGGAACAGCTGTAGTCTGCCCGAGGTGGTGTGGAATTGGACCTGCCATATGTCAGTGGGGCTCATCTATGGAAGCATCTCTATTATCACTGTGCACAATTCCAATATTTTGTACTGAACTAGAGATGCCTTTCCCCAGAGACATGGCTTGGCTTTACACCAGCGTATGGTACACTCTGTCCTGGGATTAAGAGAGAAGTCACACATTTCGGTATTAAACACAAGCGTTAGAAAGGCTGCTGAGGAATATGCAGGTCCGCAGGAAAAGCTTTGGGGAGCACTTTGATTAGGAATCATTTACAAGCCACAGTTCTTCTACCACTTCCTTCCTTATTCAGGGAAAATGATTTACAGAAGCATCAGTACCAAATCCTGACACTTTCCAGTCCAAGTTAGGAAGACTGGTAGGGAATCACAGTTCTTCCTTCCTAGTTTACAAACCATCTGCACACACACAGGGAGAGGGTGGATGCACCCCTAAGAAGTCCTCTTTCTTCTTTACATATATGCATGGACTATGTCATAAACCCATGCCTCCTCCATCCTCCACTTTTTTTTCCCCCAACAAAGTTCTTACCCAGATACCACTGTTAATTTATGGGTGGGGTCCTGTTGCTAATTGCTGACTTCTCACTGGCAGCAGTGCATCTGTAAAAGGTTGATGTCCAGATTTATAAAGAATGTATTTCTTGGGGCAGTTTAGTAATTAGGTAAAATCCACACAAATAAACATTTAACCATTTCGGCACCAAGCACTCTAAAGCTGGTTATAGTTTGGCCAGGCCAGTTCTTGCACCTGCCTGAAGATCAGCTGCTGTTCTTGCTCTGGATCAACACAAGTGGGACAAGCCAAGCCACTTGGCACTTACCTCTGAGCCAGGTTCATGTGACATTCATAGACTGAATAGTCTCATATCTAACTACATCACAAGGCCATATGGAGTATGTCTAGAGCACAGCACAAGAACCATGAACTTCTCACAGAGTAAGGTCTTATTAAGTCCAAGAAAGGGGGTCATAGCCCATGCAATCGCAAATATGAATTACATCACATCCTTGTATTCCACATACTGCCTCCTCATCAAAAGCCGTTAGTAATTGCTAACACTGTTAATAAAGTAAATAAAACTTGGTTTGGGTTGCAAGTGTATGTCTGTCCTTGTCACTGGTAAGTCTTCTTTCTACTTGTCTGATAACACAAAATAGTCTTAAAATCACTTAAAGTAGCTCATTATAGATTTTCATAGGAAACGGAATTGTGCATTTTTATGCACAGGAGTTGTTGAACTACAGTAAAGGAGTTAATTAGCGAACTAAGGTCAAAAACTATGAATTATTTCTATTGTAACCCTTATTCCACAAGCAGACAAATTTGACAGCTCAGTTCCCCAAACATTCTTGCCTTTTTCCCCTGCTCTTCATTTTATTTAAACACATTCCTGAATCTACAGCCTTCTCCCCAGCAAATTTTCAGCATTTGCAGCATTCTCAGCTTCATACGCTTTCAGTTACTAATTTCCAATCTACTCATTCTGACCTTTCAGGAAAGTTTTTTGATAATGTGAGAAAGTGTCATTGGAAATTATTTCAGAGCAGAGAGCAGCTACACACTCCAACTTAATATTTTAAGTTAACACTAATGGAAGCTACACCTTTCAAAATGATACAATGATTTTAACTATTTAAAAAC
This sequence comes from Lagopus leucura, assembly GCF_019238085.1. Classification (NCBI taxonomy): domain Eukaryota; kingdom Metazoa; phylum Chordata; class Aves; order Galliformes; family Phasianidae; genus Lagopus; species Lagopus leucura. The sequence goes on along the minus strand of NW_024962334.1, from coordinate 4,492,048 downwards.
CAGACCCATCATGTTTATTTAGATAAGTGCTCCTCTGCTCTCATAAGTGGAGGCTGATGACAGATGTGTTTTTAAGGCAAAAATATTAAGTCTAGAAATGTCAGCATCTGCTTCTTTTCAGCCCAGCCTTACGGATTCACACATCATTTTTCATCCACAAGGAGAGTTTCTTTCTTCTTACAGAGAATCTAAAAACATGAGTGTAAATTACTAATCCCAAGGCCTGACAGTTTTATTAGCATGTCACTGGTGCTACACGTGTTAGGTCTGATTAGACACACAGAGCTGCTGGTTTCCATGGCCTGCTCCTTGTGGGATGAGGAAGGCTTTCACTTCCCCTGCAGGAACTTTCCAACTGACTACTCCTCCTCTGTGAATTGGTATTTGCTCAAGAGATGCCATACAAAAGAACTGTATGTAGGTGGTACTGAAGAAAGAGAGAAGAAAAAAAAAAAAACAAAAAAAAAACAACACAAAGCAAAATTCTCTACAAAAGTCAAGAAAAAATTCCAGCCTTCCTCACAGTTATCATGCTATTCTTCCTTTTCATGTACTTTATATGGTATCTGTTGTGCTTTTAATCATCTACACAGTAATGATGGTAGCATATGTAGTAGATGAAGCTATGTGGCCTTGTCACTACACCCGGAGAAGACCTCCTAGGCTTTACTCTATATAACAGCAGAGCACTGTGGAGTCAGGTTGCATATTAGAGAAATGCAAGTCACGTTTATCTGTTCTTCAAGGACAGTTGTATACAACCAGACCACGAAACCTCTGCACAGCTTAATAGAAGGCTGCTGCCATTAGTAGTGTAAGATAAATCATCTATCAATTAGAGCAAAAGACCAACTAGAGGAAATTAGAGCTGTAAGAATGGACCACACTAGCTAAGAAGACTCACTGAAAAGACACACAAAAGTCACATACTCATCACTAGCCCATGCTACTTGAGACTTTTTGAATATCCAAGTTGGTGTTACAGCTAGAAAAATTGTCACGGTGGAAATGGGAAAATAAACAAAGAGGGAAGGAATGCTCACCTGTACCCAAAGATGTAGGTTCACAGAGAGATCTCCAGCAAGAAATCCTTCCTCAGTGGCAGTCAGTCCTTAAATGGGGTCTAGGAGAGGTGCAGCCAGCTCCACCACCAGCTGAATTGCCTTCACCTGTGCTCCCATGGCTGACTCAATGCTTGCCTCAGGTGATCAATCAGTGGCTCAGGCCATGATTCAACAGTTCCCATACACGTACTCATCTCTAACCTATGCCACTTGAGACTTTTTCAATATCCAAGACAGTACCATAAGTAACACTCAAGATATTCCCAACATAATAAAAGATTTTCTACTGGAGACAATGAGGGCTTCTCAACAACATATAAAATGCCCAGGACAAATAACCAAATGCTGTCCTACCCAGAATAGTAGCTGTTCTCTGTAGCCAGCTATCTATATTTCAGAATATTCTCCACTTACTATCCCAGACATTTCAGTGATGGTAAGACCACTGTGGATGCACAGGAAGCTGCTGACAAACCTCTTTTCCCATTCTGAGCAGGTTAGAGATGAAACATCATTTATGGCTAGCATGCAGGCCTCCCTGGCTCAACAGCATGGTGCCACACCTGAGATAATATGTCCCAGAAAGGGCAGACCATGGGCTGAGAGCTTGATACTGCATACGTCTGCTAGAGGTGCAAGTACAAAGCACTGCCACTAAATGACACAGCAAAATTTTCCAGCTTTCCTTGGAGTGAAAGAGTACAGATCTGCTGTAAGAATAACTAATGTACTTATATAGATGTGAACTACGTGAGGTGAGATTTAAGCATGTACTAAAAAGCCAAAAGACAATGTTCTTGCCTGAGCAGATTTAACATTTGAATAGACAGCACCAAAACAAAGCTAGGGGAATGAATGGGAAGCAGCTTGACAAAGCTGCGCATATGACTGTCCTGCAAGCTTTGTGATTTCTTTATTTGCTCACATACTTTCTTCAAGTTATCTTGCCCTTGCTCTTTGGCAAAAACATATTTTTACAGATGGGGCTAAAAATAGCAAGGGATGATAGAAGCAGAGGACTGAAAAAGGCAAGAGTTGCCAAGGGAGCCTGCATGAGTTCTCTGCAATTCTATCTCCAAGTTAAACTGATATCAGGACAGCCATTGCTATGGACTCTCAATTTTTCTTTTTCCTGTTGGTGACAAGCACTTCTGTTATTGAGCATGCCTAATGTTTCTGAACTCTTAATTTTCAGAATCAATCAAATATTAATTTTTTAAGAAGTTATTTTAACTGACAGCAAGCTGGTATTTTTAAAATAATATTACAGAGTCTGACTGGCAACTCCCTTTGTAGTTCAAAGTCTCTACAGGGACTTTATTTTCAAATTAATTTTATGTTTTCATTAGAAGAAAATGCTTTTTCTCTCATGAATATTCAGATTGCAGAAGAAGATAAGCTTGAATTTTTTGCAAGTGTTAGCATAACTCAGCCAAATCTTGGTTAGGATTTGCAAAAGATTGTATTTTGAGAAGATTAGATTAAAAGGTTATTCTCCGTTTGGGGACTTCCATTTCACCCAAGGCCTCTAAATCATGCAGTAAGGTTGTCCAGATTGTAATCTGCAAGTGCAAACTGTCTTCCCCTACACTAATTAGGTTTTGGGTTTTTTTTGCAAAGTAGAAAGCAATCCAAATCTACTCAAAAGCCTACTGAAGGAAGGAAAGTTTTGCAGAGGTTTTCAGTGACGGAGGACAGCTATCACCTTCCAAGTGCCGGGTGCTTTCCAGGTGACATTAGAAAGAAAAGTAGCCTAGGAGAGGCAGAGTAGGTCACAGAGCTTGGCACAGGCATAACAAGGTTTCTTCCTTAGGCAAAAATGAAATGGAAGAAGCAAAATAAGAATGAAGAGCAATTCATCAGAGAGCATCCCTCAGAGTGTTGCCTACTTCTTTCATGAATCATAGAACAGCTTAGATGATCTAGTTCCAACCCAATGCCATGGGCCACGACACTGAAAGAGGTGCAAAAGGACTGTCAAATGAAGATACAGAAAAAAATGTAGCATTCTTTCTGGAAACACCATGATTTGTGTGTGTGTTTGTGAGACTTTCACCTACTACTCTCTTCTGTTTTAAACAATCCGTGTAAACCCAAATAAATGTAAAGAAAAAGGGATTATTTTTCAGTTCCATCCTCCCACCCCCCAGCTCTCCTCCCAAATGTGAAACACTTGCTTAGGAAAGGCTCTTCTTCAAAGCTAAATGAAATCTTCTCTGTATTACCCCCTCCATCCCTGGCCCTCTCAAACATTCTTAATTAATTTTACTGCTGCTTTCAAAGAGCTCTCCAAGTTGGCTCAAATCCCTTTGGATCACATATCAGCATTAGCAACAGAAGATATATTACCACTTTCTCTTTCCCCTCCTTTTCCAAGAGGAAGCAAGGAAGGATGATCAGTCACGTTACCACTGTAGAGTATGAGCCAACTACTGTATCTGAAGCAGACTCTGGACTCCTCATGTGTAAATTTTATACAAACTCCTAACATGATAATGCTACATTTGGGGGGTTGGTTGGTTGTATGGTGTTATTTTTTCCCTGGAAGTTTAGCGTTTTGTGCGGTTTTTTTTTCTTTCTTTTTCTTCTATAGGAAATTCTAAAAGAATCTGTCTATTCTGTAATGATATCATTATGTCATGACAGGTCTGAATTACTTTTTTATTGTTATTATTACTTCCTCCTTCTACGTTTACTGTAAATCTCACAAAATTAACTCAGATTTTTCAAAAGCACCAGAGCTCTCACATAGATACAATGGACTCTATGTAAGCAAGGCCTCAGACAGGATATTTCCTAAAGCAGGGATTTCTCAAGAAGAGTCCAGGAGCTTTCCGGAGCAGTCAATGCAGGCATTATGGCCAAATTCACACACAACAGAGGAAAATGCCATTCTAATACAGGCAATTTGAACAGTGAAATAGCAGGTGCTTATACCAAGGCTAAATTCAACACAAGTGATTTTAATGGATTCTTTTTCAGAAGTAATTATTCACTTTGTTCCTAAAAGAGTGAAAGAGAATGGAAGGAAACAAGAAAATAAAACTGTACAGATGTCAGGCACTCATTAAGGGATTCTTCTGTTGTAGTGCAAATTCTTTACAGATTGCACCAAAATTTTGTCCCATTTGCAAAATCATGACAATAAATAGAGAAAAAGCACTTTTTCTCCCCAGAGACAATTTTTTTTAATTGCAAACAAGGCCTCAGATTGCTATTTGAGTGAGATACAATGAAGTGGTATTTGCAACTGTTTTCAAATGCAGTAAACCAATAATTTTTTTTATTTTTTTTTTTGCCTACTGTATATGTTGAAGATAAGCACTGAAGCCCTCCTCCAGCAAAAGTTAGAAGAAGTAAGTCTATCATAAAATCAACAGTTAACATATTCTTAAATAAATGTTTCACTTGTGAAATTTCAAAGGAAAAAACAGTTCTTCCCTTTTCTTGTTCCCACCAGTAACACCAAAAGAAATCTGCAACTTCCACTTCTCTACGTTTCTAATCAACCAAGTTGAAGATAGTTCCTACATGGAGTGATTTAGCAAACGGAAGTGAAGTAAATGGAGTGGAAAGGCTGGAAAACGGCAGTAAACTCTTGCCTAGAAAATGTTTATTTGAACTTGAAAGTTAAAAATGTAAAGTGTCAAACTGAGACATGCTGTTGGGAATTTGGCTGTTGCTGAACAACCCGCCTCTGTGGCACTTCCTTGTTAGGAATCTTCAATATGAGCAAAAATTCTTCTCTGATTCATCCTTGCTGTCTCACTATTAGTTGAGAAGATAATTTTTAATGAATCCTTTAAGTTCTTTCCTTAGACCCTTTTGGAAAGCCAAATGCCCTCACCATTGCAAACTTGGAATAAATGTTGCCTCTTATACATAGCCTCAAGAGTGCAGCTCAGAGAAATACAGATGCATCATAAAGCTCTCAGGAGTAACTTCTCCTGATAAAGCCTTAGTTGTGGGCACATTTAAGCAGGAACACAGAACTCTACTAGCATCCAGTGGAGATTAATCAAACAAGATTTCCAGCACAACTACATGCCATGAGTCTCTTCTTTTTGCTGTCTCATTTAACTTTTCTCTTTTCCTTCCCATCTTCAGAGATTTGTGTTTTTCACAGAAACACTTAAATTGACTTTCAAATCTCATGTTGCAGATCCAATCCCCCTCTCCTGGGTTGCCCTTCCCTCCTTGGTGACACTGAAAATGCTACGAAGCTGTTTGTTCAGCAACGAGCCTGAGTGAGCACCAGTAGCAGCAATTCATTCAGCAATGCTGGGTTCTCCCCTGGGTTCCCAGGAATCTTTAATGCAGCCTCAGCAACAGGAGGGCAACATGCAGCTCTGCAAGCCAGCCCTTCAGCCAAATCCTCCTACCTCCATGCCACCCTGGACCTTTGTTTTCTCTTGCTCAGCTCTCTGTTCCCCAGGAGCTGATTAGTCAAGACCATTAAATAGCTCCATGGAGTTAGGAGCTGTAGGTTTAATTAGGAAACTGCTTGCATGTACACAGGAGATTTCTTCTGAGCATCTCCAAACACCTATAGCAATCCAGTAAACAGCCATCCATTTAACTCCAAGGGAAACTGAGATAGAAGAGGCTTATGAACAAGATGTCCTTGCAAACAAAACTAATTGCAGAGAGGTTTGCAAACAAGGTGTCTTTGCTCACAAACTTGTACAGAAGTTTGCAAATTCCTCTCTGCTTGGCGCCTGTAAACCCTCACCACATAAGGCTTCAGTTACAAAGGTCAATCGACAACTTGAACTTATGAACTTTGAGCTTACTGCACAGGCTTAATAAGCTAATTAATATTAGCAACTCTACCCTGGGCAGCATGAAGTTAATCATACTTGCAATCTATGGCACACAGGGGGGTCACATACTTGGGGGAACATGTATTAGGAAAATGGGGATGTCTAATCTCCATGTACTTCAGCCAATGAGGAAAGGAGGAGTGATAATACAGTCAGGAAGAAGGAGAAAAAAGAGGTGATTCATCTTTGATAAGTTGAGAGACCCTACGGGGGAAATGCCCCCATTAGATTCTCCCTTTATTCTAATAAAGGAAGATAAAGTCTCTCCTCTCTCTTTTTGGAATAAAGATAGTTGAACAAGCCTATTTGAGCAAAGTTTTCCCAACATAAATCAAGTACAGGTAAGTTTGGATCATGCACCACAGAGACAGGAAATTCTCAGCATTGATTCCCCATAACATCAAAGAGAGCAAGAAAAAAACAGCCTTCCCAAGGTCTGAATTACTGACATGAGATCTTCTGTACTCAGCATTGGCTCAGTTAAAGGTTTCCAAACGAGGTTTGCTAATTCCACTCAAAAATGTAAGGACCATAAAGATGATTTAAAAAATACATTCACTTCATTCCTAACCAAAAGAAGGGAAGGGGTAGGTGTGAATACAGGCAGCATCTGTGATCTAAGACCACCAGCTGAAGGTTGCCTTCCAGATCTAATCACTGTTACCTGGAGGCTATCCCATACTATAAGTCATGCCAAGGAAAAGGGCTGTATGAGCTTCAGGCGAAGGCAGACAGGTTATCTCAAGCCACCTATCTCAGCTGCTTGAGATTATACAGCTGCCTTTGCCTGAAGCCCATTCAGTGTGTGGTGTGCGCTTACTGGATCCCTTCCACTGGTGGAGCTCAGGAGACAGGAATGTATGCAAGATGGGAAAATCAAGCATCTGGAGATGGTAACATCATAACCAGCACAGCTGTCAGCAAAGAGAACATCTGCCTATTGCTGAGGTCTCCATTCGCGAAGGAGAGAAAAATGCTCTCTCCCACAAGCTCATTTGCTGACAATACAATTGCTTACTCTTTTCTCCAGTGTCAGCCCATGCAATGGTCTATGTTGCCGTGGCTAGATTGACTTGGACACAAAAGTTAACTGGAGTATACTGAAACATCAGAAACATCTCATTTTTTTTAATCATAAGTTTTAATGTAAACAAGCCACGGTAAAACTAGGAGAGGAAATTGCACAGAGAAGAATATTGTCTGTGACATTTTAGCATTACCTGTAATATGTACATGTTGGATAATAATGATGCAATTCCCTCAGATACTTTCTTCCCCGAAGAACATGACACATGGTTCTTAAAACTTAATTTTTTTCCATCTAGTAATTACATAAGTTATCAAGCAGCTCTCCCACATGTAGGCCAAACCATTGCTTATTAACTGCCTGGCGCTCTTTCTAAAGCACCATAGAGGATTTGGCAAGCCTCTTCGATCTAAGTGACAGTGTCATGCACACCCCATCTGCACTGACCCATTCATCATGCCAAAGAAAATGCTACTACAGTAGAAGGACATTTGTTAAAACACAGGGAATTCCACATTAAGTAAATCCAGAACCCAAAAGCAAATCTTAGTTTCAGGTCTATCCCACCCAAGAATGCAAACTGTGTTACAGCATTTCCACAGCGAGAGCAGCATCAGGCTGCTTACCACCCAGAGTTCAACAGGAATCTTTCTGGACTGGAAATATCCTGATCTCATGCCTCCCAGGCACTGCTGGCTTCACCCAGCATGAAATCACTGCTAATGCTGCCTGTGTCTCACAGTAGTTTACTTCACTCCAAAATACAATCAATTCTTATTTTATTCTGACTTGCACATTCCTACTGGTGATTTCTTCAGGCTCTCCCCTATTCTCATGACATCAATGAGATGCTGTCTTGCTCTTATTAGCCAACAAGTTTTCAAAGAACTGTTTTAAGAGAGGGAATTCCTGTCTAAGAGCATAAGAAGCCATTTCTCTATCTGGCTTCTTTACATTTTTCTTTTATCAAATTCCGTTCAGCTTCGTAAGCAAATGCATTTTGGACTGCTCACCTTTTGCCCATTCTGCCTCCCTTGCATACCTCACAGCACCTCTCAATTTCCCTTCCACTACTGCAAATTACACAGAAATGATTTGCTTTCCACCGACAGAGAAAGATAAACACATTCATGCTCTGCTTTTTCCATGCTTGCTTAAATACATCTCTGCTATTGCTTCTGACAGTCTGTATTGCAGAAGGAGCAGCAGGGGAAAAAAAATGTAACTATTCTTTTACTGAATTCCTCTGTATAATGGTTCATTCTTCTAATACATTTCCTGTGTTTTGAGAATTTTCCGTGTTTTAGAGTAAGGTGAATAAATCCTGTAACTCACAGGAGTGTTCTATTTTTGACAGTTCTCAAGGATATCAGATGAATGGACAGTGTTCAGCATCACAAAAATACTGTGCAAGAAAAGGGAAAAGCCATGTTCCCTGGGAAAATGCATAGAGATTAAGTGTTTCAGCATGAAATGTATTTCACTGCACTCCTTCTGGCTCTTTGCCTACCTTCATGTGGGGAGAAAGAATAAGGTGTGAAGCCAGATCAAGCTTCCTCTTCTTCTCCAACAGGACAAGCCACAACCAAGGAAAGAACACTGCCAATAAGCCCTGTGTGCAGATGCTTTTCAGGAAAGCAGGACGGGCAGTCCCAGAGGAAGGTGAGCTCATACTGAAGTTTGGTTGGCCATTTGCCCATTTTCTGCACAAAAGGTGTTACCAGTCCAGGGATATAGTGTAGTTGAAGTCATAAGGATTTTTCCCTACTTCCTAAAATTCTTCTTCATTAAGGCCATCACTAAAGTAACATGGAAACATATATCTTTGTTTTCAACAGTTACAGATACTATGTTTTATTGCCCACAGTTAAAACACAAGGAAATTCGGATACAACTTCTAATTCTGTTCCTCTTGCAGTCAGCGTACCTGCTAGAATTTTTCCTTCAACATAAGGCAGAGCTCTGCTTGCAGGATGTAGCTTCACAGAAATTGTCATTTTTTTGGTCCAGCTTTCACTTGCAGCCATTCACCACAAGCTCAACATCTGTACACATTCCTTCCTCACATTTAGTGCTTTACAAAACCTGCCACGTGTGAGAGTTTTCTCGGTTATTGTTGGTCACTGGAAGGTGTTTCTTATCTCCAGTTTTTGGAACAGCACCTCTGAAAGTGACCCAAGAAGGTTCTACAGAGACAAGCAGTGCCATGTTTGGATACCGTGCAGCAGCATACTGAAAGAGTTATGACCATTCAGAACCAGCCCTATCAGCAAGATTAAACATAGGTTAGAAAGGCGAGTCCACTTAAAAAACAAACAAACAAACAAACAAACAAGCAGACTTGCAGTAGTAAAGATACAAAGAAAATCATCCAAATGCATGGTTAAGCTTTTCCTAAATAAAAATGTATTTCCTTCTGCTGCCCCAACATCTCAGGCACTTTGCACTTCTTTTAAAGTTAAGACAGTCTGTCTCCATGCCCTGAAGACAGACTCTATAGCTTCTGCTATCTTCTCCATTCCTAAGTCCATGAAACGTCCTACTAGCCGCACAGATATGCTTAGTGTCAAACTAACTGATTTTCCTGTAATTTTCACTTTAAATATATCTGTGTTTTATCTATTGTCTTATTTTAACATATTCTCTTCCTTTCACCCTGAAAGCCAATAAAAATGCATTTTCATTATCAACTGAAAAATGAAGTATTGACAGTGCAGGCAGCTAGATATACAGAGCCACTCCTGAAAAGCTGAAAAACACTCCTGGAGTACGTTCTGGGATTCTTTGTCAAGCAAACAGTGATGCACTTGAAAATACCCAAGGAATCTGCTGGAACAGACCTAGAAAACTGATGGAATTCTTAAAAGAAGGAAAATGTCTTATAGAAGTTATACTTAAAAGTGCAGAGCTTGAACTGGGACAGCCTTTCATGTTGTAAGGCATGCTTCATACACCGAGACGTTTTGGGTGATCCTATTTTCCATCTTAGTTATTTTAACAGGCAACCGAAGCTCCTCTACGTGGCCCATCATACAGCCAACCAAATTCTTACAATCTGTTTGAGCAAAGATGTCCTGCCAAGGCATCCATGCTCAAAAACAAACAAACAAAACAAAACAAAACAAAGCTGGGAATTAAACCAGGCAATTAAAAGAGCTGTAACTAAATAACTGAAGTGAGCACTTAAAAAAACTAAGGAATAGGTATATGAGTGATCATATTATACAGTAAAATTAATCAGAATAGAATAATTCAGATTGGAAGGGACCATTGGAGGTCTCTAGTCTGAGCTCCTTGCTCAAAGCTCAGACCAAGGTGCTCAGGGCTGTATCCAGACAAGTCTGCTAAGGATGAAGCCTGCACAGCCTCCTGGATACCTGTTCCCATGTAGAATTGTTTTCGGGGAGAAAGGATTTTCCCTACACTCAGTCCGAACCTCCAGTGTTTCAAGTTATGTGTGTTGTCTCTCACTGTTCTACCATGCACTGCTACGAAGAGCCTGGCCCTGTCAATAACTTCCCTACAGATGCTGAGGAACTGCCACCAAGCCCTTCTGGAAGCCACTTCTTCTCCTGGGTGAACCCTCTCTACCCCTCAACCTCAGTTTATACAGCAGGAGTTGCAGTCCTGGCCTTGGGGACCTCCCACGATGTTGCTCCAGTTTGCTGATATCGTAGAATGGCTTGTGTTGGAAGAGACTTCAAAGATCAACTCGTTTCAGCTCCCTGCCTTGGGCAGGGTTTCCAGCCAATGGAACAGAATGCCCAGGAACCCAACAAACCTGGTCTTGAATGTCTCCAGGGATGCGGCATCCAAAACACAACACAGTATCTTTCACATATTGGAGGGCCAAAACTAGATGCAGCATGCACATGTGGTCTAATGAGTGATGAGAGAGATAGTCCCTTCCCTGGATCTACAGGCCATGCTTGGACCTATACAGGATGGATGCTGTAGGCCTCCAATACTACCAGGTCACATTGGCTGGGAGCTCACACTCAAGAGGAAGGGCCAATGGTTCTACCACTTGAGAGCCTATTTTCTGTTTACAAGGGTGGCTGCAGAAGGGGCCTGGTCCTTTACTCTTTTCCTTCTTCTTTTCTCAGTCTTGTAATAGAGCGTTACCATACTTAATATGCATTACAGCACACATTTGCCCCTTCCTGTTGGCTTCAGTGGTGACTTGAACAATGACCAGCTCACCCACATAGGAATATAGCTACCCACCATACTTCCAAATTGAAGAGCTCTGCTCAGTACTCCTACTGCCCTGTGTGCAGGCAAGTTCCCTTCACTGTAGGGGCATTCCTTGCAAGTCAAACCAGAGAGAAGGTTATCCAAGCATGGGCTACACTGCAGCTGAGAGGCTGCACCCTTCTTGCTATGCTAGGCTATGTTCAGCTGTGTTAGCTGCTACAGCTTCTTGGAAGTTTGCTGTACTTGCAGAAATATTTCAGAACTCTGCATATTGTAATCTAACAGTTGGTGATTTTGTTTATCTTCATTTTGAAAATAATTAACAACTTGAACTTGCAGCTGAGTGGAATCCGATTCAATACTGCCTTTTTTAACTCCCCAGCAGAATGCAACCGTTAGATTTCCTTCCTTTGTATTCTTCTTTCCTTTTAATTAGGCCAAAGTCTGAAGGTCATACATTAGTGCTTGCCATTCCAGTACTCCACTTTGTTATCAATTAATACATCTAAAAGTTTATTTCAAAAACCACGACGTCACCAGAAATAAAATCCAAGAATTTTCCCCAGCTGACCTCTGAGTTTCATTACCAGAGAGATGATTATGGGAAGAGATATAAGCAAAGAATAGTATAACTATTTAAAGGCATTACTCAAACATCTGGGTACAAATGCATACATGGTAACATCATCAGCTAGGAAGCTAGCACAAACACACAAAAAAAAATCAAATACTTTCATGTTCCAAGGAATTATTCTAAAATGAGATTTTCACTGTATGCAGAAATGGAGTTGATGAAATCTCTGAATATGGTTCTTATTAAACATTTGTTATCAAGATTAATTGTCCGGTTAGTCATTATGGGCCGTTTTTCTACTTAGCAGTTCATAAACTTGGGGACAGTGAAGCTTCTTGCAGTACTTCACAGTGCCTGTATGTTTGCATAATGAACTGACTGCAAGTTGGGTAACTGCTCCTTTTGTATTGCCCAGAATTACATTTCACTTTCTGCAGCCACATTTTCTGCTGGAAAGAGGAAAGAAAATATTCTTATGCCAGCCTTGACTGTCAAGAAGTCAAGGCTGTAGTCAAGAATAAAAACCTCCATTCTCTGACACCAGAGGTTCGCAACATGTGGACTTCTTTTTGGATTTTAGACAGGCTGCTCTGAAAGTAATGCCTTATGTTTTATTATGCTGACCCACGTCAGAGGTGGATGTTGGTGGTATGGAAGTAAAGGCTGAACCTTCCTGCCAATATTCCACTACATTTTGTTGTCATGTGACAGATGGCAGCAGAGGGGCAGTCTGACCAAATGGCATCTGACACGAAAGTGCATTTGAGGCAAAGGGGCATCACTGAATTCCTGCATGCAGAAAAAACTGTACCCACTGACATTCATGACTACTTGCTGAATGCTTATGGAGACCAAACAGAGGATGTGAGGTGGTGGGTGGTGTGTTTCAGCAGTGACAACAGCAATATGAAAGACAAGCCACGTTCCTCCAGACAGTCATGCACAGCTGTCAGGCCACAAAACAAAGAACATCTCGACCAGCTCATCCATGTGAATCAGCAGACCAGGGAACTGTGTGTGGAGCTGAATATCAGCTATAAGGTGCTGGAAACTAATGGCAACAACAAAGCACCAGGTAGGTCCCATGAATATTCACACAGGACCAGAAAAGAACACTGTTTGCAAGTTTGTCAAGATCTACTCAACCAATACAAGGCTGAAGGTAAGCTTCCTGGATCACATCATTGCCAGTGATGAGGCGTGGTATCCATAGAGGGGTGACATGATATCCCCATCAGTATAAAGTTTAAGATTCAACAGGTAAAGTGATGTGCACTCTCTTTTGATAGGAAAGGGGTGATCTTTCTGGATTTCTTAGAACTCAGACAAACTATCAGCTGTAACCACTACATCACAAAACTGACTAAGCCAAATGCTTGAAGTAAGTCGGAGTAAGACCAGAGAAGAAGACAACCTTTCTCTTGCAACTCAGTAACATCAGGTCCCATGTCAGTGCAGGTGCAGATATTGACAAGCAAGGTATTCATTTTCATTGGTGACAATGCATAGCTAGTGGTGGTAACTGTGTTAAAAAACAGCGTTTTGTAGTTGAGGATTTGCTCTATCAAGTGGTGTTACTGAGCTTTTTGTACCTGCTGTAGTTTCCATGGAATTAAATAGAAAGAATTATTTTTGGAGAACCCTACACTACTTTCATTAAACTCCCTTAACTAAGCATTTGGATTTAGAAGTGTAATTTTGAGTGGTTCCAACAAGGTGGCTGATTAATGGTTGTTTTCTTCTTATACATTCTGTACACATTTTGGTCTTGGATTGCACATGCACTTTGACTTTATCTATGTCCTTTTACAACCTATTACTGAGCACACCTAATACTGACCTAGCCTTGCTAAAGCCCTGCCTCATATCGCCGCCAGGTGGCGCTGTGAAACAGCGCTCAGTGCTGCCCGCCTCCCGGCAGCGCCCCCCCGCGGCGGGGCGGGGAACAGAAGGAGCACGGTAAGGAGGGCGAAAGGTGCACACAAGAATGCACCCACCAGCACCGTGCACCCAATCACACACGCTCATAAATATACATTACCACGTGCAGAGGCACCCACACGCACATACAAGTTTTTACTGTTTCACTGGGGATGTTTCAGCTCAAAAAAAAAGCCCCCAAAACAACACACACACACTTTCTCCCACTTCTCCCGCTCAAAATTATATTATTATTATTATTATTATTATTATTATTATTATTATTATTATTTTGCAATGCAGCAAAACAATCCATCCAGACTAAATTTTCTGTTTGACCTCCAAGCTGTTACGCAAGATGGTTCTGTAAAGTTTGCCAGTATTTTCTCCTGAGTATCAAAACAATAAGTTACAAACGCAGGACTCAGTCAAGCCTTGAATTAACACCATTGAAATGAACCTAATTAAGCCAGGAAACCATGTATCCTGTGGAATTACAGGGAAAAAAGCTTTGCTTTTCAAAATTCAGAGATAGTGAGGAGCATTCTTCAAAGGCAGCAGGCTGCTGTTTTGACAAGGTTCTAGCAGTAAGTGATAAAATTTTGCAGCGGTCACAATTAGTTTCCCATTTTTATACCACCCAACCCGCACCCGGATTCCATTTTTATGAGCAACGTTATCTCAATTTTATCTCAGAAAACCACGCTCATTTTAATTTGTGTAACCTTTTAACTTTGGCCTCATTTAATTCAGGTGAAGAAGGAGACATCAAGTCTAAGTGAAATCAGGTTTATAAGAGATAGAAGAAACTTCTTCCCCAGGGCCAGGGATTCAAAGCCAGTGATGGGAAGGCTTTCTAAGTCGAGTACAAGCTGGTGGTATCTAGCAAGGCCTTATTTAAGGCTGTTTATATTCTCAATCTGAAAGCCAAAACTAAAAGCATAATCATAAGCTACTCTGATAAAAAATTTACATCCTGTTCTTTCCTTCGTTGAAACTGCAAGCCTCGAATCTTCAAACGTCTTCATTTCTGTCAACAGACCAGAAGGAAACATTGATAATATTCCATCGGGCTGACACATCCTCATCCTGGAGCTCTGGCTGTTGAAGACACACTGTCACACTCCCACACGTTTTCAACGTTCTGATTTATTATACCTGTAATTTTACAAGCTTTTATGGAAGACTAAATTTTATCTAAATTTATGTTCAGCGTTTGGGGGAAGCAGAGCTTAATACATTCAAAGTTATGCACTACCCAGAGAATGTGTTCTTAAATCACATTCAATTAATAAAAGTCACATTCGTATTTATTCTGTATTTGAACCACAAACACGTTTTTTTGGCATTCTAGATGTGAATATTTCAGGTTATTCTGACTGACTATGTGTGGTATGCTACATTTTATTATAAGTTTTCCTTCTGTGGGTGAGAAATTGTTCCATCTGATAAAAGTTACTACGAATTTCAAATAAGCATTTAGAATTATTTTTGTGACACAGATTTAAAGCTGCTACTTCCAGTCTTACTGGTTTACTTTGCTGGCAAGAGCAAGAAATTATGAATTCTCTTGTTGCCTTTGCTTTCATCTGCCCACTTCCAGGACACGTGCTTACTTCCCCACTCTAATAAACACAAGCATTTAGAAAAAGACAGGGCTCAAAATTGCAGAAGAGATAAAGGAATAGTGGGTAGCTGGGAACTGCAGATTTTTATCTCTGTCCCATCTGGAATCCCTGGGTTTTTGTGGGCAAGCTGGCACCTTGCCTAGCTGTAGTAACACCAAGGTTCCACTGAGTTTGAGCCATATCTGCTCCCTGTCAGGCACCATGTGCTCTACACACTGTTCTACAATCCCTGTGTCATGAAGGAAGAAATTCCTTCCTAAGTGTGACTTGCCTCCCTTCTGCTAAACCTTGTCACAGAAGACATCCTCCTAGCTGGAAACCTTTTGCCCTAAGTGAAGTATCATGCAGAAATAAAGAATAATAATCAGCATATACAAGCAGTCCAAGCGTATTGTGGGAACTGTGCCATCTTCTCTTTCCGTAAGTCTGAAGAAAGACTGAGATAAGGGGTTTCCCAGAGCCCAAGAGCAATGATAAGATATTCAGAAATAGAAAAAACAGGGGCACTCATTACGAGAAAATGCAAAATGTCCTTTTGGTCACTACTGGTATTGGTATTATCTTTATTAGCCCCATGCCAGACTCATGGCATAATATTACCAAAAAAGTACCTCGTGGGTAATAACAAACATGATAAGTCCATAATAAGTCTGTTGTACTGGACGCACAAGCATGTTTGTTCTGCGTCCTTCGCCCTTCCTGTAACTTACTCTTCATTTTATATAATTGCTTGCTATTATCCCTGCTGCACTGAGTACTTAGGAAGTGAGAATGTGTGCTTGAAACAGCATAAACACTTGAGCTTCAAGCGATGCCCATTCGAACACAGCATAAAGCATAAAACCCCACAGCCCATACTTCAGGAAGCAAAGCTATTACTGCTGACCACAAGGAATGTAACAACACCAAGGGGAAAGAAAATGCCTGCCTGGCTTGGTTTCCACTAGGTATCAACTTTTATGGTTCCTATTCCCATTTAGCTACTTTACAGAGTGCTTGCTGTGTTAGAATCAGGCTCACCATCAAAAAGACACAGTGGAAGATGCTCTGCAATTACTGCTGATAAGAGATTCTACGCATCCATGTCAACTACAAAGTGCAGCAGACGGAAGAAAAGGTAGTAAGTGCAGAATTTTCCCTCCCTGCATGGTTCTAGACGTGTACAAATCCATGCTTATTTAAGTGCAGCGATAAAAACCTAGATGAGGGAAGAACAGTAATTGCAGGAACCCAGGGGAATCTTAAAAACGACTTCAAAAACCAGAGAGCAGGGCAATTCTCAGTTGGCTGCTCAGAGAGCAAGGAGTGCATCAGCAACTGTGATTGCTAAGAACTGCTATTCAGATTCATCCAAGAGAAGAAAAGTTATGCTGCAACTAGGAGGAGGAGCACTGAACTGAGCACTGAAAAGCACAGGATCCTCAGGCTTCATATAAACTGCTTTATTTACAATATTTTTTTTGCCAGCATGCTGAATATTTGGGTGCAGGGCTCAGGACAGCAAAAGAAACACTGCCCTCATTGCTATGCTGGTCTCAGCTCTGAATTTTTCTTTTTTCTCTGAAGAAAGATATTATTGGCAAGGGCACATTAGCTTCTGTCCTACACTCAAAAGAACTTCTGGTGCTGTGTTCTGCAGAAGGTAAAAAAGGGAAAAGAAAGCACACAAAGCATGCAAGCTACTCAAATGCTTTTGGGTTCAGACGCCTCAAACATCAGATCTGAATCTTCTGAAAACCCAGACTTTGCGCTTTATGTTGCATTGGCTCTGACACACAAGTACAGTTAATAAAGAAATTTCCATTTCAATTATTTTAGCACACAATATCACATAATGCCACTAACTAAGCTCTTATTTAAAAAAAAACAACAACAAAAAAAACCCTCTACTTTCTGTGGAAAATGTCAATGCTTCATTACAAAGCTTCTGGCATAGAGCTATAAGCTTGTTTTTTCATTGAAACTTGGGCCTGTCAAGTTTATGGTGTTCTAGTCATGTTTGGGATGGAAGTTAAGGCAGTGTGGGAGTGGGGCTTCCTGGAAGAGACTTAGACATTCAGGCAACATCTATCACCATGGTTAGACAACATTTTTAAGGGGTTAGAAAACTTTTTTTAAGGTCCCATCTTTCATATTTAAGCATCTACAGTGGAAGATGAGGGCTTAAGCCCTGCTGTGATTCCCACCTCAAGTTGCTCACAAGTATATCTGCACATTTCCTTCAGATTGATTGCCAAAGATATTATGTTAGCTTGGCTACTGAACAAAATTAACTTCTGACAGGTTAAAGGCAGAATAAGTAAATCATTGTCGTGTCTCAAAGCATTTTTTTTTATTTTCTGTTTCCTACACCTATATTGATAGCCACTTAATTATTCTAACTATACCACTTCTCAGCCTAAGAAGACAAGTTACATAAAGTTTCAGACTCACATGGTCCTGAAAATCAAATTTTCTGGGTATCATTTTTCTCTCCTCCACAATCCTATACATTTATCTCTTGTCATTAAATAGGAAACATATCAATAATATGTTTGTTAGCATTTTAAAAGTTAATAGAATCCAAAGGGCTTTGAGTAGTCTTTCTGTACGACTGCTTTCTTAAATCTCAGCACATCCCAGATGGAGAATAGTTGTAACAGGCAAGGTTGGAAACTTGCTCTCTTAACAACATTTAAAACTTCCAGGGAAGAAAGCAAAAAGTCAGCAGTAGGATACAGTGGAAAGAGCCAGGAGAATTTAGGCAGGCTGATAATTGAGAAAGAATCCAGCAATCACAATCAACAGCAAATCAAACAAACTACACTTTATGTCTTCTACAACAGACATTAAAAATGTCAGTGGCTGCAGCACAAATAAATAAATATGGTACTCAAAGCGATACAGATGTCATATTTGAGGATATCTGGGAAGGGACATTTTGGGAGGGATATATGAAGCCCTACATGTAACAGTGTATTGTCTCCAATCCTTTATTTTTTTTCCCCTTATTAATCAGAAAAAAAAGAGGAGAGGGATAGGTGTTGTTCAGTTAATTAAACTCTCTTGTGTAAATTCATTTAGCACTATTATACCTACTAAAACCGCTTGTCTTGGGATGTGTGCAAGCTTAAAATCATTAGCTATTGTTATTTGATAACAGCTGCCAAACTTGTGACATCCAAGTTGATTTAAAGTGAAAGGGTGACAAGCACAAAAGCTAAGCACTCGCTTTCAGCCTTTCCCTCATTGTAATGCCAGGCAGAAGAGACTTGGACTCTTCATAAAATGCTTGGCAAACAAAGGCCCTGTTAATTGATGAGCTATTGCTTTTACTGCTTCCTACCACAACTTGTGGGAATCTTTTAGACCCAAATCAATTTTGCACACAAGCGTTCCCACGAGATGCCACACGCATACCCCCATTTGAAGCCACTTACAAGAAGAGCTGCAGCAGGCTTGCATAAAATCTTTGTGCAATCTTCTGGAACCACGTGCAACCCTTTCATCCCCTGCTGGCCAGAAGGTTTTTGTTTGTTTGCTTATTCTAACCAGGTTCTTTGTTTTCTGCTGTCTACTGCTGAGCTTTCCTTAAATGATAGTTTCTTGCCCTTGCAAGGAGTGAGTTATAGCAGAGATGTTTGCAGACTTCATTGCAGCCCTATGCCAATAAAAAATAGTCGCCTCATCAGAGACTGCTTGTTAACAGCTCTCTGTTATTGTTAAAGCTCTGTGTACTTAATTCTTCTTTGCCAATAGGAACAATCGATCTCGGCCTGTTAATTAGGGAAAGTTTAACAAGACAGAACAGACACCTGACAGCGTAAGCTCTCTGTTCCTCTGCTCTCAGGGCTATAGCAACCTACCCTCGATGTGTAAGCTTCTTTTATCACCATTTAAAAGTGGTCAACTTATTTTTCTTTCTTTATACGCCTTAGTAATGCAATGTGCACCCTGCTGTATGCATTCATGTCGTTTAAATGATAAGTCCTGTACTCTTTTCTCTGTAACAGCAGTCATTCATGCAGGGCACAGTCAGGAGGGGATGTTAACTGGCATTTACTTAGGCTCCCCAGGTACTTAGGAAGTTTAAAGTCTTTCACATCTTCTAGTATTCCTTAATTCATTAATTATTGCAATACCAAGTTGGGTCATCAAACTCCAAAGACAATTTTTGTCTAAATTTAAACAAATCATGCCTGAGGAAATTAGAGTTTTTTTCTCACAATTCCTCAGTCTTTCCACTCTTCAGTTGGAAAATATCCCCCTAGAAATCTGCCAAATCACCTTTCTTTAAATTCTTCCACACTGTCTTCTCTTAGGGATGGCAACTGTGTCCTTCAGACTTAAAACACAGTGGACACGGATCAAAGATCACAGATGCAATCTCAGAAATCATATGAACTAGGTAATGTGACCTATGTGAAATGATGGAGGAAAGGGAGGACAGCTGGAAGCAAAGTCAAAGCATGCAGTCTGCTGAAGTGCGGAAGGTGCATTTGAACTGATCCCTGATGGGCAGGAGGGGCAAACAATGCCTTTGAGGGAGGAAGGGATATGAGAAAGATGTGATATTTTCTAGACCCGCTGTCCTTAAAGAGTCACCTGGATCTTTAGGAAGCCGCTCATTACCTCTGCTCTCCTGGAAATAAGCCTTAATTGGGTGTGGGCTCTTGCAGCACAGAAGGAGTGATTCAATCCACACAAAAATTAAAAGCGTGACGAGGGAACAGTACAGGAACAGACTTAACTGGGAGCATATGGGAATCAGGTGAGTTAGAAAGATCTCCAGGTGGAAGAGATGTAGGATGACATTCAGATATCCACTGAGAGAGGAAATCTGACCACAGAGATTCAAAGTGCCTGTGAAAGCAATTCATTTATACTGGATAATTACACTGAATTGTGAGCTAGTCTAGGGCATACTTGTCGTTCAGAAAAACTGTTATTAATTTGATTTTAAAATTTATATCATGACTGTTGAACTTTTTTTTAAGCTTTTATCAAACACACTTTCTCAGAAAATGTTCAGATGTTTTGAGATAAATCAAGAAAAGATTTTAATTGGTTACACTGCTCCTTCACTGGGATGAAAATAAAAAGAATAAAATACTCAATGTTTTCCAAGCAATATTTAAAGAAATTGCCCAATTTCCTTGGTTTTTCACCTCGTTGCTTCCAAAGTTAATGGGATTTAATATTTCAGACATGGTGCATGTCGTGTATAATCCTCCAAGGATGTAGATATAGTTTTCTAAGTTCGAAGAAAATCATATAAAGAACAAATAACTGGACAGTGCTGTCTGTCTGTGTCACAGTATTTTTCTTGTTGAAGTTCAGCGCATAGCTGGGTCCATTCCCTTCTACATCTACCTGCACAGCCATACTTTTACACCTAGCTGGAAGGTTATATTTTTATTAGGTCAGAAAACCAATCCTTCATGACTTGCAAAAAATCAGGAAGCGGGGAGGCTTTCAGAGAAACACAGAACATCACTCCATATCCCTTTTCTGAATGCTTACTGCTCTCTACTTTCATCCACATATAAGACAAATACTTCTTCTTACATCACTAACTTTGAGCAAATAAACACTATTCTTACAAAAAGATCTACTCCACTTTTTCACCCTGACTAAAACTCAATCTCTCAATCTCATTGACTTCAAAGAGGGGCAGAAAGCATCTGCTGTAATTTGGAGCTGAATCAAAGCATGTCAAGTACATGGAAATTCAAAAAGATGGGCATTTGGAACTGCAGTGAGAATATTTTAATTTGGACTTAATTTGCACTGCCAGCCTTCACTGCCATACACGTAACCATGCACTCCCCATGTTTAACTACAAGATTCCCTGTAGACTGGAGTTGTTGTGGGAACATACTTCAGCAGCTCCCAATATTTGTTAAAGTAAATCTTTTAGTGCAGTATCAGGATGCTCCATCACCGATCTGACTGCAGGGGTGGAATCCATCCCAGCTATCTTCAGCCATCTCACGGGCTGTGGGAGCCACAAAGGCTCCCCCTATAGTTACTAGAGAAAGATAGGCATCTGCAAGGGTAATCCATCCTACCTCTCTCCCTATCAACTGAAGAGGAGCCCAGATAAGTAGTTCAGACTAGACACATTTTTTCTAAATGTCTGGAGCTAGACAAGAATTCCACCACTAGTTCAAAATACTAGCATATGTAGTTTCTCCTTATTTATCGCCACTGCAACGTCTGTTACTCATTGATTTAGGAACAGATTTCTTGGTGTGATTTCCTTTTCTTTGTGCAAAACTTTCATTATGCAGTTTTTGCACTCTAACACTCGGGAACATAAACAACAAGACATTTCCTGCACAGACCCACAAGTACACCTGCAGACCAGCAGTGGTGTGCACATTGAGTCCCTCTGCTCAGGAGCAAAAAAGCCCTTGATGTATGCACATAGAGCTGAGGCCGCTTTTAAATTCAGTTCCCCAAACCCCCGTGCTCTGCTTTCATCCCTTTAAGTTTCACTTGCTTTGCAACACTTCAGGAGAGCAGCCATGAGGACAGCCCCACTATATGCATCCCTGCTGGACAGATGGACGGCACAACCTATCCCCTTTCCAATCCAGCTGGTAATACATGCATCCCTCAGCCACTCCAGCAATGCCATAATCTAGCCTGCGATTGTTCCCCAAATGCAACAAGCCACCGTTCGCAGCTGGGGTTTCAGGGGAAGACCAGCCCTCAGCAGAGATGTCTCCATAGCACAGCATGCTCTCAGCATGGCAGCCCCTCGTATGGCTGCATGCCTCACATGCCCGAACGCACAGCACCCACGGTCTGGGTAACGGCAGTGTGAGACTGTGCCTGTGGTCAGAGCAGCCAGTTATGAGTTTGGATACTACCATTAAGAGATATGCTTCTCCATGGTTACCACTCCCATGCAAGGTCATTTTCCTGCCGAGCCTCCTCTCCTCTCCTCTCCTCCCTCCCTCTCTTGCTCTCTCTCCTGTCCTCTTGCTATTGTTTTTTATGTTTTCAAATGTGCTACATCAAAAGAGAAAATGAAAACATTTCAGATAATCATAGTCTGACTGTTTCATTGCAGGCTGCAAGAAAGGAAACATGTAAGCCAAGTGCTCTCACCGTGCAAGCAGAAACACACTCTCAGACTCATAGAAGAAGTATCTGAGAAATAACACTTGATTAAAGCAGCCAGTCCTTCACTTAAGTAGGTGCTTATGGTAGGGAAAATATTCAAGCTCTCTCTAGACCACTCTACTGGCCTATCAAGAAAAGCAGGACCAGGCTAGACAGATGAATTACTGAGAGACAGCTGGGTTTCAGCCGACATGAGAGGAGATCCCTATTATCCTGTCCACCTTTCTTACACAAATGCATCTCCCCAGAGAAACCGAGTCATTAAAAGCCGGCCCATTCACTCCTGACAGGCAATATGCATTGAGTGAGAGGTGATACATTTTCATTTTCAGCAAGAAATCTTAGTCACCCTAAGGAGTAGATCGCTCAGGAAAGTGGTAATGGTATACGGAGCCTTTCATCCCTGCGTCACCCCTGTGAGGGCAGCCTGGTTTGGTAGCAACCCGAAAGTTATTAGCTAATGGGTTGCTTCAATGATCTACATGAAATGAGCCTGGTGAATTTGGTCTGGCTCTCAGCAGACAATAACAAGGACCACAAGTGGTGATAAACAGAAACTGCACTAACAAGTTGATCGCATAGCAGGCAAGGACTGAAGGAAGTGCATGTCGCATCCTTTATGGCCAGGGGCTTGCAAGGAGACAGAGCTCCCCAAGCCCTAATGCCCTGCTTTGTCTTGATTTGCACAGAAAATGCACATTAAAAAGAACAAAAAAAACATCTTAACGGCCACTTCACATTCCTTGGGAGCTCAACAGCGTCTAGTAGGCACTGCTTTGAGCTGAAAACACCACAGACTTGAACGACCAAAGAGCTTTATGAAGACTGGGCTCTGCAATCCTGAATTTCTGGCATGTGTAGAGTGTTGAGTACATCATTTTGCAACTGTAAAATTTCCTTTTATAAGTAATCACTCATTGTAATGGATTTATTAAGTGTGGAACAGCCCTATGTTTCTCTAGAAATACAAACCACAGCCATCCCTCCTTGCTTTTTTCCTGTTTAATGCTGCTTCCAGTCCCCAAGGACAAAGATGCCCTTTGTAGCCCAGAATAGTTCACTATTAGAAAAGTTCATTCCTAAGTAAACCCCAGCATTTATGCTCGAGTGAGTGTTTTGCACCATCACCATCCCAGAAATACCTTGACAGCAATTTGTGTCACTTCCTCCATTACACTTCCACAACATATTCGCTAAATAGTTACAACTGCAAATCATCGCAGAAGAAATCTAATTTGGGGCAAGGAACTGCCTTTAATCTTTTAAATACTGCACAAGTTAAAGCACATCACACTCAAGCCTGTTCCCATCGTATCACAGGAGTAGATGGGTATCTGCATATCCAGCAACTGCTTAGATAAGAGATTCACTGGAAACTCATTCCCAAAAGAATATGGATGCAAAGCAGGCAGTAAACAGCTCTGCAGCCTGAGGATGCTTCTGTTAACTTGCTTCCAATTTAAATTATGTAAGATTTAACACGGGCCCAAATTCTGCAGGAAATGGGCAAGAGGTACTAAAAAAAGGAACTAGAGAGAGAGAATTCAGGAGTGGCATATACACAGACACTTTTCTTATGCTGTCTATAAGATTCAGCCTTAGAGCTGGATGTTTTATACAGATATAATTACCATCCCGAATCATCACATTGCCCTTCTCAGAAGGGATCATTACGTCTTTTGCTTCAGGCTTTAAACCTCTTACTATCAGCAGCTGATTTGTTTCCTTCTCTAATGTACCTGGGACTGGTTACTGTCAAGGAAAGGCCCTGAGGTCTGACCCTGTATGCCTATATTTCTTTATCTTTTCTCCTCCGAGATATCCCACTCCCCCACCGTGCTCTTCGAGGCGCAGCTGCTTTTGCTATTTAGGGAATAAAGGAAAGTTGATCGAGGAGATACTGGCACAGTATTTAGGAAAAAGCAATGCACAGCCCCAAAAGACGAAAGCCTGTCTCCACAGACTTCTTAACCACTCAGAGATCTGCCTTCCCCTCAGGAGCATCACCAAGGAAAGCTGCAGTGTAAAGCTGCTGCCTCACCTCTGCAGCTGAAGGGCAAGGGGACCAGAAGAGAATGCAGGGAGCTATGCCCTTCTGCTCACGACAGCAGGCAGGCAGCGGAGCCAGGGGTGTACATCACCACTGTCAAGGGTGACAACATATTTTCATTATTACAGGATAAAACTTGGGGGGAAAAAAAGAAAAAACTAACAAAAAACCAACCCCGAGCTGCCCAGATCTCCTCAGGAGCAGTGATGATTTAGTGTATGTTAATTCCACAGATTAGAAGGAATTCTTTTCCCTCAGAAGTTCTCTGCAGTCTCTTCATTAATTGTGTGTATAAATACGTATTTATTTTTTAATTCTCCTTCCCCCTCCCCCCCTTTTTTTTTTATTTTAGTGATGCAGGAGAGCCATGTCTGGTACTGAGAAAACTTGGTGACATTCCACTGAAAAGTAAAGTTCTCCAATCTTGCATTTTCTGCTGATAGCCAGCCCATCATTTGCAACAAAAGCAGAGATTTGAGCTTTGCATTTTACTGGTCTCACAGATCACACCGGTGAAGTCAAAGTTATCTACCCCAGCTATACGGCATTATCTTTTAACTTAATGGAAGTGAAAGAGAAGCCTGTGCTCATTACCCAGAGGATGCAATTATTACTTCCTCTCGATATTGTTGCTAGTCAAGGATGAAATCCAGGATATGACCTTTTCATTAAGCGTCAAGTCAAAATCCACCTGGGACAGCCTAGGAAGGCTACCCTCATCTTTTCACTCAGTAATCCAGAGCAAAAACCCTTGCTGCAGAAAGAAATCCTTGCAAAGGATCAGCATTTACTAGATGTTTCCTTAAACTGATCATTAGATGAAACCCAAAAAGCCTTTTCTCTCCTGCATGATCCCACTGCAGAAAAAAAAAAACCATCACTCATTTTCTGCCTCAACCCACTCCAAAACATCATGCTCTATCTGCACACAGTGTGTGGTCACGAAAAGGATGATAAACTGTGAATATCAGTGATACAGTGTATTAGCACAGGAAAAAATCTTCAACAGATATCTTAACTCCAAGAGGAGAGTAGCTTTGAATTCCTTATATTGTTTTGTTTTGTTATGACAATAATAACATGCCTTTCAAAGTTCATACAGGGAGACACAGTGCCAAAAGGCAAATACTTACAACACAAGAGCACTTGGTGCATTTATTTCCTTCAGGCCTAAATTCTTCTCCTTCATTGTAATGCCTCCCTTCAAATATACAACCTGGAAAACAGTATTTGGATAAGTTTAGCTCAGGATACGACATTGCCATTACATTGACATTACATTGACATTACTGCAACACATCCTTTCACAGGACAATATGAAAAGTAAATCATACATCCTCTCTGGTACAAATCACTCCAGAAGCCTTTACAAAGGCCTTGAGAATCCCAAAATATAGTTTTGGGGAAAGCATTCTTCTACAGCAGTCAAATCTGTACCAATGAAATTGAGGCTAAATGAAGTCTTTCATTTAAAAGCAGCTTTGAAACATTTTCATAAACTTTACATTTTCTCGTTGCTTGTTCTTGGTCCCTGAGTTCATGTTAGGTATTGGCAGATATTTAAAAAATTAGTGTAATAAACCCATTATATCACAACAGAAGCAGCACTTGCCTGTAAGATTTCCATTCGAATCAAATTAGCAACAAAACCAGGTTAATTTGCCACTGCTTCACAAAGGTAATACATTCACAGCATCTTTCAAAAAAAACAAACTTTCTTTTAGGATTACTCTTATATTTCCTCTCCAATCAAAATTCCGATCATCAGCCAGGAAAAAAACAGCTGACTGACTCTCTGAAAAATATTGTAAAGACATGCAGCCATTGCCAGAGGCTACATGTTCTCTACTAAAAATATTAAGCATTCTCTTGTGTCATGTAGCTTATTACATGAGCCAGTGGCCCATATTTAGGTAACTAGTACAGTTTAAAAGCAGAGTTCAATCAGCCTCCCAGGTAATACTTGCTACCATTACAAAAACAGCTGCATGCATGGAGCAGCATCTCCCCATAGAATATCTCACCTGGACACACGGGGCAACACATCCCCACAACTTTGGATGGGTTTTTGCAATGAACAACACACTGTACCTCCGACTCTATTATCACTCCCTCCTGCAAAAGAGCAGAACACACATGTTCATTGTTACTTTACATTGTGGTTGCTTTAAGAAGCTAAAATTCAGTTATTAACAGTACAGTTACAGCAGGGCAAATGCTGTGGAGAGCTGAGTGTCAAAGGCCCTTTACTTTCTGTCCCTGCTGCCTGGTATCAGGATGCAGGTTAATCCACAGCCAAAAGATTCACTTGAGTCTCCCTGACTCCAGATGCAGGATTTGCCTTAAAATGCATCAGGTAAGAAAGGAAGCACCTTTTCAGGAGAAGGAATCCTGATTTATCAGGCATCCTTAGCCTAAGCAATCTGCCATGCAGCTTTGATGGAATCAGACACAAGGTATTCTCCCCCTCTCCCCTCAGAGGAAAAAGACTTAGCAGATAAAAGCACCTTGTTTTGTAGAGGTGAGATGCTTGTCTTTGATGCTTCTCCTGATAAGTATTAGTTAAATTAACATTTCCTGTACTACTTGTTCAAGGAGTCACAGTCCATTTCAACAAACCTTGGGCTGAGGATCTGTGTATAAAAACATTGCTATGCTTTTGTTAACAGGGCAAAAACTGAAGAAAAGATTTGACTGTGGGTTTCTCCTGAAGGGCATTTCCAGGTATGTGGACAACATGCACACAAAAGCACTGAATTACTAAAACAGCCATTTGTATTTCAGAAAATACCTAATGCGCTAAGAGGAATTATTTCAAGGTCAAGTTCAGAAGGAAATGGCACAGCCAAGTACCACTCTTTCAGCATCGTTTGGGCTCAGAGTACTCAGCTCATGTACAACCTACAATTCCGGATGCCTGGTTACAGTGGGTCACTTCTAAATGGATTTCAGCTGCTTTAAATGCAAAGTCTTTATTGCAGTTTAAGTATAAAATATTTTGGGTTATTGGAATTGGATAAAAAAGGCTCTGACTTTGTGGAAAAGCTCATGACTCAATTATTGTGGTACTTATGACATGCTTACCTGGCACTGGTATGTAATACAGGGATTGCTAGGGAGGTGCCATCTCATAGAGCTGTTGTATGTCTTTCCTCCAAAACTGCAGTCTGGAGGGAGAGACAGAAGCACACATCAGTCCAGCTGAACGCAGCAATTCCTGGAAGACTGCTGCTGAGGATCATAAAGCAGCATCCTTAATGTGCCCTGTTCTCTGCCTGGGGTTACTAGAAGAGCCAGAGCTGAGAGCTGACGAGCAGCATTGTGCCATGTCAGGTCTGGCAGCAGTCCCCTGGATGTCTGCTCCTAGTGCTCAACTGGCCAGGCTGCTTACAAACTGTAACCATTCCAAATAAGCCAAAATCAGCAGCAATTTGCCTAAAAATGTGTGTTGCTGGTAATTCAGTGGCCTGTTCACGGGCAGCCTGTACTCTACCCCCGCACCAGAGGAAAGAGAATGTGAGAAGAGCCAAAAATGTCAGTCGTCCAGTCTGTCCCCATCCATTACCAAATCCCCCAGGAGAGCTCTTCAGACAGTGCAGCTCAGAATGGATGCCATGACATCGGCAGCACTCCCCCATCTTTTTGCCTTTCCACTTTTGTGACACGAGACCAACATCCATGTAAACTAAAAGCCATCAGGCTCTCCATGTGGATGGTGAGTAGGAACATTCTGGAGCCCCACAGGTTTTAGCTTTGTATGATTTTCTGTGTTACACTGCAACTTCATTAACAGCAAAGAGGTTGGTTCACCCACAGACAGGTTCTGTGCACATGTTTTTAATGCAAAATGAAGTTTTGTTGAAGCCTTTTAGACAAAAAAATATCTCATTTTTGATTCGAGATCCCATTAGTTTCCTTCTCACTCTTTTCACTGTTCTCTGGTATTTTGCAAACAAAAAAAAAAAAAAAAGAGAGAGAGAGAAAGAGAAAAAAGAATAAAATAAAATAGCAGACTTATTAAGTGGAAATAAAGCATTTGTTAAGAAAAAAGTTTGTTTATCAGTGTAAAATTGTACCAATTAAAAACTAATTATTTGGAGAGACAAAGTGAATCTGATCAAAAATTTTAAAATCAGCACATGACCCAATTCCTACAGAAAAAAATGCCCATTTTCCTTTTACTGTTGCAAGGGTTTTTTCTTATTCTACTTTATTGAAATTAGGCTTGATCAAAGAGCCCAACCAACAAACAGAAGTCCTGACTGGACTGTGACAGTCCAGACACAGAATCATCAAGCACAAAAGTAAGATCAGTCAAATGATGCCATGGATGCCAAGCGATGCCATATACCTACCCACACCTCAACAAATATTCTACCAGTCACCATCTGATATGCAGTGTGCCCTGTCCTGAATTGCTTTGGGCTACATTTTGCACCCTTCTGAAAACAAAGACAAGTTATCAGGTCTACACCAGTAGATCTTCTACCCCAGTGTTCAAGAAAACTTTAGGGTGACAGATCTGAATGGCTGAGGAGCTTAAAATCCCAGCAAAATCATTTTGTGTCCAAACCAAAATTGAAAGGAAACCTGGGTTATGAAGATTATTTACAAACTGATTGCCTACCTCCAGTTAAATAAAAGAAGACTTGTACTGCAGTATTTGCAGCATTCAGAAGATCTTCTATGTTAAGAAAAGATCAAAACAAGAGAATTCTGAAGGTGATTTGGCAATTTCACTAGCTTCAGTTGAAACCAATATGTTTTTAAAAGAGTTGATCAGCAGTCTTAAGAACTGGCTGTGGTAACTCAATCCTTGACAAATACTGAAATACAGCTCTCAATCTCACTTTTTTCACCCCAGTAGCAAAGCGCCTACAAAGTGATTTTGAATAATCAGGTGTATACATTCTCAGTATATTAATAAAGCTCTGTGTGAGAACTTACACTTGGAAGTCAATGTGAAATGAGGAACTTGAAGTCCTACACATTTCTTAAGCATTATAAAGTGCCATTCTGAAATATATCATTTTTATATTGGTATTTGTACCAAAAAAAACCCTAAAGAACCACGATTTGTACAGTATTTTGTCATAATCCTATTGCCCAGCGCAAACCCTGACAAAAGCAAAGCATTTTAGCAGCCTCTATTTGCAGAAAATGTGCCATACTGGGATTCTGAGTGCAATTCAAGGAAGTTTAAATACATGCCTGCCCTCTAAGCACTCAAAATGGAACAAGTTGTGCTGCTGCACATCCATGCATGTGTTTTACCATATAGGTCTAGACTCTTCAGATGGCCCAGCTTGGAACCTACTTTTGACTGCAAACATATTTGCTCACCACTCATGTTTTCTAACTTAAAGTGTTTCCTCTGTAAGAAAGTTGACCCTGTGCTAATCTGTGTGTGCAGAAGTGCAAATTAATCTGAAATTTTCAGTTTAAGGATTATTCTGGCCAAAATCACAAGGACAGTGCAGCTATCCAAGAAGCACCAGCAATTGTCTCTGCATAAAGCAGTAAGATGGGATCCAATCTCTCACCATCCGTCAGCCACATACTCTGGTGACACAAGGGCTTTGCTATCAGCACTTGTTGACAGCATAACAAAGGTCACTATAGCAGGGAGAGCTTGCAGGTAGTGAAAGTAAAATTTTGAAAGAGAAACCAGAATGCATAAGTCTTAAGAAGAGCTAGAGGTATGGAGACTGCTCCCGAACATTGGCACAGGCCATAAGGTTGTACGAAAAATTTAGAGCAGCATCATGCAAGCACCAAAGCTATGGCCACCATTTTTTCTCCAAAATGGAAGGAAAACAAAGCCTACATATCAGCCAGTTTTTGTGATCCTCACTTTCAGGGAAGAAATCTTTCATTTGACATCTGAAAACATACACCTGGACTTTCCTAAGCCACTTAATAACAGCACAGAAGCCTATGAGCCTCCTTCAAATTCATCTAGGTGAAACCTTCCTGCTCTAACGTGCCAACTTGATTTAGCCATCCTAGCTCACCCATGGTTAAAGGTCCACCACCACACTTGGTTATTAAAGCAGCAGTCACTGGATGATTCCCGTTCAGAGACCCCAGTGGAGGTGCTGATGCACCTATTTCTAAAACAGAGTATGTCCTAACATATTTCAAGTTCCTAAAAGCCATTTAAATTCTCTTTGGAAATATTATTACATTAAGTTACCATCTCCATTCTCCATTTGAAAGGGAGAGTGGGAGAAAATAATAAATCAAGAAAGACCAGAGCCTAGCACAATCACTTGAATGCTAAGCACTTACTTCAGACTGAATGCACACTTAAAGCCGTTGGAAGAAAGAACTAGAGAGAAGGTTTTCAGGAGAGGAACCCCAAAAGCTCATGAGAAGAGATTCCAGTTAGTCCACTGTGAGCCAGTAATTTTATTCTCATGACTTACAACCCACCAGTAAAACCTTTAAGATTCTACGTACAGGAGGACACTAAATATCACTGGTCTGTATCAATTTTAAGGGAGCTAATGTGTTTTGTGTCAGTCAAGAAGTGTGACCTAATTTTTTGGTCTTTCCTGCTTCTTTCTTCAGGAACAGCTGGTGCTTTATTAATGTAATATATTAACTTTAAGTTAGTTGTAGGTTTTGTTCCTATTACCACCTTCAATCCAAACAATTCAGATAAGTCCTAGATAAACATGCAAGCTGAAGGTGGCTTATCTGAACCAAACCTAACCACCAAACGCTTTGAAGTTGTTCAATTGTGATATACACAGTGAAAACTGCTAATTACCTTACAATGACTTAATAAAGGCAAAATGATCTTTTACACTTGAGTCATTCCTGTACAGTAAACTATAAATCTTAATCTCTTCTAATTTATTAATTTATCTGTTCTGGTTCAATGTTGTACACATCTTCTTTGAGCACCCTGGTTCCAAACATTATGAACCAATCTTTGGCTGATTTAATTTGAAAGAGAGCAATTTAATTCCAATTCAAATTCCATTTGAAGTAACAAAAATTGCAAGTTACAGCAGATTTCATTAATGGCATGTGGGCAAGCTGACAATCAGGAAGCCATTTATCATCCCAGATCCTGCAACATTTTTAAATGACCCTTCTTTCTTCCCTAAACACCCAAGCACAGAGCAGTATCGTGAAAAGAAGTAAACTGACTGGAGAAGATAGGTTAGTAGTGCTCAAACTCAACCCGTGTCCTCAGGAGTTCATTAAAAATAAGCTTTTGTGACTCGATTTGACATTGCCTAATAAGATTCCAGAAGAGAATTTTGCTTATTTTATGAGATGAGAATGAGAATAGACATTCTAATGAGAATTTTATAGACAAGTCATTTCCGTATTCTTGCAAGACAAAATGACAGAGCATAATAGACTGGCTCCCCATTTCCCTTTTCTTCAGCATTTTTCTTCTTCTATTAGTCTTTTTCTTGCTTTCCCTCCACTTTCTATTTGAAAAAATAACCTCTCTATTGACATGGAAAATAAACATCAGGAAAAAGAAAACAGCCAGAAGACATGTTTTATTTAGTTTTTGATAAATTAATCCTCAGGGAGGACCCAGGCATGCTAACACTAAATACCAGTTCTAGCCAAGCAAACAAAAAAAAAAAAAAAAAAGGGGGGGGGGGGGGAACCAACAAAAAATAACTTGTATATTGTGTAGTATTAAATCTGCTGGCAAAAATATGAGAAGTCTGAATCACATATACGCTTACTAGAAAATATATTTTCACATGTCTTAAGAGTGGCAAAGCCACTGATAGCTACTAGAAAATAAAACTTCATATTGGGTAATCCTGGTCTTCTTTCATCAACACAGAAGTAGAAAAATATATACAAAATCTCCCAAGCTTATTAAGTCATTCTCTAAACAGTGAAAATCCAACTCTTTCCCCTATAACTGTGTACAATCAAACCTATTTGCAGCTGAGCCACTGCAATCATCATGACCAAGAGATATGAGAGGCAGGGGCCATACAAAGGGCATTCAACACAGTGGAGTAAAATGGCCATGGGAGCGAGCTATGCTGGGACCACAGTGCTCACAAGCATATGATGCAATCCAGCACATGTTCACTGAACAAATAACAGCAGAAAGCAAGACACCACCCCCGCCCAGTGCTTCGGTTTTGCTCCCCTCTGGACCTCAATTTTGCCTTTCCAAATGTCTCCTGTTTCGCCTGTATGCAGGGGGTAGGGAAGAGTCATTATGTGGGGTCCATAAGAATCTTAAAGTCTAAAACACTGCACAGTTAGATCTGCAACTGATTCCTGTTCTGATACCTAACGTACTAGCCAAGGTTGACAACTGGAAAACCGTGACCTCCTATGGCTGTGAGGAGTGTGATGAACAATGTCATCATTTATTGCTGCTTTTCTCACACCGGCCAAATCCTTCACAATCAGTACATCTTACAATTTCAAAATTCTTACTCTGGTCTATTAAAATGTTCATCATATTGTTCCAGAGCAAT
This sequence comes from Lagopus leucura, assembly GCF_019238085.1. Taxonomy (NCBI): domain Eukaryota; kingdom Metazoa; phylum Chordata; class Aves; order Galliformes; family Phasianidae; genus Lagopus; species Lagopus leucura. Next base: position 4,459,172 of record NW_024962334.1, on the reverse strand, counting down.
GTTACATGGGAAAGCAGCATTGGAAAGCCTCCAACAGTCTTGAATTTTCTTCTACTTTGCTGTGCTGGACATGATGCCCACACACGTGGTACCAGTGCATCTGTGTATCACCACAAGCATCCCATACTATTTTCTAATACAAGAATTCTGAACAACTTCTCCGTGATTACTAAGGTCCGGGTATCTGGTGTTTAACTGCATAAGTATTTATGATAACATGGCAACACAGTGCATCAAAAATATTCTTACATAAATAGAGAATTAAAGTAATCAAGTGAACAAGAAAATCTAAAATTTAAGGCACTATATTGAGGCCATAGTATATAACAGATACCAAAGGGATCTCTTCATAAAAGAGTTAACACAAAGGAAGTGGTGATGATATAGAGACCTTTTCTTAGGCATAGCCAGAAGTAACACAAGCTGACACCATAAAGGGATGATACTATCCTTAGCAGCAACCTGTCACTGCTACAAAATCCCTGCCTTTACTTGAAATACAAAGTTAAAAACTGAATCAATGTCGAGGTTAACTTGAACCCTAGCCTCAAGAAACTGGCCTCCTGGCTCAGAACTGCAGCACATTAATGCTGAGAGACTGAGAGGCAATGAGAAAAGTCAGCCAAAGAGTCAGACTTCATTGGTCCCCAAACCATCTCTTTCCACACTCAATTTCAGACAGATGCCAGGATTAGATGATTCAAATGAAGGTGAAAAGGTTTTTACTAAGACAATATATTATTATCTTCCCACCCCATAACTTTCCATCCACCCATATCTCTAAGTTTGCCCTAAGGCATATGAGGATGGGCCGCATGTTATGGTGCCCATCAATGCCTCCACACAAAGTTCCCCACCAAACTGGTGGCATCAAACTGGTATTATCTATTTCATTCTGGGAACATTCACAAGCAAACTAAGTGCTGAGGGATTGGTAAAGTAGTCACAATAGCAATAAACTCCTAATCTCGCTCTAACTTCTTTGCAAGCCAGCCTTGGTAGAGGAAATTAGTTCAATCATAAAATATGATATCCTTTCCAAGAAACGTACAATTTACTGTGGTAGCTTTGGATATGCAATATTCTAAAGAACTAGCCATGCCCTTGCCTGGGCTGTGATTTCATTCTCTGGTAGACTCCTAAAAAATGGAGAATAGTTCGTGAAATTCTAACTTCACTGATTAAAACAAAAAGAAAAAAGGAAGAAAGAAAGAAAGAAAAAACAGTAACTCTCGAAAGACACAGAGAAAGCAAAATTGCATGTAGGAATTGAAAGAAATTTCACAATGACAAATGATACATATGACAAATATCCATTGATTTTCCCTTTGTAATTTCATGGAATATTCATATTCTTAGGATAAAAGTAGGGTATGGCACATAATTTTAGAAATGCAAACTTTATACAGCCCCGAGCTGGTAATACTTCTTCACAGAGCAAACAACTTATTATTGGAGGTGCAGAGAGCTCTATATCCAAGTGACACGTCTCCAACCAACTAAATAAGAAAATGCTGCCAAATCTATTCCTATAATCTCAGTGATCTCATATGTTTTCATTAAGCATATTAAATAAAATGAAAGATGAAAAGTGGCCCATTTGTCCTACGCTAAAGTAATGAGAGGGCTTAATTTTTCTTTCATACTTTCAAAATGAATAGTATGCTAGAGGTGTACGGTCTGTTTTATAAACTACAGTAAGTATCTGTCAGAAGAGTAATCTCACTGAAAGTTTTCTCTATTATGCTGGGTTGTTTACATTCTGCTTGCAGCAGGGAGCCATAATCACAGGTCTACATTTCTCTGTTCCAGACTTTGCACAAACACACAGTAAGAGCGGAGCCCTGCCCCACTGACTTCACTATCCAGGGTCCTCTGTGCTGAAAGTCAGGATCTGTGTTCAAATACATTGCTGGTCTGGAGGATTAAAATATTAAGTAAAGCCAAATCTCTTAATGTGTTAGGGACAAAATGTTGTTTCCATCCCCATGAATGTCATTCTGTTTTTCTTTCTGATTGCAAAAGCTGTACTTGCTGCTGTTTTCTTTTTCCTTTTCGTTTACGCACAGAAAGTGCTAAAAATTGCCTAAGTAGCATAAAGATACCAGAGCAGAAGCAAAGGACTTATGCTCAGTATGAAGTCATTTGCAGAAGAAATTCTCCAGCTGCAATTCAGGCTCCCCAGTGAGCAAAGCTCTAAACACGGGAACTCAGCTGGATGCACCACTGCAGGCATATAGTATTTCTTAATTCCAGTACGGTTTATGCTATCAGAAATACTGGGCATACGTACCAGCCCTCATGCCTTCCCCAGAACAGCATAAAATATCCTGGCAGCAGTGTCACAAATGACTCATGAGTGGTGGTTTCCACTCTGGAAACATACTCTTTGGTTTTGATGTTATCCTCCTGTTACTGTATTCAGTGACAGCAGCCACCCATTCATTCACTCATTCATTCATTCATTGCTTCAGAAGTTATGAAGACCTGAAGCTATCTAAGGGAGCTGGCAATAGCCCATAAAGCCTGATTAAGCCTTTCTAAGCTATGGGAACTATGCCAAGAAAAAAAAAAAAGCCATCAGGTTCTGGTGTGCTTTTTTTTTTTTTTTTTTTTTAATTTTGTTCATGTTTAGAAGAAATGCAACCAGCAAAAATCACAGCTTCCCTTTTCCTGCCTGCATTCCCTATGGGCATTCTGGCAGTCTGACAAAGTAGTAACTGAGAACAAACGCTGCAGGGTCAATCCCAGCTGCAGCTGAACTCCGCACTGAGAGTTGAGAGTTCTGGGGATCTACAAGGACAGCAAAGGGAGTCAATGGGACACAAAGAGGGCTGAAGAGCCTCACAGCCAGGCTGGTGTGTACATCCTTCATTCCCCAAATGCTTCCCACAGGACACTTGTTTCAAATTTTTGCACAGAATAGAGAGGGAATTCTAGCAGCATTCAGAAGAGCAGGAAAGCAAGCAGCTTCCCCAGAGAGCTGGTTCCATCTTGTCTCTTTCTCTGGCACCAGAACATCCCAGTGAAAATGCGTGGCATCGAGACTGATGCAGTTACACAAGAGACTGATGAAGTTACACAAGTGCATAGCAGCTTTACCTTTCGCTTTACCCTTCAGAAAGAAAGAAAGTATTCAGTAGTTTAGCATTCCCTTTACAAGATTAGGCCCTCAAGAGCCTTTTTTTTTTTTTTTAATTCCAAAATTTAAAGCTTGTATCTTAAGTACATAGAAACTGCTGTCTAGAATCGACTGACCGTCCTTCTAGCTGAGTGCCTCCTCTCTGATGGCATCAATTTCCTCTGCCATTTTGTCACCAGTTACCAATGTCCTAAGAACCTTCTGCAGCTCCTCACAGTCAGTTCTGCACTCATGCAGTATCTGCAATCCTTCTGTTACTTCAGGCTCTACTAGATCATTTTGAGCATCTTGACAAGTTGAGAACTCTGAAGAAACTGCTGGTAACCTTTTTTCATTACAAAAGCAATCACTCACTGTCTCCATCTGCCTGTTCTTTGCTAATGAGAAGTATTTATCTACAAACCTGGGACTGCCTAGTTCCTGTAGGAGAATTTGATGGGAAATCTTGTTGGATGCCCAATAGAAATGCAGGAAGATATCAGCCAGATCACTGTCTGTATATTTAACTGAGCCCTTCAAAAGACTCCAGCAGTTTTATAATACAGTGTTATTCCCACTTAGTTACCTATGTGTCTCTTAATTCTATTTTTTTAACACTTTTATTAATTTTCCCATTAGAGACATCAAACATACTAATCTGCAGGTGCCACTCTCAAGTCTATTAACAATGTATAATGTAATATTCGCATCAATTCAGGGTAACAACAGGAAATCAGAATTAAAATTTCAATGTAATGATAATATTTATCTTTAGCTTACTTAAATGTCTGTATCCTCATCTTTGAAACATTCACTTTTTTTAGTGCAGAATCATTTTGTGTGCACAAGTATGCATACATGTAAAACTTTCAGGAAATTGACCAGCTACACTTCATTCCCTTTTCCAAAATGGAGAATTAGCATAATCAAACTAAAATTAGGACATTTTTGCTATAAATCTGACACTAAATAAAATTTGACTAAATAAATAAATTACATTTAACTTCTGTGAAAACTTTAACTACAAATTCTCTTTCAGGAATACTTTCTCTTTTTTTCCCATTTCATTTCCTTTTCTTCTAACTAGCAACCTTAGACAAATCTTTAGCCTAGGATTTGCCAAACCTATTCTAAAGTTGCAGCACAAGTGAAGACCAGCTAGCATAACCCTGCAGTCATCCAGGAAAAACATATATCCATCACGTTTCTCCTGTCTGAATTTCAATGTAACCTGTTCTGCATTTGTATTTCCTCTGGGAAGGCAATAAATGCTCACATTTCCCAACAATTTATCCTATTGCACCTCTCTTCTAAACTGTAACACCACTGGGGAATTAAACAACACAGAAGAGAAACAGGAAAAGTGAATCCGTCTGAATCCCTCATTCTCCACCTCGTGGGCTGCATCAGCAATCTCTCAGCAAAATCACTGTTTTACTGCATATAACTTACTGAATTAGAATTTAAAAAAGACTTTCTCAACTTAATCTGTTTTCACACTTTCCACATGCTCAAGCTTAATAACTGGATACCGTGCATTTTAAGCAATTAATTTATTATTTTCTATCTGACACTTAGCTCCTTCTGAAGAGCTTTGAGGATACAGTGATGGTCAAGAATACATACATAGTGTTCAGATTGTAACCCACTTTGGCTTTAACAAAAGTGTCATTGATATTATTATTTGAACCAGGATAAAATGAATAGAATTTGGTTTATTTGTTTCTAGTACTGGGAAAAATAGAATGGATAATTACCATGTTTTTTATTAATAGCAAGCATTATTTCTGCTATGTCCAACCACGTGGGAAGTTAAAGAAATTCTTATGGATCTGTTACCATAAACAGATTGATTTTGATGTCAAGTATTTCCAATAGAAAAAGCTCAACAGGAGACACCACTTAAAAGACTGACAACCTTCCAGTGAAGTACAATCAAGATGTATTCCTAGAGGACTGCCACTGCACAAGACCTAACAATAGCAGAATGGAGATGTGAATTTACGTTATCTTCACCAGCTTTTGAAATGTATGGATTATAATTGTGGTTACTGTCCTTTCGGTGACTAGCTGAGAGGTTTCTGACTTTGTCCCATCTCCGGCAATATAAATTCGAACAGATAACACTTTTTAAAGGAGAGAAAAAAGCAGGAAGAGCACCACACCTTTGCAACGTTCACAGCAAGCTCCTCTCTGCTTTATGACAAGAGCACATTCCTTGGAAAGCAGGGGACACTTCTCTCTTCTGCACGTCACTTCCTTATTCTGGAAATAAACAAACAAACAAATAAATAGAAGATATCGCTTATAAACTACACCCATGGTTTAGTTTCTTGCAACTCAGAAAATAAAACGTGAGCTTAGCAATCTGCTCTCTTGCTTCTAAAGCTTTTGTGGTTAAAAAACACCCTCTGCTCTTGAAGGGCTGCAGTAGAAGATAGCCTCTGAATTGTCCAGAAGCATGAGTAAACACTGTTCTACTAGGACAATAATTCATAACTGCAACACATTATAGTACAGAAAACGTGCCCTGTTGAAGAAATCCACTTTATCATGCTAGCTGCATGATGTGCTTAATAAAATATCCTTGAGGTCCTGAGGTGTTGCCCCATGAACCACACAGTTTAGGAGTCATTTTTCATACTGACATAAGACAGACATCTGAGGAAGAGCTGAAATATTTAGAGAAAACTAAACACTCTTGCAGCACTGAAATCATTTTTAGCTAGCAGTATTACCTGACTACGCAGGAGTCTTTCAAAAGAGGCTGCTATATACTACACTATGAAAGAAAATTCCATGATTTATCTCTTTCTCCCCAAAATACTTAGAATCAATGAAATAATACAAGCAGGTAGAATTACTGTACATTATAGTGTCATCTTTCTACAGCAAAGAGACAGTAATGAGGGAGGCCAAAGAGCACGTTGATCATATTAAGGGATGTCAATATAGGTTGTGTGACAATAAGCAGAAGAAATGTTCCATTTATAGCCTGACTTTACCCTGTACTGTCAACCACTCTGGTTAACCCTAGCTATAAAGACAGAAAACAAATACTTGAGGTTTTTTTTCAGTCAAATTTTGATACTTGAAATTCCTGACTGAAATTAGCCCTCTGAAGTGACCTCTGCCTGTAATTAGTAGCTCAGTTCATTAAGAGACACAGGTGGACGTTACTAGATGCAAGCACCCACCTCACCCAATCTTATGACTTAATTAGAGACCAAAAAATCAAAGGAGAAGAAAAATGTAAATCATAAAACTAAACCACGCTTTCCAGTCCTTTTCTTTTGTTCCCTGTGGCCTCATTCAAGGTGCCTGTGGAGGATAACACACAGCTTTTATTACACTCCAGCCCTTTGTCTAAAATAAGAGGTTTATTTTCTTCAAAGTCACTGCCTGATCTGATGGGAGCTATAAAGGCTCTTCAATCTTATCAGTGTAAATGAGGAATAACTCCAGCCAAGACACTGTGAAATCAGTAAGTGAGGATCTGGCTCTAAATTGCTGCTCAGATGAAATGCAGCTGCAGTGACATGAGCTACTGTGAAGAGGCAGGTCACTGCTAGTCACCAATACGTGCTGGTGGCTCTGCATTCCTCCAATATTGCAGAGCAAACATACATGCAATGTAAACAGTCTAGTTAGAATGAATTTATGAGAATGCTCCAGTTCTGGGTTGGCACAAAACGGTTGCATCAGCAAGACTGCCTCAGCAACTTCTTTCTAGTACACAGGGTGAAATTCTACTTTTCTTTAGGTGAACGCAGTGCCCCTGACTTGGCTTTAATTCAGCCCGCTAAAAGACAGCAGAAACAACTTTACTGAATCAGCTACATACATTCTGTATTTTGAAAGGTTCTGATAAGATCTAATTATCTTTAGCAAAACTTTGTCCAGTGCAAGATTTAAAAAGTGTAGTGGCACCATTCCCTCTATCTGCAGGACAGTCTTCGGCATGGTGAAAGTGAATTCGAGGGAAGAGCAAAATCCGTTGTGCAATATGTTACTTTGGAAGACATGATTGACCTAGCTGAGGCATATCATGGACTCACTGGATGTATGACATGTTGTGTCCCACTAGGTCAACCTAGCTGGGTAGAATCCATGTTATAGGGCTTGGCAGGCAGCTGCCCATCACACTCCCTGAGGAAGGAATCACTACTGAGGATGAAAGAAGAGGAAAAGAGATCTGTATAGCTTTTTGATCCCTCATTCCCAGAATGCCCTGAGTTGAGCTGGGAGGCACTCACAAAGATCATCCAAATCCTGGCTCCACAAAGGACCACCCAAGATTCAAACCTGAATGGTTTGTCTGAGTGTCCAAACACTCCTTGAAAACCAACAGGTTTGAGGCCATACTCCCAGGGCAAATGTCTCCTGTAGCCCAACTTTCCAGCCAGCTTCTCCCCCTTTCTCCCAAGCGTGGACTTCCTTGCCCTGCCCTCAGGTATATCCTGACATGAGCATTCCCTTACAATCCTAAGGATGAGCCCAACACATATTTAAGCAGAAGATGCTTGCTAGATACTGTCCCTAACTTTAGCCTAGGTCACTTAAATAAGAAATAATCTCTGCCAATAACAAATTTGGTGCCATTGAGCCAATCAGTGAGTACAGCTAAATTTGGATCTCACTCCCCTTACCATCAGCAATACTAGTGGTTAAAGCCCAAACTCCTGACCTTCAGTACAGGTGAGGATCAAGTAACTGGAACAAGAAAGAAAAACCCAGTGTGAGTCATAACCTAGCTATAGATGGAAGATTTTGGAGTTCATGACCTGGCAAAGAGCACAAGGGCTGTTTTACGTTAAGTAGCTATTCCAAGTAAATCACTTTAATTGTTCATGGTGCAACTAATTCCACTTAAAAAAAAAAAAAAAAAAAAAAAAAAAAAAAAAAAAAAAAAAGAAAAGAGAAAGAGAAGAGTAAGATCATCTTTGTCCTATGAAGAAGAGGTTACAGCCTCCTGCCTACAGGACCAGCTCTGTGTGCCACAGGTAAGCAGAGGCAGTCCTTTGCCACCAGGAGAAAGGCAGCCAAGCCCTGAAGCAGAGTGGGATTTGCAAAGATGGTGTTCCTCCTCTGCAGCTGGTGTTGCAGGCAAGCAGGAGGTCAGAAACTGGCCTTGTCAGATGCCACCCCAAAGTTCCTAACTCCCTGTGCAGGCAAAATGTGGAAACAATAGGCCAGAAGATGTGGAGGAAAGGGTTAATACTGTGCTGATCCAGCGTAGGACAGCAGCAGCAGATAAAACAGGGCTGGTAAATCATTGTTTAGTCTATTGCAGTCAGGCATTATCCACCGCAGATCTCCCAGGCCCACAGGGTGTAAAAGTACAAGGATAAAACAAAGAGCAATTGTCACCAGCAGGTATTTTTCACACTGTCATCCAAAACACTGCTCTTAATGCATACTGTCCATCTGCTCGTTTCAATTTTGTTGCCTCCCTCCCTCCTGTTTCACAAGGGCAAAGCAGGCTGCAAGAGCAAACGGACTTCAGCAACAAATCTTCTCCTTCCAAATGCATCCCCCTGCTATCCCCAGTAATCATAACATAACATTTCACTATTTGTCCCAACCATACATTTAAAATGTTGCTAGGTAGCTGCATGCAGGAGCGCTGCATTACCAAACCTCCATCTGTGTTGTCAACAGCACCCCTGGAGTTGTTGAAAGCTCTCAGACAATTTGATTTCTGCTGTTCTTAAGAGAAAACTTCTTAGACAGCAACATTCAGAAGCCAACAGTTATGGGAAGGTGGGGGATTTTTTTCCTTTTGTTTGAAGGACGTGCACTCTGGCACCAAGAAGTGCGGAAGAGACACATGGCTCATAAATACATAAACCATTTGCTAAATCAGAAACCTGGGAGTCAGTCAAAATCCATAATAGGATCCCAAGATTCATAATAAATAACTTGTAATTATAGTCCTGCACCGTAGTTATTTTAAACAGATGGCTTATAGATTCACATCTGGGTGGTTTTTTTTCCTATTTTTTAATTTGGTGCTCAGGCACACACACACCCACACAAGGGGAGAGAACATTGCAAGAGATCAGCTAAGGTTTTTGTTAGTGTTGGAAAAATATGTATTTTCTAAAAGAGATCAGGCTGATCCAGAACTATGCTGCCATGGCTGATGCAACTCCCCACGAGCACCTGGTAAAGGACTTGCACTGGAATTTGGGGTTCCCTCAGAAGGGAAAATTGTAGGGATGTGCCGCAGCATCACCCTGGGCTCCTCCTCTGCGCTTACAGAACCCAATAGTGGAGAAGTTGCTTTTTAATGCATCTGGCAGAAGACCAGAAAGTTTTGCCAGGTGCCTGCATTTCTCCCCTCTCCCACACTCTGCCAGTGGGAACCAAAGATTTCTTCTTGAACCTGGCTTGCAAAGGTGATGCCAAATTCCCATATGAGAGAGGTATATCAGCTAGGGCTAATACTGGTGGTGCCACTTCATGTTGCCTTTATTGCAATCCCCTCTCAACATAATTTGTTCAACTTCCACATACACTTCATATTTTTACCTTCCAACAAAGGTCTCTGCACAAAGTAGCCCTGTCTAGTGACAAAATATATCAGACTAAAGGCATTAAACTGTGAACTACAGTTAAATAAGATGCCAACATGAAAAAAAATATATATAAAAAAAAAAATCAACAACAAAACCAAACAACCAAAAAAAAAAAAGACCCTAAAAATAAATCTGAATATTTGGCAAAGACCTTAGAGCAGATGTGTGCCAAACCACAGCTTGGAAGCTGCAGCCAACTTTTACAGGGTTCCCCACTGGGCTCCAGCCGGCTCACAGCAGCCACCAGGAGGATGGCTCTTTTCAACCTGGATGTGGCTTGGAAGAGATAAAAACTGGGAGTCCGTTTTGTTTCTTCAGGGCTGCACCCGTCAGCAGTACTGCAAGCCCCAGCCTTGGCTGTTGGCCGGCTGCGGAAGGCCAAGCAGATGTGGATTCTCAGGAGGCCAGATTTCCATGTAGAAATTCAGGGGTCTCTTTTTTTTTCTTTTTTCTTTTTTGTAAATGTGTTTAGAAGACTAGCACTGCGTTTCTGATATCCCGAGGATGTCGAGGGTTCATACTGAATAGGCTAAATGCTGCTTAAATTTTCATTTAACCAAAGAAAGCGATAGAGAGCTTGTTGTAAAAGCAAGAGGAACAGATCTGGTAGAAGCAAGAGCTACCATTAATGGCTAATCCTGAAACTGTTCACTTTTGACCACTGCTCATCGCAGTACCACCAGCATCTCATCAGTAACACTGATGATACTCCTCCTGAAGCAGTCCAGAGCATCCTGAAGCATCCTGCAAGCAGAATAATCCTCCAAAACAATAACAATTTTCAAACAATGGTGAAATCTACCCCCAGGGAATTTGGGATGGGGCTTTCCAGTGTGAAGAAAGTGCCATTTAAAACGAAGGAGGCCTGCGTGCTTCAGTCACTATGGCACGGTGAGGCACAGTGCGGGCTGCAGGAAGGTTGGAGCAGGCCATAGCCTGGTGCTGCCAGCTCTGCCAGGCATCGCACACAGCCAGGGCAGCCTTACAGTGCCCACAGAGCCATGCTCACTCCACATAAAGCCCAGGGGCCAACACTGGCCACAGGCTCTGTCCCTCAGCAAAGCTGGGGAGCGCAGGCTCTGCACCCATTTCATGCAGACAGCCTCGATATCATGCCAGCTTGAACTCGAGAACAGGCTCAGGCACGTGCATAACTCATGCTCTAGACAAATCCTGAGGCACTTTCTGAAAATACTACCCCCGTTCTTTTGGCACTCTTGCCTGGAATTTCACATCTCAGGGCTCATCTGCAAACTTCCCTGCAACTGGGGAAGCTGATCTAGCAGGAGGGACCTGCAAAGTACTGTGAGACTGCTGTCTGCAAGGATCATTTCTCCACCTGAGCCGGAGCTGTGCAGTGCAGCCCCAGGGAGGAGACACTGCTCCCCAGGGAGAGCTGTTTGCAGGCATTTCAGACCACTGTCAAGGGGAGTGACAGAAGAAAGTCCAATTTCCCTTGTTTCCTTGCACAAAATCAAATTTCCTTGCTAAAACAAAAATGGTCTACCATACTAGATGTTCTTTTAAGTATGGGGTGGAAAAATATTCCTCTATGAAACAGTGACCATCTTCTGTAAAATGATACCATTCCTTTTGTTTATCCATGTAAACTCACAAACACAAAGAGACACGCTTCACCATACAGAGAGAAGCCTTATTAAATATAAGCCTGTTCTCCATTTCAATGGATCTATTCAGAAGGGTGCAACCAAACATGTGCTGCAGTACTTCCTGCCCTGCCCACAGTACAACACAACTACAAGTTCAGCACAAACTGCATTAGACAGATGCAAATGACAGCATTTCATCAGGAAAAAAATATGTCAGTGCAGATGACAGAGCATCCTTCTCCTTTTTTTAGGAGTGCGCACAGTTGCCTCTGATTCACTCGTTCATCCCTGTAACCTCTTTGGTTTATCTGCCTTAGTTTCAAGCTCCATACCACCATACACGTGGAGCAGGGAGAGGGCTGCAGGTCTCTGTACTGGTACCAGCCACTGACTCTCCAGGAAATGGGATTAAAGCAAAGGTCCTGCTGAAAGATGACACCGAATTTCACTGCAAATGGATATTTCTCACCACTGAGACAAACACATTAGTATGTGCAAATCATTCAGGACGTATCACTCACAACTCCTTCTAGACTGAACAGATTTTTTTTTTCAGTGTTTCATGATATTCACCAGCATGAGGAAAGTGACCTCTGTGGCTCGCTTCAATCCTGACATTCCCTGACAGCAGCCTGCTGCACTATCACTTGGTGAAAATGAAGTCCTTTCCCCTTACATTTGCTTGCATTAATGAAACAGCATAGGTTGCAGCTGGAATCAGAGTCCTGTAAGATCAAACACTGCCTGAGCACATTGTAGGAGCAGGTCTCTCCTCCAATGTGCTTGTCAACAAAGCTGACACAGCTGGATTAAATGACCACAAACGCACTTTAAGTCAGAAGGAAAGCCAGAACAGGATCCAGACCTCCTTGCTCTCCGTCTCCCTGTTTCCACCTCCACCATTAAGTGTCACCTAGGTCACCTAGCCTTAGAGCTCATTAACTATACAGATGAAGGCAAAACTCTTCGAGTGTCAAGAGAATAGTGTGTGATGTACTTTCAGCAACAGAAGATGCACTCTTCAGAATTTCCCAGTAGCTTACACTGCTGTTCAAAACACTATCCAGTTTTCCAGGAGTCAGGATTCATGGGAGGGCTACACTCTGGGGTTCTTACAGAGGACCTTTGCACTTCACAATGTGTATGCATTTAAAATTCACACCTTTTTTCCCCTTTCTGTGTTTTCAACAATATATATATACATATATATATATTTGTATTTTGTTCACAAAGAACTCATATTAATTATGAAAACCAGCTAAAGCTGATGTAAATACCTAAGAAAAAGAGTAGTTATAGGCAGTACCTGTTTCTTTAAAGCTCCTGGTGGATACGTGTACCTGTGCTGCTAGAAAGGATTGTGTCCCACTGAGCTCATGCTTTGCCCCTCACCAGACATTCCCAGTCACACAGATGAGTCAACAAAACTTTTCAGATGATCACAGCCCAACTCATTTTGGCAAAATGAGTGATCCTGAAAAGCGTGGTCGAAACCCAGCCTGGCTTCTGACGGAAGCCAATCAGGCAGATATATTCTCCCAGAGAAGAAAGAAAAACAAGATGTGCCAATGGTTTAAAAGAGATGGTTAAACCATGTGAATTCAACAGATTTTAGATCAAGCCACTATGTCATGCTCTACCCTGTCTCAAAAATGAACATTAACCTAGTTTTGTCAAAAGAGCCTCCAACAACACGCTACTTATTTTTCTTAACTATTTCCATCCTGGTTCTATAGTTTATGTCAATTTAATTTTCCAGCAGATTGATTGCCAATAAGAGAAATGCAAAACCACAAAAACTGGAAGGAAAAAAAAACCCAAACACACCAAATCTAAGTCCATCAGCTCAAAATTCCTATTTTTGGACGAGTTCACTGTATCTCTTGCAAGCTGAATACTAACTGATAATCATTTCTTTTCTATTAATGTAAATTAAAACTTGACCTGAAAATTATTTTAAAGAGGTGTGAGGACTGATATTTTGTAAAAATCATTTCATCGTATTTTGATGGGCTACATCTACAAATCTATGCTGTCCAAACAACAGTTAGCTGTCATTGTATCTTTACTGCCTTCTGTGTCTGAAGTCTGCTTACTCAGCCTTTACACGGGAGATTTAGATAGTGGCAAATATACCGGTCTTGGGTTTGAGCCTGTTCTAAAAATGTTGAACAAAGCAGCCCTTGAGGCAATGTACTTCTTAAAGGCTTTAAAAAGCCCAATGGGCCTCCTAACTTTGCAACAAGTCATATCCCATGAAGAAATTCACTTCTGTACAACACAAAAACTGAGTTAGATTAAAGAAAAAGGAAGAAAAAAAAGCAAGGTCCCCTGCTGCTCTGTCTGGCCAGAATCATGTCTTTTACTGCCCATATCCTCTAAAGAAACGATGCTCTCATGATATATTACCCTAATACATCACCAAGTGACAGTTTTCTCATGATACAGTATCCTCAAAGATGTGATGCATGCCAGAAGCAGCAACAGGAGATCTTGGATGGGGAGGGGAGGTAAGGGAAGGATTTTCTGTTTTCTTCCAAATTTTCAACCTACAATTTATTTTTTAATGTAATTTTGTCAGGAAAATCCCTGTCAATCCCAGCTTCATAATCCAGAGGACTCCAAGAAACTTCGCTTTCAAACTGGAAAGCACCAAAAAACCCCTCTTCATTTAATTGAAGCACGTTTTGAACTAGGACCAAAATGCTTGAGGAACAACAACGAAAGAATAGTAGCCCAAATGAAAGCAACAAGAGTCTGTTCTCTATTATAAAATTATGTAGGCAAAAAGCCTCAGGACACTGGTGTTTTAATGAACTTGTAAGTAAGCTGAGCACTGACCCCGCATTTGTTTTCTCATGTGATCTTGCCTGTGCTACATAGTGCTGGTATTTGGGAAAAACAAAAAAAAAAAAAGAAAAAAAAAGGGGGGGGGGGGGGGAGAGGGAAGAAGTTATTCAGAAATAAGCATCATTTTGGCCAAGACTTGTCCAAAGTGGGTGAGAGTTTTCAGGGTCTTTTTCTGCTGCCTTTAGATCGTGGGGCTCATTCCTTACTGCTGCAGCTGCTGTGCACTATCAGCATTTGGGAATATCTTCACCCAGTTGGTGCTAGCGAGAGAGGCTGAGGCCATGGGAAAAATGAGTTAGAGAAAGATATGCCACAATGATGTTTTATGTGACGCATCTCTTTTCTATGAGTTTCTGCTTTAGATCCACTCAGATTTCTGAACACAAAGGTTTACTGCTATAAGAAAGACAGTGGAATAAGCTCCCCTTTGTTGTGTCCAAATTGGCTTTGGATTTTGGCTTTCAAAGCTTCAGACAACGTTGCAGTTACTAGGAGAAAAAGCACGTTTCGACTTGTGAACCAAGCAGAAGTGATATGGAAGTCATTGAGAGGAAACAAAAAGTCAAAGCTGTCAAAGTCACTTTCGCAGTCCTTTTGCTGACTTTGACCATATTTTGCGGCCTGGCCCTTGCTGCTTTTGGGCGAGATGTAGCAACCCTCACTCACAGCCCTGCTTGCTCAGCCGCATGACAATACCATTGCCATCAATTAAACCACCCACATGAGTTCAGGAGGTTTGAGCTGAGCTCCTCAGAGCAGACACATGCACAATGCCCTATGTACTGGGTAGACCCAGTTAATTAAACAGTTATTTTTAAATATGGCTCTGGAAAGAAGTTTGCTGTCCAAAATAAGAAACTAGTATTGCACAACTACTTTCTGCTTGAAAAATCCAGTGGTTAAAACAAGTTTTTGCATAATTTTTGCCCTGCAGGGATAGTTCTCACTTCTGAAAAGCAAATTCCCTTCTTTCTGTTTTGCACATGTACATACAAACAGATCTGGGGATGTCCAAAGCTGGTGAATCTTGAATATAGTAACACATTGAATAGAGCAATAGATGCAGATTTTTTTCTTGGTGTATGTCCCTCTCATACCTTCCTTCTTGCACTGCTGGAAGTTTAAAAAAAAAAAAAAAAAACCAAAAAAAAAAACATTCCTGACAAGTAAATGGAGCTGACATTAGAGTGAAGCCATGAGGTGAATGGGGTATATGCAAGCCATTTGTCATCTTGACAAAGTGATTTTCAGTCACCGGTGGGACACTTTAAAGACATCTGAACAGTTGGCCTTGACCACCAGCATTTCTCATGGCTTATAAGGAGCCCCATGGGACAAAGAACACAACCTGTTTTGGAAGCGATTCCTGCAGTGGTACCTCTTGATAGATGTAATAAAGGCAGTGTGATATATCAGGTGCCATTAAGATCTTTGCTAGCAGATTATATTTACATAAGTATGGAGTGCAGATAGCATCTTGTTAACCCAATTAATGAGACTCAAATGTCAGGAAAGGGATTATGACTGGCTGGAAGTCTGAAGTGCTAAGAAATGCAGCCACAGATGACTTCATTGTGTGAGACAGCACTGTTCCCTTTGAAAAGCAAGAACTTAGGCAGCAGCACTACTACCCAGGCAGCCAGGAGGAAAATCACAAGGGAGGGGGGAAAGATGGCCCGAAACTCAAAGGTTTCACACCTTCAATGTAAGCAGGGCTCTTTATGATGAGAGACTTAAGTGCCATGTAAAAATGAGAACCTGAAGCTGAACTAAAGAAAACTGAAAAGCATTCTCCTGAGGTCTTAGAAATTTAAGATTTTATTAACTGTACCTTATTCTGCAATAAGAGAAGGCCCTCGTCACCAAGTTATAGCCTAGTCTGGGTTGGAAAAGAAGCAACATTTCTTCCATTGTGTCCACACTTCTCTAGCCTAGAGAAGATCAAGATATTTCTTGACCATAATTTCTCCATCAATTGCTCTTGATGTACTTTACAACAAGCTCTTTGTCTTCCACAGTCTCAAATCACTAAGCTGTATGACACAAGAGGAGATGCTCCAGTCGTCCATTAGTGACTGACTGCACGTCAGAGCAGTGAACCCTGAATGGCAAAGAATGAGGTACTGAGCCCCAAAACACAGTTCAGGGTCCAGCCTTGCAGTCAGTACCTCCCATCATCTCTCTGCTCAGCATAATGACTGTAAGAAATCTTGTTCTGAGTTGTCTTCTCAGTGGAGGAGATAAGACATTTAGAGACTGCTGAAGACAACAGTGCAGTCTAAGCAGTATCCAGTGTGTTAACCTAAACTCTTTAATGGGAGCAATATCTTATGTGCTGTCTTGCATGGACGAGGCAATGCCCACCAAACAGACTGGGGCTGCTTACTCATCTCTCCAGCTGGATGCCTTCCAGTGAACCTCCCTTTTGTTGTAGATGATTTGCTTTTTTTTTTTCTTCCCTTTTTTGGCTCCCACCTTTGTATGTTTCCATGTGGACTGGTTTAATTATGCCAAGAAACCTGATAACATCAAAGATATAAATTCTATACTAAAATGATTATATACAGATTTAGGCACCAAAAACACACCCCTCTTGTAACAACATGTACATAAAACCACTCTAATTTTTCAGTACCATGGCCTAGAATTCCAGATTTTTTTTTTTTTTTTATTTCCACTACAGATTGATTTTTGAGATTTTGCTTGAGGATTAGGAAACTCTGCCAAGTTAAATTGGACATACACAGCTATTTTTCCAGAAGTTACACAGATTGCATGCTTCTTCTATTTCCTCACTGTTTTCTTGTCAAACAAGCTCTGGTTCAGTATTAGTGCATAATGTTACTTCTCATACATCCACATCAGCAAGCTTCTCCAGAAGTGCTTAAAGTGTTTAGATCACAGACACACTCGGCCCAAAGCACACTGTTAGAAAGGTTTCTTGCATTGCCACACTGAAAACATTGCAATGCATAATTTCAATTGTGCAGCCTTTTTTTTACCCACTGCTTTTACAAACCACTCATCACCACCCCTTGATTTACAGACTAAAAGCTTGCACGCTTTGCATTCTGCCCGTCAACATAATCTTATTCGGCCACACTACCCAGTTCCTTCCTGCTCCAATGATTCCCAAGCAGCACAACATGGAGGTGCTTTACTAAATGGCACCATCAAATCTTAACAAATCCTTAAAGCCTGCTTTGTCAGCTCTTTTGCAAAAGATGCCTCAGTTGCATAAAGCCACTCAGACAGCAAAGGAGGAGACAATTTCAGGACATTCAGCATCTGTTGTTTTTCAGCCACCGAGAACTCGTAAGATAAATCTGAAAATCAGATGCAAATGTATGACTCTAAGCAGACATCAGAATAAATCTGGGTGGTTTCTAACTCTGAAACAAACCCAATTCCCTTTGGAGCCAGTTGGATATGTGAAAAAATTTTCTTCTCAGATTAAGTCATTAGAACATACCACCCATGGAAGTGGTGGAGTCACTTGGAGGTGCTCAAGAAATATGTAGATGTAGCACTGAGAGACGTTCTTTAGTGGGCATGGTAGGGATGGGTTGATAGTTGGACTAGCTGACCATTAATCTTTTCCAACCTTCATGATTTTATGATTCTATGAGTATAACTGAATATAAAGACGCTAGGAATTATTAACAAGCACAAGCTTTTAACCAAGGAGTTGTCAGAAATCTCTTCTTCCTGGACAGAACTCTAGGACGCATCAGTATGTATCCTCCTGGGCAAGGAGGAGTGCAGAGCTTCTGCTTCTATGCCCCACATAACATCTCAGCTACAAGAGAGAAGGTGCGTACATGCAGCTCTAAGGCAGAGTTAATCTGATTCAGTCTTTAACACTGAAGCTTTGAGAATATGTTTATTTATCATGGGTACTCCAAAAACTGGGACCTCAATTGGTCAGTGAAAGTGCCAGATCTTTTTCATCCATTTTCTAAATACCATTTCATCACACATCCATCTTTCATGCTCACAAGAACTAACAGACTTCCAACACTAATGCTATTTACTGGCTTCCTCAGCAGCACTTCATGGCACAAATATACGCCTCCCTCCCTGAACACCACAAAAAACAACACAGAAAATGTAGACCATAGATAGGAGGTTGCTGTGTAGAACAGGTGTAGAAATGAACATAAGAACACCTAAAGAGGATACAAGCCACAGACAGCACGCGAAGACATGTTATCTTTTCGCTGAGATAGCAGTATGCAGACCTAGTCTAACAGCTCAATTCTGAGCACTGTCTGAAGTAAGAAGATTCCAGATATGGAGGCAAACTGAAGGAAGAAAAGCAGAAAGAGAAAAAAAAAAAAAAAAGGCAAAAACTGGAAAAGAAGTGAATTAGGAGGGACAAAAAAAAAAAAAATACAGGTCTCAGAAAGTAAGCAAGGTCAACTCCTGAGGATGACAGAAGGGCAAGAAGGGGTGAGGCTCATATTGCACTTAGAGAGCTCAGCACTTGATTCAGATGGATGCAAAATGGTGCACAAAGCTAAATCTGACAAGTGGTCAGACTGGAGATTTTTTAGCTGCAGCTTAATGCATGTGATGAAGAGGACAAGAGGTCTCAGAGGAAGTAATTACAGCAGTTACTAGGTACAACATGAGCAAGTACCAGCATGATAGTCATTTTAATAGTAGTTTTACAGGTAAAAGGTTTTATACAATACTGTTGGTTTTGTTGTGGGTTTCTGGTTTTTTTTTTTCATAATGGCCTTTTATTTGACCGTAAGCTCAATATAATAAAGGTTGCATTTTCATTTGATTTTTTTGGTTGTTGGTTAATATTTTTCTTCCCTCAAAAATTCCTATTAAAAAATGATGAGGGTATAAAACCAGATATTTTGTGGGGAAAAAATATCTATTTTTATATACCAGCACAAAGCAGAACACCAGAAGTACTGACACTGTGAACCATTCACTTACAGGACCATAATTCTTAAGAAGACTGTTAACAACTCAATGGAAGAAACTTGAAAGCTAATAAAAACTATATACAGGTAACTGTATGCTTTTAAAATGCCATTCTGATATTGGACCAGCTCTTTAATAATGTTTTTCTTATTGGCAATAAAAAAGTGCCTTAACTTAGACTGATCCATTTTGCACTTATTGTAGATACATTCCAAAGACATTTGCAATTTATATTACATTTTTCCATTTAGTTTATGGTATTTTTGTGCCCTTCATACTTTTCTCCATATTATTTATGCAATTTAAATATGTTCTTTTGTATCTGAGCTCTCTAATCCATTAATTACCGCCAACGAGAATCTCATTTTCATACTTGGTGCATTGGATCTTCATCATTATTGCAATGACATATCACCAGCACTCTTCCAGGAGGGTTTTGCCAAGAACTATAATCAGTTCAGCACTGTGTGCATATGTCTGCTTGCTCGATACAGCTGACTCTGTGTTAGAAATGTGCAAGCAGTGATTTCCTCACTAGCCCACGTGGCCTGAGAACACCATGATATAGCTTCTTCAAGCCTGCAGATTTCCACAAAGGCTTAATCACAAGCTGTCACACATGACTGCACACTGTGCCTCCAAAATAAACGTCACGACAAAACATGAGCTGAGGGCACAGATACCTATTTAGGGATGTATAAATCTCACCCACAGCGTGGGGGTTTGGAGAGATTTTTCTTTGCTGTAGCTCCAGCACCTCTGGCTGGACACCCATCAGCAGCTGGAGCCTCTCTTCCAACTGGGTTTCACACAAGTCAGAAATGCCGGCACAGGAACACCGAGCCAGGCTCCTGCTCAAAGAAGGACTGATGGCAGCACAGCACTTTTTGATCTGAAAGGAATCTAGCCTGCAGGCTGTGGGACTGCTCTGGGATGTGAAGTGATGTGCAGCAAGTGGACTTCAAAAGAGCCACAGATGGCACAGACCCAACATGCTGCTATTCAACCCGTATTTGTTCCTCAGAAGTGAAAATTACCTGGAGATGTTACACGTGGTGCTACTTGGCCAGGGTGGCCTTATCTGTACACAGGACTAGGCTGACTTGAACACTGCCTCAACACTGCTGTTGTAAACCTAGAGGAACAAGTCAGAGTCACCATGTTCTGCCATCAGCTAGTTATGTTTCATTCTCAGATGAAAGTCTCACCTTATGCACAGGTATTGCATTAGTTAAGAGCAGAATCTACCTGAATTATTTTTAGGAGAGCCTATCAAAGCAATCACCTGTATAACAGATAATTAACCTGCTTTGGCTCTCAATTCAATTCACTTTTCACTTGCAAAACTATCTTCATCTACACATGCTGCTCCTTGGTCTCCCTATGGAAGTACGTATTGGACTCCAAGTTGCATCAGACATGGAGTTTTAACTGGTTTTTGTTTTCTGGGTTTGTTTTTGGCACTGTGGTTTTTTTTACCTCCTCATTTAAAAGATGTCATATACATCTGTATCTTTTTTTTTAAATCGGATAAAAACTAATAAAGCTTTCATCATGTTGGGGCATGTTTGTGTTCCAGGAACCCTTCAAACATTGATCAAAACAATGTTCTCTTTTGCAGTAATACGGGGCTGAAGACAACCAGCACACTACCGTATCTTAGGCTATTTTTTTTTGTCTTTTTGTTTGTTATTTTTGTGGGTGAAAAGAAAGCTGATTATATTATGCAGTAATGGAGACCAAGAGTATTTAAATTGAAAGAAGATGCAATCTTGGTAGATTCTACAGCTGATGTATGTAAACTCTTGAAATTATATTAAATAAAGTAGGTATGAAAGAAATGTTTGATGATTTTTTTTTTAAATGTGCACTTCTCCACTAGAAGTCATCTGGGCTGCATTATACCTTGACGCAACAACAATTGAATCCTGATGTACGAAAACACTGCCATCTTCACTGAACATGTGTCAAACACTTGCTCTCAGGCTAGCTTTTGAATTGCATATTGTGCCACAGAAATCAGCTATGTTATAGGTAAAGAATCTCAGCAAATCTAGCAGCTTCCTTGCTTTAGCCCACAATGTGGAGTTGGATCTTATTGGGAACAAGAAGAACTGGGACAGAGGTTCTTTCTTCCATTTTTTGGTTTGTTGCACTTGGTTTCTCTATTCAGTTGGTTCAAGCTAGGTAGAACACTAGCTCTTATAATGAAAAATTTAACATAATTTTTTATGAGCAAAGGTCAAATTCTACATTGCGCGTTTGGATTTAAAAGCGGAAATTTAAACTACAGAATGATGTTTCTAGCTGAATAAAACTTATGCCAAGCAAAACTCTGATTTCTAGTTTCTTGGGCTCCTGTCTCCAAACTTTTCTCAGATTTCCAACACTTGGTTATACTTTCTGGCTCACATTTATTTCCTTCTGTTCTGGATTTAGGCGATAAAAGGTTGAGACATATGATTACCACTCCTCAGGTATACTTGGCAAATTTGAGGCTCAGGCATGAGGAAAGGGAGGAAAAGTAGGGGGAATGGCACTGTTTTAGATGTGGCTTGTCAAGATCACCACTGGCATTTATCAGCTGTTTCTTGACACAACCCACTTTGTTCTAAAGTATTTAGGAAAATAAAATACAATCCTTCCTGACAAAATAAGAGTGATTTCCTGCCAAACTGAGATATGTTCTTGTGATGTGCAGGATATCACTAGCTCAGGTGCACTTATCTATTTCCTTGCACTTCCTGGCTTTTCACCTATCTCTTTCTACTGGCATTTTTGATCCACTCATTTTAAAATTACATACACCCACCACTGGCCAATGAATAGGTCATTCTTGGATCCCTGCTTGCTTCTGGCAAGATGCTCAGGGTTCACATAGATGATGATACACGAGCCGAAAATGGCACAGCTTTCCTCACCACCACCCATCAGCACTGTGACCCCCAAGCTCATCTCACCTTCACAATAGCACTCAAAGTTTAAATCAGGCTAAGGCGATCCTGGGAGGTTTTTACATTTTCCTCCTAAAATTATACACAGGCTCTCATTTCACCCATTTCTGTCGGGCTGTAGCATTTTTATGTCTTTTCCACACATGTATATTTCTTGAAAGCAAATGCTATAATATCAGGTGTGAGACTACTTCTATTTTGAGTTTTAGATATCTTCCAGCCAAAAAGCTGTACCAACAAAAACTCTCTTGCACTTGGTCATTTACTACTGTACCGAAGTTGAACTTAAAATATTCCATGCCTATTTTATATGCTCACACCCATATAAAAGAGATGCAATCAAATGTTCCCCCCAATTCTCCATTAATAGCATTTTCCTCTTGACATTTCAAAATCCTCAGAACATATCTGCGCTACAAACTTACCAAAGTGTGGTAAATTTTCACATTTATGAAGTTCTGTTTCTACATAAGACCAATTCACTCAGGCCTCTGCAACCCTCAGAATAATACTTTCACATCTGAAATATTTAAGTCTGCATCTGAAGACGTGACATATTTGGGTCCCCCCAAAACTTAATAAGCGTATAAAACCTTCTTCTGCATTGAAATAAACACGCGTTTCCACGGATTTGTGAGAATATTATAGAGGAGAATTTTTGCATTAGGTAGCCTAGATATAACCCCAAGCAGGGTTATATTTATTATTTTTTAATATTTATATTTAATAAATTTTTAAATTTTAAATTTTTAAATATATTTAATAAATATTTATTAATATTTATTATTAAAACATCTAATACCTGGAATAAAGAATTAGTTTCTTGAACTGAATCCATATAGTTCCATTATGAATATTATTAATGTTATATATTTTTACCTCAAATCCACGCTCACCCTCTCGTAAAGTGCAAGTGAAGTGAAAGTGGATAGTTTTGTAGTCAAACCATTAGACAAAGAGTTAGGAGACCTAAGCTTTCATCACAGTCCTACAAGAAATTGCTTGTGGATAAACTACAACCTCTCTTTGACTTTGATGTTTTTCTATGCAAAAAGAAAAAGAAAAAGATAAAAAGCTCACTCCTTGCAGTCAGCTGTAATTAATGATCATTTCTTTGGAGATCAAATTCATTCATGTTTATTAAGTGCTTAGAGATGATTAGCTGGACAGCAGTATAACAGCACTGAAGTGTAATTGTAAAAGCTCACTTTGAAACTATTGCCTTGCAGATGTTTAAAATGACCGTTTTTAATGGGCATTATAATGATAATAAAGCAAAGACTTATAGATTGTAACTTTGGGGCCTGCAGATTTTGATCTTGTTAGTACTTAACTGTAATGAGTAATCACATTCAATAAGTAAAAGTAAAAAAAAGCTTTATTAGCCGTAAGTAAAGTGTAAAGCTTAAAGTGGTTTTATTAGTTCTCATCCTTCCTACCAGAAAATATTTCTAGGGCTTGTAACTTCATAGCAGTTTAACAAGAGAAGGATGACAGGATCCTCTTGTCCTGGTATCCTCTGTATCACTAGCCACAGACTATCATCCGATTACTTCTGTGCTGAATTGCACATCATAACTAAAGCATACTCCCACATTATCACTTGAAAACATCACAAAAGCAACTTCCAGCATTATCTGCAATGCCTTGTTCTGCTGATATTTCTTGCATACAGAGCTACAGTGTACATTCACACACGCTCCCAGTTCTGACCTCTGTTCCCTTATACTAGGAGGCAAGAACCAGGACGGTTCTGTGCACTCCACTACATTTCAGTATGACAAGCAAAGAAGTCCACAATAGTGTTATCTCATGGTGGACACAGAGCCTTTTCCTTAGAAAAATATTACCTGTACTTGAGAAGTGAATGATTTACTATGTGCAGCATATGAAATCCAGCACATGTCCCCCACTCTGAATTCCCTTATCACTACAACTTCTCTTTTCACATGTTACAGCACATGCTTACAAATGAACTCATCTCAGTTAGTAGCTGCACTTGGCTGCCTCCAGGAGATCCTCAGTGTTCAGTCCTCAGGGTTGGCAACAGGCAGTGTTGCCAATAACTCTCAAATGGCACCTACAAGCTTTAGCAAAGCAGCCCCTGCCAAAGTCAGTGTCTACATTATTTACTTTGTTCATGTTCCTGTCACAAACATCAGCCTGCTCAGTCTCCTACAGTCAGTGAGAATAAACAAATTTGGGGTTTTGGACTTTGTAGCAAGGCTTGTCAGTGTTGTATGAGAAATTGCATTTGTAATTTCTCTTTGAAACCTTTGTTGCATTATGGCAACATATTCACAACCTTTGAGTTTCTAGATTCTACCACATTTGCTCTCAGAGTACTACATCTTCCTTTGCCCTCTTAACCTATTCAGCCTGTTAAGAGACTGTGAAATGAAGACTGCCTTGCTCATGCTGCCTCCCTTCTTCTGCCTTGCTAGGATGCAATCCTGTGCACTGCAGACACGATCTGCAGAGTCAGTTCTGTCACTAATCATTTGGTTATTTGGTTCCAGCATTTCAGTTCAGTCTTCCCTCATTAGTGAGATGGGAAAGACATGGAAAGACTTTATTTAGATACTCCATTCAGATTTCCACAACTTGTGCAGTTCTTTATGACAGCTTGAAGCTATGGAAAGCATCACTGATAGGGGAAAGCTGTCAGCATTCAATCCAATATTTCAGTTACCTGCTTTCTTCTTGGTCTTAAGACAAGTGCCCTTTGTCAAATAGTCTGTCCTCTCTGGACAGCAATTCTTTCCTTCCTGGAACAGCTGATTAAGTTCTCTTCTAAGTTGCTCTCTTCTTAAGATACAGACATAGATCAGGTTTATCCTTGTAGAGGACGATAGGTCTTCCAGAGAAAGTTCCTCACTGAATCACTATTAAACAACTGATCTTTCTAGTTGGGTGGAAGGAAACCTGGTTCTCTTTTCCCTCCTGGTAACAAATCACCATATCACATCTTTTGTTTCTTATCTCCCCAGACCTCCTAAAACTGATCTTTTCCCTTGTGGTAAGGCCTGAACAAAGATTTCAGCAACAGCCTGTCCAATAAGTCACTGCTTGGGATGCTGTACAGTGTCAAAGTCAGTATCTCCAAGCTAGTCTCATTCTCCTCTATCTGGCCTCCTGGCTTCCCAGTCAAGAAAGAGAGATCACATTTACCCTTTGGCAGAAATGAAACAGAGCATCTCCAATGCAGCAACTTTCTAGGCATCCATACTAAGGAAATGTGGTATCTTACTTCCACTGAAGGGAACCAAGTGCCCTCATTCGCCATTTCTCTAAAATATGCCCCAGTAACTGCAAAGATTTAGAGTTCTTATATCCAGTGTTTTTTGCACTTCTTCATGTTCATGCACTAAAAGGGTGCTCATTGATTTAATAAGCCAAGGTCTAGAGAGATCTATAAATATAAGTATTTTCCCCTGCATTATTGCCCTCATGTCCAAGACTGAACTTCTGCTCCTTCACAGATAAATTGCTTCCTCGCTGGTTAACACCAGCTTCCATTAGCAAGAGTGGTGGCAGACATATTTGGGAAGGTGATCCATGATAAAACACAGCTTCGTGTCTTTTTTGTTTTCCCTTTGATTTCTTTACTCACCACATCCCTTACTCCTCCTTTCCCCACACCACTCTGTTCAGAAGAATCAATAACTTATTCTTTATCACTATTAGCTAAAAAGTTATCGCTGGGCCTCACTTTAAATCTACTGGAATCCATGTGACATACATCAAACTCAATGGGCTTAAGATCAGGTTCCTACAGTTGCCAAAATTGCCTTCTAAAACTCAGCCTGAAACAATTCTTTAAGTCTTTTATAGGGTTATAATAGCGCAGGCTAATGCTAATCAGATTTATAGCAGTAATAGAAGTGGGGGGGCCTAGAGATTTCGTTCCTAAAGTAGAAAACATTCTGTGCATTCCACTACTCAGTAACTTCCAAAACATAAAGCACAGCACTTGCTGGTCTATGCTTCCCTTTGCATGCAACAGCACATTAAGGTTTATGGCTTTCTCTTAAGTATGTTGTGCAAAGTTTTATTTAGAATAACTATTTTTCAATAACTCCTAAGCCTTGGCGTATCCAGCTGAATTGCTCCCAAAATGCTCAACTCTGATGTAAAGTTACAAGGAAATGGGATGTTTCTCCCCAAAACGTGTATTGGCACAAGACATTATGAACTGCTCCATCTCCAGCAGGGCAGGCAGTGCCATCCTGGAGCAAAGCACCAGTACAAGCATCCCTTGTCATCTGATCCCAACATGTAAAGCAACCAGAGAGGCTGTGGATGCCCCATCCCTGGAGGTGCTCAAGGCCAGGTTGGGTGAGGCCCTGGGCAGCCTGGTCTAGTATTAAATGTGGAGGTTGGTGGCCCTGCGTGTGGCAGGGGGGATGGAGAGGGAAGGGGAATGAGGTCCCTTCCAACCCCAGCCATTACCCTTTGGCAGAAATGAAACAGAGCATCTCCAATGCAGTAACTTTCTAGGCATCCATACTAAGGAAATGTGATTCTGTAAAAGCACCCTGCAGCCTCCACCTCACACCCAGAGGAAGCCAACCTCATGGAAGCTCAAAGCAGCAACATTTCTTACCCCTGCTTGTCACCCTATTTGCTGAGCTACACCAAAGGGTTCTGTGCACACCTCCGACTCCTGAAAGCATCTCCAAATTCACACACCACACACAGTTTTGCAATGACACATTAAAGTCATGTCTAACTTTGTGCCCGAGAGTTTTAAAGTCAAACCACCGCCAGATCAAGGATTGGGTTACTTTCCATTAGCTCGGTGCTGAGATAACCCCACGTTACGTAAAGGCAACAAAGCTACCTGAGGTTTGATTACGTAAAATATTCCCCCCTTTGTTTTGTTACTTTTAGCGCAGGCCTGAACGTTCTTATTATCTGAAATCCAAACTTACCAGGCAAACACACATTATACAAGGGTTGTCTGTGATAAAAGGTATCTGGAGAATTTCCCCTTCATTTTCGCATTTTGCAATGGATCCTGAAAGAGAGATAAAAATTAAAAATATTGACGTATTTCAATTCCCCCAGCTGGTTTTGGGTGATGACTTGTCAGTCTCACTTAACCCCCGCTCCATTCCTAGCCTTCAAGTTTGGCCCCAATTTGTCCATTTTGAGCAGGTGAGCATGCCAAAGGGAGCAGAGAAGTGACTGTCCCTTTATTGGTGGCACAGACCCAACTTGCTCTGTGTCCCACTTATAGCTTTTTCTTTTCTCTGATGACGTGTGGAGAATAATGAGTACTCCACGCAATGCAGGACGCCTCTGTAATGACAGATCCAGAGCTTGTTGAAATCAGCACAAAGCTGGGTGTTGGACCAGGAGCCCTGCACAAGCGTTAAACCGAGCATCCTCCTGGCGCCTGACAGCCAATTGGCGACGGGGCGGGAGCGAGCGGGCTGACTGTCAGACGGAATCGAATTAGGAATCCCTTTATGGCCCTATTAGCCGGCACTGTGTCACGTTGGAATCGCTTCCCACTCGTGCTAGAAATTGATTCGCGTTTCCCTGCGCGCCCCAGAGAGCAATAAAGTATAATCCTCGAGGGGAAAAGAAGAAAAAAGAAAGCAAGAAAAACGGAAGAGGGGGAAGCCCATCTTCTCCATTCACCTGCCCCAAACCCGCTCTCGCTCCCGCAGCCCCGGCCCTTACCTGTGAGCAGGGAGGAGGCCGGCGCCCCAGGGAGGCAGAGGGCGCCCAGGAGGACGGCAGCGGCCGGGACGAGGCCGGGTGTCCCCGCCGGGCTCCCGCTGGACCGAGGCATGGTCCCGGGCTGCGAGCCGCGGGTGCCGCTGCCTGCGGGACGCCGGAGCCCGCGCCGACCCCCGGCCCTGGGTTACGGAGTGTGGGGGGGGGGGGGGGGGGGATTGGGGGGAGGAAGGGAGATGCCGGCCCGCCGGGGAGTCCCACCCCGGGGAGGGGACTGCGGGTGCGGGGAAAGCAGCTGTCAGCGCCGGCCCCTCGGCCCCGCACCCCCTCTTTCCATCACCCCCCTCCCCTGCCCGCATCCCTTCTTATACCTTCCTCTCCCCCATAGTCCCTCCTCCAGCACCCCCCGGCCCCACGCCGCCTCCCCCCGGCGCACACACGCGGCCGCGCTGCCAGCCCGGACCCCGCTTCCCCGCCGGGAGGTGCCCGGCCACTCCCTCCCGGCCCCGCCAGCACCGCCCGGGCCAAAGCGGCGTCGGGGGCTGCGGGCGGGGCGGGGAACGGGAGGGTGGCGAGGAGCAGAGCAGGAAAGGTAAAAGAAGGCCGGGAGGAGAGGAAGCTCGGCTCCTTGGAGGGGTCCGCTGTTCGCGCAAAAGCAGGTACTTGGGCAGGGAAAGCCGCTACCCTCGGCTCACCCGACAGCTAGCGGCCGGGCCATTCGTGCTTGGGGACAGCGAGCGGGAAGAGGACAAGGAGGGGGGACGAGCGGAGCAGGCGGGGAAGCGACTGCGGGGCTCTGCTCCCCGGCTGCCGCCCGGCCGGCTCCGCGGAGCTCCCCTCTCCGCTCCCTCTTTCCCCTCCGCGCTGCCGGGGCCGCTCCTATCGCCTCAGCCGCAGCAGAGCTCCGGCAGCCGGAGCCCAGTGGCTGCCCTGGCTGTGGGCTGACGGCGCCCTGCCCAGACCTGCGCTGCCGAGTCTATCCTTGCCCGGTAGGTTCTGGTCTTCGATCCCCCTTTGCTCTTCCGTCCGTAAGTCGCCGTTCTAGACGCGGGCACGGCGTGAGCTACGGGCGCGCGCCGAAGCTGAGCTTCTGCACGCGAAGCTGCACTGACGGCGTGACCCTTCTGCTACGCGGAGATTGTCCGGGTTTGCTTTGCAACTCGTTTTCCCTCCACGGTGCTTTTTCACCGGGAGAAGCGCAAGCTCGCAGAAATAAACCGCTCTGGTGACAAAGCTGAAAGGTGCTTTCGGATTCATTCGCGTTTGCACGGTCTTTCTCTGGGGAGTGAATGCGAGCTGTTCTTTCAAGAAAGCTGACAGCAACTGCAAATCAGGTGCGGGCAGCACAGGACTGCTTTATCTTTAAAGGCATTTGCTTCCCAGTCAGACGCAAGACTTGAGTGTTCGTTGTTAGAATGAAGCCCGGCAGACCGCTGGAAGCTTGCAGCACCATTGTGAGATGCAGGATGCCCACGCCTCACTTCCAACATCATTTGTCACACACCTTTATAGTGGAAAACCAACGTCCTGTGACGGGACCACAGAAATCTTGTATTTGTCAGCCTGTCGAAATCGCTAGCAAGATCCCTCCCAGTGGAAAAAGAAAGCCGATTTCTTTTCCTGTTGCACAATATCAGTCTGAACAGGTTGAGCTGCATAGGCACATGTGATAATTTTGATGCCGTTAAAAGAAGCAGCTATAAAAAGAGGGAATTTTGTATTCCATGGAAATAAAATTGGGAGCAGTGCCTAAGTATAATGCATGAAACTTTAATGTATTTATTCTGGGAAAGGATTCACTGTTCCCTTTATTTCAAGATAAATGAATCTGTAGAGGTACATATTAAACACTGCTCCAGAAGAGATTCTCACTTATCCGAATGTTTTTTTTCCAATGGAAAGATGTACTGAAGCTTTTGGCAAACTGACTCTTCCTTAGTTCTCTATCTGCAATTGGTGGCTGCGTTTCCCTTCTCTAATTCCAGCACAGCTACAGTCCTTCTAGAGCAAATGCCACAGAAAAAAATAAAAAATAAAAATAAAAAAAGGCTCCAATAATTTAAGTGACAATTCCCACAGGAGAGTACTTATGTCACTGCGTGCATTGAGCCTTCTCTTTGTGATGGTCTAAAATTCATTAAATATTAATGCTGCCTGGTGTGAGAAACATACAAATCAGCAGGGTGCCAAATAGCAATCAGGTATCCAAATAACAGCAGGGAGCTGATAAAAAATACAGTTGCAAAAGGTTTGCATCTGTCAAATGAAGACAAGAAGGGACAGCAAGCGAGCTTCACACTCAATTCCTGCCATCCCTCATTCAGTTTGCAAGTACGAGAAATGGAATCATACCTAAGGCAGTTGTGCAGCAAGGCACAGGGATTTGCTGCAGCATCCCCAACACACTGCTTGGCCCCTAACTTACCTCTACAACAGCATCTGCGAGATGACAATACTTTGAGTGCTCCCTGGGGTGCGTTTGCTGGGTCTGTGCCTTTTGCTGCGGTTGCTAGAGCATTGGGGTGAGGGATTTGCCCTGTCCTTCATCGTTAGATGCACCTGCTGATGGCACTGTGGGCCTCCCCCATCCACAGGTGCTGGGCAGAGTAGCTTGCTGAGGGCTCAGCTCCCCACCTACCTCTCATCATGGAGCGGGGGAAGTGCTCATGGTTGGGAGCAATGCCGATGCTTCCTGGCATCGGTGGTGGTGACACACTACAGGGAATCACTCTCTAATTTTAATCTCTCACAAAGTGAAATCCAGCGCAGGAGGGAACCACGCCATCCCAATCCTCCCACCTAAAGTTTCACTCATTCAGTGGTACAGTATGAGTTTTGGCTCAGCTTTTTACCTTTCCCTTAACCTTTCTCCAAAGTCTATCACATCAGTGGTATGTGTGTTTTTTTTTCTTGTAGTAATGTCACATTAAGCACAGTTCCAAAGGTTTGGGTATTATTTCTTCTTGCATCCATGTTTGAATGGATATTTACTTTTCCAAGAAACATTCAAAGCTGCGGTAACTTAGCAAAGCCAGAGGATCACACTGAAAGCCATGTCCTGCTGTTGGACACACACAGAGGCTTCTGTTGTAACTGCTGGCATATAACAAAATCACATGTCGTCAAAATTCTTACCTCCTTTGTATAAGCATCACACAGTATCACTTTGTGTTGAAGGGATACGTTCATTAGTTTTGTTTATTGGTCAGCCCGGGTTCATTGATGGAGTGCTAGCTGTTCACAAGTACCTAGTTTTACGTCATTTGGCTCCTTCTCCAGTTGTGCTTTCCCAGTGGTCAGCCATAAATTGTTAACGGTGTCAGCCATTAGCTGGTGACAATAAATGTTCAACTTAGCACTCACCTAAAATGAAAAACAAAGCTTCACTGTTTGTTAAACACAACAGTAGTAAAGAAGATGACAGTGATCACATTCACATCTTTCTTCATGATCATCTGTTTTACTGGCACATCAAAATATCAAGAACACCCATTATTTTTCAGCTGGAGAATTCTTCCAGAACTGAAGGGACACACTGAATCATTAGAATTCACAAGTATTTTCTTTTGTTAAGAAAATTCACTGTTTTAGGTCTTGGGCGTAGTGTTCCTTCTCATGCAAGAAAGTATTCAGTCAACATGCTGCATGGGAAAGTGTGTGTATGTCAGCAACAACTTACATCATCAAAAAGAAGGGCACGTGCATTTGCTGTAACAGGAGGCTTACATTCATTCGTTTCTGTGCTTAATCATGATTTAAAGTTAGCAGCATCTACTGGTGTGAACAAATGGTATTTCACGCAGAACCACTTCTTCTCCATGAGATAATGGCCACAAACCTTCAGATTGGCCGGAGGTTCTCAGAGGTGTTCTTGACAAAGTCTCCCTACAGCATAATGATCAGAAAACCAATGAGGGCTGAAGGACATACTAAGAGGCCTTCAAACTGCAACGAGATTAAAAGTGACATATGGTCCAAGTCCTTAAATAAAAGGAGAGTATCTAAAAGTTACAGTGAGACTCACTTGAATAAATGTTTATAAATTTCATCAAACAACTCATCATTTTGACAGTTTTCCATAAACCTCTGCAACATGTAAAGTATTTAATTTATTTGTGGCAAGATAAAGATAATGAGTAACATTTTAAAAGCTTGTTAACGTAGAATGTTTTGGCATGGTCAAACTTGCATACTTCTGCTGTTTAAATTATGTTTTCTAAGAACTCAAAAAACCATACAAGAAAGAGTTTCTAACTGCAAAAGTCTTCAAAATCTTGTAATTTAAATTTGTGCATGCCATGCACAAATGCAAATGCATGCCAAATGCACAAAATCTAACCCGAACTGGACGTAAATGGCATCAGATCTCCAAACTAAAGTAATAACAACAATAATAATATTAATGAATGTGATTGCAGCGTGGAGAAAAAAATATCACTCCAACGTGGAGAAAATGAACTGTTATAGCCTTATGTCAAGTATGCTAAAAAAGACAATAAATGATAACAGAAATGATCCTAGCTATGGAATTCCTAGCAGAAGCTATTAGATAGGCTATAGGCTAAACAAACACAGTCCATAGGCATGTGCTTTTCTGTTACTCAGCTGCTGTAAATAGATAATTGCATTTCCATAGATAATTAAAAATATTTTGTGAGCTATGTGTTTTCATGTGAAGTTTACCTTGAACACCTGTTGTGCCTGGGAGATGATAAGAGCTAATTAAAGCACATAAAGAGTGACATGCACGAAATACTCCTTTGTTTTGCACTTGGGAGATGAATGAAACCTGCATTTTGTCCAGCTACTCTCCTAGCTGATGACTGCAACAAATAAGGGAGCATTAGAGTAACACCATGTACCATGGCAGACTGATGCCTGCGGGTGAGGATGGTCTCTGCACACTACAGCAGCCTCACTACATGCTCTAAAATTCTTGGTTCCATACCATACACACCCCTTAAAAAAAAAGGCTTCCTTATTCTGATGTGAGATTTTCCCTTCCAGCCAAGTTCCAGTTCTAAAGCAGCTGCCTCTACCATGCACAAAGAGGTAAAAGGTTGAATGTCTGCTAAAAGCCAAGCGTCTAACTGCATGTGTCCAGTATGATCACCTCCTCTCCTATTGAAACCCTACCATGTGAGTTGTCATGTTGCCGTGCTCTTACTGCTGTCGTTCCTGTTTTCTTGCAGAATTTCTCCTTGGGCTTTTCTGACTGTCAACTAAAGGCTTAAGAACTTACAGGTGATGTCTGAGGAACAATCGTAAATTGCCAAGCTGGAGCTTCCTCTAGTTCATGTGGCCTTCATTTACACCCAATGAGTGAGAGGACATCAAGGGCCGTTCATTTTAAGACATCTGTAATGAAAAAAGTTGTCGCTTGTCGGCCGTGGCAGGGAAAAAAGAGAAAAGGTGCTGTGTGATGCGATTGCTGGCAGATGGCACTGTTGGGAGCCCAGATCCTCACAGCGTGCGGCTGCATGGCAGGGAGGGGATGGGGCTGCTTTCACAATTAACCTGAACCACAGATCTGTTTACAGCAATCTAATCCATATGTGCTAATATCTTGCTGCTACACGAGTGAAACTCTCTTGGATTGTTCTCAGAATGTACTTTTTGCACATCTGGCTTCATACGCATAGGGCATTTGCTTCTACTGCTCCTGCAAGGAATACAGGATACCTTATTCCATCTGGAAGCAAAACAAAAGACAGTGTTGCCGTGAAATCCTCAATATTGTTATTTTCCAGATACAAAACTGAAGTAATTTAAGAATTACTTCCTCTCCTCTCCTCTCCTCTCCTCTCCTCTCCTCTCCTCTCCTCTCCTCTCCTCTCCTCTTTTTTTTTCTTTTGTTTCCTTTTAAATAAAATTGTCTGTGCAACTTCTTGGCTGCTAATCTACATGAAAGTACAACCATTTAATGCAATGTCCGATTCATCCAACTGACAGTATCACACATATAGGGCAATGAAATTACAACCATAAGCAACTTTTTTTCATCAGCATACATGAACAAATCAGGGTAATCCTGCACTGGTCTGTTGTAATTTCTGAGAATTATGAAGTTTCATAATGACTAATAAAGCCAATATTAAAGCAGCAGTGTTGCAAGATATCACACTAAACTGCTCAGCAATCTGGCTGAATAATTAAACCCCAGATATTCTGCATGTACTTAAGCTCAAAATTAGACTCTGTTCTACTATCAAAGAGTATTTAAAGAAACGGCAGAAATGTACATAAGCAAATACAAAGTTGAAGACTGTTAAAAACCATCTCATTTTGCTACTGATTCATGTGAGTCAGATTAGTCTTAGACCATCACCAAAAGGAAAGCCCACAGCCATTTGAGCAGGAGAAAAAGGTACTTGCACAAGGCAGTGTAATTCATCTGCCCGCCTCTCAGCTATCTGTGGCTCTGTCAGAGGGAGAGGACCATTAAATGTGCCCGAAGTGGGCACTGAGTGTCATTATGCAGATCTGCAGGGGTCTTCAGCCCCTGCCCCAGCTTCTCTATCAGTAGCATATCTCTAAATATATTGCTGAGAAGCACAAGGTGAACAGGGACAGGGAAATGTATTTATCCTGGTAAAGTATCAGACATGTCTTGCAAATATTTGCAGATTAAACCCAACAGAGTCAGCTGAATTACCCATGACCAAAGAAAACAACCAACAGTTTCAAGGCTTCATAGAATTTTAAATATGTATTTATGTGGTATACATCGTTTCAGATATCTTTAAATGTAAACTGGAGTGTCAAGGGAATGGTTGGCTGATATTCTGACACAGAATGATTTCTGTTCAGATGTTGATTGGTGAAGAACTATTTTCACCACCAATTCTGGGGCTTTGGAGGGTTTGCTCTTCTTTTGGTACTAACCAAGCTAGCCTGAACAACACAGACCTGTTTACCAAGTTACTTAAAATTCTACCTGGCTTTCATGTTATTGTATTTTGGTTAACTTGAAGTCAGTCCATAAGGCTGTGACATAGTCTGTGTCAGTATGAGAGCTAGATAATAAATAGGAGAGCTATTTTTAACAGAAGGGATGTCACTGTGCTGAAAGCAATTTGGAAATTTCTCATTGTGCCAGTTTAGATCCTTCCCTGGGAAATGTTCACACATCAGAGTACCCAAATGAGATAGATAAGAATCATCACATCATTGTCAGAAAGGCTCTGCCTCCTGCAGGGCCTTGTTGAGTCAGGGCTCTAAAGCAAATCAGGATAGCATGAACTGGGATAAATTTAAGTGCAGGGTGGCTATGGCATCAGAGTGGCCATGTGTTTGGCCTCACTATGTGCGGGGGAACCCAAGGAACAGGATCTTCTCCCAAAGGGTGCATCCGTGGGGCCCTAGAGAAGCAATCATGGCCCCAAAACAAGGCCAAAGGCAGCCCACCCAGTCACAGTTCATCCGCTCAGTCCTCCCATTCAAATTGGCACCAGGCCTAAATTAATCCACAAACTGGGTTAGGTGGCTGCTGTTGTCCAGGGTTTCCTAGGCATCGCTTAGGAGGCAGTAGTCTGATAGACCCACAGAAATGAACCTAAAAGTCAAACCAGAATCCTTCAGAGAAAAGGAGATGAGCTGCCTCAGTACTTTGAGGCTACACCAAGCCAGCTGTCCCAGCTGCCTCCACTGCCCACTGGTGTGGCTTGGATGGGGGACATGCATAGCCTGGAGCACCTGCAGGATGAAGACCCAAGCCTTCACCTACCAGATCCTCCAGCATAGTATTTCTTAGCTTTCACAATTACTTTCTTAAATAGACTTGTTTTGAAGCACATGTTTATCTTCCTAAACTTTCATATTCCAAAAGAAAAACATGAGATAATAAATCACAGAACAGGGGGCCTCATGATGGAGCCGCTTTCAGTTCTGCTGTGCCAGAAGTAATGGAAGTAATTGGACTTCTTAAAGATCGTTCCTGTGCATCTCTATTTAAAAAAAAAAAAAAAAAAAAAAAAGAATTATCCCCACACTCCAAATGATGATTAACTGACTTTTGAGCATTCCACAAAATGACAGTACAAGCCATCTATTATAGAAAGTAACATTCAGTGACGAGTTAGTGCTAGCAACAGTTCCATGCTTTGCTTTTGGATTCATTCCAGCTGGATGAATAGACAGAGCAATTCCCAAAATGCAGAAATTTTGCTGCTATGAAACATTCAGAGGACAACAATCAACCCTCTGCTTTGTAATGATGGGATTTTAAAAAATGGCCGTTTATTTTAAAATAGCCTCTGCGGTTTGTAAAGCTGTTTCTACAGAATGCACAGAGGATAAGATGCACATATTTTTGCAGGCTTTCAGCTGCTGGCCCAAGTGCAGAAAAGAATTAGGAAGAGACAGATTGAATTTACATGATGTAAACTAGAAGAAGAGAGCAAGAAAAGATGGCTCTGAAAGCTATACTTTATGTTCTTCTAGGAGAGGTGCAGTGCAAAGTAAGTATTTTTTCACAGCTAGTAGAATCCAGTCGGGTTGCAAAGGTATGAGCAGGGGAGCAGCCCAACAATAGCTCTATTCACCCGCAACCAAATTCTCAAAATCTGGAGTCTCACTTTTTGAATTCCCAGACTGAGCCTCAGGCCTCGAGCTTAATTGGGGGTAACTGAAAAAATGAGGGCAATCAAAATTATCAGTTGGCTTTGATAATGCAGGCCTTTGCAAGGGAAGGACAGGGACTGAGCCAAACCCAACAGAGACGACGTGC
Source organism: Lagopus leucura (assembly GCF_019238085.1). Lineage (NCBI taxonomy): Eukaryota > Metazoa > Chordata > Aves > Galliformes > Phasianidae > Lagopus > Lagopus leucura. The sequence goes on along the minus strand of NW_024962334.1, from coordinate 4,422,699 downwards.
AGCACGTCAACACAAAGACACCCCTGTGGGCACATGGAAAAGATGAAGAGAAATGGGAGCCTGCAGGGAGATCCTCTGTGACTGAAAACTGTTATACTGGTTTATGAGTATTTTCAAAGCACTGCCTAATGCTACAGCGTACAAAGGTTGGAAAATTATACAAAGAAGGGCCCAGTGATACCTCTGACATGAGCCAGGTGGAGGCACCGAGCTGGGAGAAGAGTCTTAAGGGATTCTGGCACATCCTGACTGCAAGATGTGACTGCTGCTGAAGACCTATGCTGCAGCACAGTTACCTTTTGGAGGTAAAGTGAAGCATTCTATGCTTCTGCTCTCCCTATTCCCACGAGCTTCCTGCCACAGCAGCTCTGTGACTAACATCTTGCTCCAGGTAATTATCACGTAACTATAAGAAATGAAGATCTTTTACTTATATCCTTTGGCTTTGTTTTTCATAACAAAAATGTCCTCTGGCCACTCTGGTGAGCAAGTTTACCATTTTGGAAACTGCTCTGCCACACCCATTGGATGCTGAATCAGCACAGCTTATACAACTTCACTATTAACAGGTAGTTTGATCTGGTTACCACTGCTGGGCCACTCATTTCACCTGTGGTAGCACACAGCTGGCTTTGAAGGAGAATGTAGCTACTGCCAGGATAAATGTTATACAGTGAAGGAACAATTGGTCTTTAAATTGAGTGACAGTGGAAGTACCTAAAAATGTTCAATAGTGAAGACAGTGACCAGAGAGAAATAGAAAAAAAGAGTTTCAAGCAATATGAAAGTGATTTGGTAACAACTTTCTATATAAAAAGTTGCAGTGCGTGCAGTTTTTCATAAATGTCCTCAGCTGTTCTATAGCAACCTAAATAGAGAGAGGCAAATGCCAGAATTCACTTCCTAGCTTAGCCACAGAGGGATGGACAAAACCAGTGGTTTGAGACCTCAGGAAGTTCAACTCAACTAAACACTTAGGGTCCAGATTTGTATTCTGGATATCTACAATGGCAGAAAGATGGAAAAGCCTTTTTAGAAATTGTTTTTCTGGCCAAAATCAGAATTTTGAATAAGGAAGACCACACAGTACTTTCTGCCTACTTGTTTCTGTGTGATCGGGCAGCAAAACTGTCAAGAACTCACCAGGCTTAGCAATCAGGTCCTCTTCCAACATGTCCTAAAACTGGAAGCCAAAAAATCAGTGCCCAGGTTTGAAAAAGTTCATCTTAGTGAGAAGCAAGAAAGGTTAAAATGTACTAATGCTGTTACTCACTGGGATTTATTCGCTCAGTTCTAATTTTAACTTTGGTTAGCCCAATAAAAGGTATCACATCACCGTCTGGGTAGCTGTCTTACAAAAAAACAATGCAGCTACCAATTTTCCTCCATTGGATGACATACTTGGGCAGTAGCCCTTTAAAAAAAAGCTTCAACTTCTCTAGAGCACATTTGGTTTTCCATTCATTATTTTTCTGATGCTGAAAGCAATGTTATTCATCCTAGAGAAGAATAGCTACATTGTATTTCAAAGGTTTAACCAGAACACTCCTCGCTGCAAGTTGTCTTCTTTCCTTTCAGGATTTTAGAACATATTTATAAAGTGGCTGCTGGGACAAATCATCAATTTATGATCAATGGGATCTGGTACAAAAAAAAAAAAAGAGAGAAAGAAAAAGAAGCAATACGGGGAAGAAATGAATTACACAATTGCAAAAGTGACTGCTATCTACAAAAATGTGGATGACGAGAGCTCCTCTCCCCATGAGATGAGCTAATGAAGGCTGAATGTGAAATGACTGTTTAAAAAAAAAAAAAGATAAAAATAGAAAAATAAGATCAGTTATTATTATACTGTATAATATCCACAGTCTATAACAATCCATATGTCTACAACACCCTTTGCTCTTGTTTTTTTGCTAATTTCACCTGCAGTCATTACCCAAAGATCACCCTTTGCCTTCTCCAGTCCAGCTTGCCTGCAGGAAGGAAGCAGAATCCACCTCTGCTTGGACTTGTTTTTCTATGACAATCTCTTGATTCACAACCATGTAGGACTACTTAGGTGCCACCTACACAGCAGTGATAAATCTTTAGCTATTCTGAAAGGTCAGCCCTTTGTGTCCATATTCTTCTTTGGCTGCACGGCCACACAAACACCTTTGTTTTCTGTCTTCTCTTACTGATGTCAAGCTGGTTGATGTCACTGCTGCTTGACCACCAAATGCCGAATGCAATAATGCTGGGGGGATGTTCTTAGCCCCGTGAGCCAGGATTCATCTTCATCTAGGAAAGATACATTTGTCTGTGTCAGCTGGAACGGGACTTTTAGAACACAATCCTGAATGGGTATCAAGGAGCCAACTACACCCTGAAGCTCCTTGGTTCTTTTTCCCCACTTTCCCTTCATGCCATGAGGGCCAGATCCTCACAGCTGGAATACAGTTGCCCAAAGCAATAGGCAAAACATTCCCAATACAAGTCACGGACCTCATGTACCTCCCTACCTGCAGCTGAGCTTGAGATTTGCACTCTGACATATGCTAAGCAGCTGTCCATTTTCATGATAAAAGATACCACCGTGTTGTGCCACTATGAAATACTTACCAAATGCTCTAAGCTGCCAAGACAAACTCTTTCTGTTTCTACTGGGTCAGAAGCAATTGCACCTTGTTAACCAAGCTGTATTACCACCAGTTCCTAACTGCACTCATCGCTTGTGCAGAAGGAAGACACTGAGTTCAAACAGCTGGAAAAGGCACTTCCTAGTTTCTGTAAAACATACATATATTACAACTTGACTGTTCTCCAATATTTATGGATCTCAACTGCCTCCACTTCATTATACCACCAGAGAAGAAAAAGTGCAATAATCCCCTTTATGTCTCCTGTAATTGAATCCAACTATGATTATAATATATTGTGGGCACTTGAAGCACCTATTAATTATTGAATGCTTGCTTCATAATGAACTGGAATGTCCTCTCTGATACACCAACTTCTTCATATATTCTTTTATCACTTCCAAGATCCCGAAGAAGTGGTCCATCCATCCTTTAAAATGAATAAAATCAATATAAGTGATTTTAGTTATCTCCCCAACACACTGTAGGCTTCGGGATACTGTCTCACGAGGTTTAGCAAAACTGATCCAAGCTGTCCTTGGATCAAACAACTCGGTGCTCTTTCCTGAAGTCTTTAAGAATGGCACCTATGTTACATTCATCAACAATGATAAAATGTCTCAGTATAACAAGAGGAGAATGGAGGTGCCAATTTTTTAACAGTACATTAAATTGAGGAAATGGTAATTTTAACAAAAACATCAGCTTAGAAAAACTGCAGCAACTTTTTAACAGACAGAGGGCCAAGTTTTCTGTTGATAAGGTGCCAACTCAAGTGCGTTCTTCTCAACAGAACATGTCCTGCAAATGTATCCCTCCCATGCTCCCTTGATTGGAAAGCAGGAGAGCATGCTGCTCGTTGCTTGGTTTCCTAAACTAATAGCACTGCTCATGATGTTGAAAGCTGTTATACATCATCCTGAGAGTGACCTCATCTTAGAAGTGGCTGAAGTAACCTGTATAAAGTACTTTGAGAATTTATTTATTTTGAAAGGGCCTATTTAACACGTAGCATCGCTCTCTGCAGAGAAACAACCACATCTAGGGTGGAATGTAGTAGCTGTTTAATTAATACTGACGAGCTGATTCTCGCAGATACAGATTTGGGGAATAATACCTCTTGGAGCAACCCACATAATGTATTACATCATCTAGCTAGGAGTAAATGGTGCTTATATGTCATCTTATTATGGCATCTGGCCTCCAGTAGAGGAGTATGGATGTTCTCCTATCACAGTCTGTGGCAAAACACTCAGTTAAATGCAATTAAGGTAGATTTGGGCACCTAATCAGGTTACAGTAATGACTCATGATGACTGAACTCCAAGATTACTGATCAGGGAACAGCTCACATAATCAGAGCAGAGCTGTTATCTTGTTTCTGCAGCTGAATGTGCTGTCAGTCTGCACCCAGCTGGAGCTGCAGTGGAGGGTGGGCTGTGAGCTGCAATGATTGCTCCTACTTAGGAAGCACTCCAAGTTTCTATTCTGCTCATAAAGATGAATCAAAATATCAAACACTGTTATCATTTTCCTCAGGAGTCTTAATTGCTTTTGCCAAAAATAATTTCCAAAAGGAATATTTTTTGATGATGAAACTGCTAAAGTGGTATTAAAGTAGCAAACAAGTGAATAACACAATATGCTTATGCTAGATCAGGTGGAAAATACTCCCACTAGAGCTAATATCAATTTACATCCTGTAGCCTGAGGGTGTGGATCTATTCCAGGGCTGTGATTTTTTTTCCCCGCTATTAAAAACACAATTTTGCTCAATCCTTTCATTTTAAGAATGAGGATGAATATTAAAATTTTCAGTGCAGCATGTTCTTCTGCAAGCATGCACGCCTCGTGCACGCATAGTAAACCCAAGCACGTGACGGTGTGTGTGAAGAAAATACCAACCTACAGTGAGTACTTCAGAAAATAGAATGGTGTTTTGCTCTCCTTCCTGCTTTTGGCGATATGAAACTCTTGGAACATAGCACAGTGTTTTAAAATAACAAATATATTTGTTTAAATATGCTTGGATGTTGCATTTTCTTTGTACTCCTTGGTACAACTGATGTAAACTTACAGCAAACAGGATGTTGTCAGATAATACCAAGTCAATGCAAGTAACTAGGTTAGGCTTCCATCCTACAAGTTGATTAAATCATTTGCTACACATTCAGAGCTAATAAAACTGCTAGATGTCTCTGCTGTGATCAGCAGGTCACTTGTACAAAGCACATCCCCCCAAACTAGTACCTTTTGTACAGAAAACTGCTAGTCATCATGCAAAGAAGGAGGAGGAAGACAGAATACTTGATACCGCTGACCACTGTAAGAATTTACAATACAGGAGATGGATGAGGAGAGAGGAGCTTCAGGCTCTAAATAAAGCAGTGTTTTCTAGTCTTTACATGACTATCATTCTTGTGTTGAATTTGGTCTACTGGAGTACTAGAATAAATTCCCATAGAAGCAATGCATTCAACAGCACTTCTAATTGGGGTCACTTTTGCTAATTTGCAGAATGCTTCATGGCTTGGCCTCCCACTTCTTTCGCCGTGACCTGAGGGCATTCATTCACCTCTAGAGGATCATGGCTCGTATACAAACAAGAAACTACGCAAAGTTAAACATACCTTGAGTTACGGAGAAAGAAGTAGGTCAGCTGCAAACAGCATATGAAGATATCACATAAATACTGAGGGAATCCTGTGCTATGAGGCAGTGAATGAACAAAGCAGCACGATAGCGAAGGCTGACTACAAACAAAGCCATGGAAAACTCCAGGTTAATTTAAAAACAAACAAGGAAGGAAGAAGTTTGCTTTCAGAAGTATGCCATATATTCTGCAGTACCTTTGCAACAATTTTTTGAAGTATTTACAAACAAGATCCTGTGATAAGAAGGAAAGATACTTGTTAAGCATGGTGCACAACCTGTATTTTTTGTGCTGAAAAGACTTGACATACAAACACAATCTCTGCTCAGCAAGTTTCTTTTTATGGTAGTGAACTATTCTTTATAAACAATACAACAACATTGAGACCTATCACTGTCTGCACAATAAACATTGAAGAAAAGACAAGATAGCATGAAAACAAAATTCAACCTCTTGCAAGTAAAGGAATCATGTTTTTCTGTGCTTAACAATAGTTGGACAGATGAATCAATCTGGGACTGGAAAACACAGTCCTGGACTGAACTCAGCATTGTGTTCAAAGTCCAAAAAGCCCTCAGAGCCCAAACTTCCAGATTTTGATCATCAGAGCAGTAATTGTTTTAATCTGTTTTTCTAAACTTCAACACCATGAAAATAAAATGAAAGAAAATTCTCTTACACAATAACATTCAGAAAACGATGACTGTGAAACATTTACCTGTTTAACAAAAATAAAATGCATATATTTTAGGTTAGGACTTACTTTAGAAAATACATTTCAAAGCACTATAGCACAAATATAATAAAAAAGTTGCCAAGACTCTGTTTAGTTTTCAAAATATTACAAAATTCACTTTAGATATAAGTACCCAAAATTGATATTAATAAAATGATCAATTCAAACTAACTTTTATCTTTGAGCCAACTAAAAATATAAATTTCTCCTTGAATAGCTAAATATTCAAACAGACTGCATATTTAAGCTCAGAAAGTAACATTTTTATATGAGTAATCTTTTTGCAGAATAAAACACTAGGTTTCTAGATATGACATTTATACTACAGACCCCACTTTACCTGAAAACATTGTAATCTTCTAATTAACTGAACAGTTGATTAGACACTTCTCTAAAATCCTGTTCAGAATTATTTGGTTGGTCAGCAATGGCTTTTTTTGGCCTCAGAAACACTGTTGATGCAAACCAAACATTTGGACCCCCTAACCTTCCAATGTTTCCTTACATTTTTTGGTTGGCCAACTCTCTAACTTTGAAACTCCCAGCAAGGAGCCTGATTTTATTTTATTTTTTCCAACCATAAAGAACTTTCTTAAAAATTCAAACAACATTTGAAAACTGCTAAGAATTACTTTACAATATTTTCTCCTAGCCTGGTGTGTAAATGACTACATTTCAACTACTTCCTTGCTTTGAATGAGCTGGACTATTTGGCATTGGGGAAAACAAAGTGATTTTTACTCAAAACAACTGTATTTCTCTCCTAAATCCTGATGATACTACGAGAATCCACAATTTAGCACAATATACAAAGAGGTCATACATTATGACTAGTCAGTTCTACCTTTTTTTTTCTTCTTTATTACCAGCATGTTTTCCCCTTTCCGTAACAGTATTCTCATCAACCTCATTTTACAAAGCATCAAGCAGGAAAGACAAATAAGAGTGCTTCTGAGCCTTACATGTTAAAATGACAGAAAACAAGAGTGTATGAAATAACTGACCTGAGTGCCCACTTGTTTACCCTAAATTCCTGATGATTTGAGGCAGCTCTGAGCATTGGGATCACATTCAACAATTATAATTATGACAGAGTAATATATTTCTCACAGTAGTGTATTTTCCAGCTAATATCATATACATATAGCTCAGGATTCTTTGGTCCAGGATTCCATAGCAAAATGGCACTTACATGGCATGGGTAAAATATAGTAGAATGTAGAGGATTTTTCTGGATTACCTAGCAGCCACTCACAAAAGAAAATTTAAGATCTACAGTTAAAGTTTAACCCTAATAGCTACAGTAATTGATTAGTTCTCCATGGATTTTCTTTGGTCATTGAGGTGTGTACACAAACTACAGGAGATTATTTTATTGGGTAATTTTCACAGCGCAGCAGGATACCTTGACAACGGTTTGGATGCTGCCCTCTTGACAAAGACCATGGGGGAGGGATCAGAGTGAAGGAAATTCAACCAGCAGAATCCCCACATAACAAGTAGGGTGTAGGATTTTTCCTTCCTGGGAAAGAGGCAAGAATTCTGGCACTACAACTTCAGATATCTGAGGTCTCCTGGGGTAAAGAGTCTTCTTTATTGTGAGGCCCTGATCACTTCAATTGTAGAGGTATCAGAAACCTTACCCAGCGTCCTGTCCACTTTGTTCCATGTAATAGCTAGCATGTTGAAAAGGGCTCACTGAAATGTGGTTTTATCATGCTTTTTGAGCCAGAATAGGACCGAAGCATTAAGCAGCAGATCCATAATTGTTGCACACTGCTTTTGTTTTGGGGGTGGACGCAAAAAAGTTGAAAGTAAATATGAAGGCGATGAAAGTTGCAGGCTGAACAGATCCTGAAAAAGGTCTCCTTTTAATCCATAGGTCAAGTCTTGTACAGACCACAGCAACTATCACAACCCTTGCCAAAGCAGTAGAAAAGTGAGTTGGAGGGACCTTTTCTATGGTGAGAACCAGAGTTCATGAAATCAACGGGAGAGCAGGAAGTGGACACGGCTCATGCCATTGAAGAAACTAAGCTGAGACCTGCCGTGCTTTCTGTATCTGTAATCTAAAAAAAAAAAAACAACACAGCTTCTAATTTCTTATGAACCAGCAATAGCCAAGAGAGAGCTTGTTCAGATGTCTGTCTTTACTCTTGACTCAGGTCTCACTTGTTTTCAGTTCCAAATAACTTCTTCTGATACCACACTCAGCTTGCCCTCAGGAAGTCAGACGTGAGTGTGACTCTTCCAAACCCTAGGCCAAGGTTTACAAGGGTGTTTGGCTTGTCTCCATTGTTGGGTGTTGCATTTCAGGCACCTCATGTGGACCTGATTTTCAGAATGTTAATGCTCTGCACTTCATAAAAACTGAAACCTCTGAGCCCCCTCTAACTGGATTCATTAAAATTAAGGCACTCAAAAACTGCTAGCTAGTTTTGAAAATCTAACCCATAACTAAAACAGGCTGAACCACAAGAAAAGCAGGAATAACAGGTAACCGTAGAAAGATCCATGCGTTGCTGTGCTCAGGGTACTTAAAGTGTAAACTTTATTCACGTAGTAGTGACATTGTTAATGGCAAAAGGGTTTGCCCTTTATGTCCAGTAACCATATTTTACTCTGTATCTCCTGAGAGCAGGAGTTTGTATAAGCAATGAGGGGGAGGAGGGGGGGGCAAAAAAAGAGTTGATGGATTACCAGTTTTTCTTCTTGTGGTGAATTCAGCTGTCTGGAATGGTGAATGTTAGTACAGGAGGAAAAGAGATAGTTATCTTTTGTCAAAGCTGTGATACAGCAAATGTTAATATAATCTCAAAGGGAGGTATAGTTCAGAATATCTTAAAAAACAGATAAAACATATCCTGAAACAAAGGTTGCTTTTAACTACATGTAAACAGTCTTTGATCAATCAACAGAATCCCTAGGAAGGGCTGATGTATCACAGAACTTAACACAACATCCCTACCACAGTTGAGTAAGTGCGTAAGCTTTGCTCACAGAAAAAATGCTAGCAGTTCTCAGGAAGATCCAACTGAAATGATTAGAAATGAACATTTTTGTATAAATTATCACAGTCCTGTCCTTCTGAAGGCTGTTAATTGATACAGAGTGAGAAGGATCGGTACTGCTGCTCTATAAATGCATTTGATGTCAGATAGAAATTCCTCCTGAGGGTCGTCTTCATATTTCATGGCTTTTCGGCTTCCTCTGCTGCATCCTCAGACAAGCCTATAAAGGAGAAAGAAGATGCTTAAAAATTGGCAACTGCATACACTCTATTGTTGATTATTGGTTTGTAAGAGCTTTGGTTATAGCCAGAGGAAACAATTTATTACAAGCAAAACAGGATAACAATCCATAACTTGCAAATTCAAGAACTCGCAAGCTTAGGAATATAAAAATTAAGGCAATGAGGGCAATTTCATATCAACTCCTTTATGTATACAATGGATAATGCCATCTTTAACTTATAAAATTGTGGACTACCCTTAAATGTGAGGAAAAAATGGCAGAAAACAACTAGGCATACAATCTGATACACGTGGTTCTCTACTTGAGAGAGTAGAGAACTCTACTTTCTTTGCCTGCATCTTTTCACAGGTGGAATTAGCAACACAAATTGAAAACAGTATAAAATTACTCTCTATAAACTTATTAAGGACTCGTTTTTTTAATATAAAACTAAGACTTTGGAAAACTGGAAAATAGCAAAACCCCTGTACAGAAGGTAACTTCTGGTTTAAACCAGGAAAGGATGAGTTTCTTGTTTTCAAGTATTGTGCAAAGGTTAATTCAACTTGGATTGGATATTAATTTTTGCAACTATGAGCCTAAAAGAATCAGAAAAGTGGGCAGAAACCCACATAAAGTTGCTTGAAATGTCTACAGAGAAAAGGAACAGTGGATAATCTTGCAAATTTGTATATGCACATACTTTCACGACTTAATTAAAGTGATTATTTAACCCAGCAGTTTCTTACATGTCCACTATTACTTTAGGCTGAAAATTATTTAACTTAAATCCTTTTATAATTAACATTAAGCAATCCAAAATAAATTGGTACTATATCCGAATGATACATGAATAATAATACAAATAACACACAGCTTTTAGCCATCTCTACAGGAGGCTTAAATCCCTACACATCCAATAGGTCAGCAGCAGAATTAAATTTGATTATCCAGGTCTTCTGATCACAGGCCATTGAATTGTCTGTAGGCCCAAATGCCTTCATAATCATGTTCACACAGAATTTATCACAAACAATCTACATCATGTAAGAAAATAATAATAAACTAAACGCTGTCATCTGCTGTCATTTAGATCCAAGCAAGTCCAGGTGAACAACAACATCTACACTGCTTTCTCTTGTTTTATTTTTCAGCTTTTGGTTTGCTCTATCAATGTCCTTCAGTGCTTGGGGATTTCAGCATATGCACGAATGGTTTTCATAGCTGCTGGTAAGTTAAACAAATTTTACCTCAAGCCTTGAGATTGAAGCAAAGTGTCAGTGAGGCTAACAGAGCAGATCAAAGATAAAATTGCCAAGATACAAAAGACTAAAGCAGTAACATTTAAGCAACAGCTGGAAGCCCAAGCCCCCCGAGGGACTCAGAGGTCCCCCTTACTGAAGTTTGTTGTTTTTTTTTAAAGGACAATTCAAAACACCATGTTAAGAGCTGATACGGGTTTACAAAGGTCAACCCTCAAATGGCAGTTCCTTTGTTCCAAACTCTTATGAGACAGCACATGCTGGGATGCTGAAGGGAACAGCAGCAGGTCCCATGTTGTTCCATTAATGATCTAGAGGATGGAGGTTGGTGGCATGATAATGAGATGTGTGGAAGGTAGGAAACCCTGATGAGCTATAGCCACTTTGGAGAGGAGAAAGAATTATTGCTCTAGGACCCAAGAGATTAACAAGGCTCAGAGAAGATAAGATTCCATTTAAAATACATTATGGGACTAATCTCAAACACAGATGCTTGCTGAGGAAAGCCCCACAGAAGTAGCACAGTAGAAAGAGCTTAGAAGACATGCATTCACAGTGAAATGGGCCACGTAGCTCAATGCAATTCAGAACCACAGAAGCCACTGCAGAGCCCTCAGTTCCTGTTCCTGACTGTGTAGCTTTGCTGAAATCACATCTGCAGTTATTTACAGCTCTCTGTGCTACATAAAAATACACTGGAGAATGCCTTCCTTTCCCACTACAGTCAGGGAAGAGTTTGCAAACTGCTTTCTGCACACTCTTAGAGAAGCTGGACACACACATAGTGAAGAAACAGCAAAAAGTGGTATGCTTATGTCAGCTGTTTGTCCCCAAAGAGAGCGGCCAAAGATTTACCAAAGTGACCCAAAGGCACTGATCTGTGTGTCAGCACTGCCCACTGGGTTGCACACCTCAAGATGAGTGACAGTATTACTACACAGTGCCCACAGTGTGTGGGCACATCTACATCTACATCTACATCTACATCTACATCTACATCTACATC